>NC_044038.1:99976011-100276011 GCF_901765095.1 Microcaecilia unicolor
CAGAACTGACCCCCTTTTTGGCGGGAATGGTAATACTGGGGGGTGATTTCAATCACCCGATGGGAGAGATTGATCATTCAAAGGGAAGGATGGCAGTGAGAGGGAACCACAAGAGGCAACTACTCAGAATGAAGAGGGAATTGGACCTGGTTGATGTATGGCGTATGCAACATCCAGGACAAAAGCAATACACACATTACTCACATGCCCAAAGATCGTATGCTAGAATTGACGCGATCTGGTGTAGTAGAATGGCATGGGGAGAAATTCAAACCACTGAGATTGAAAGTATACATGCATCAGACCATGCACCAATATGGATCTCTTTGAAAGGGCTGGGAACAAGAGGATCGGGAGTAGTCTGGCGTCTTAATGAATCTTTATTGGATAGTGAGGCTGATTGCCAGGAAATCCGGGCAGCCATAAAAGACTATCTGACTTTAAATGACAATGGAGAAGTGTCCGAGGAGATTTTATGGGGTGCCATGAAGGCAGTAATACGGGGACACCTTATTCAAAAGGAGGCATATAAGAAACGGGAGAGAGAGGCACATGAGTTAGAGGTACGACAGGAGTTGGTTAGACATGAAGCTTTACATCAAAGGGAAGGGGGAACACAACATTTAGCGGACCTTACTAAATGGAGAACGGAATTGCAGAAGATACAGATGAGACAGATGGAATTTTGCAGGCGCCTAATGCAGCAGAATTCTTTGAATTCAGTAATAGGGCGGGCACTATGTTAGCGAGGAAATCACGGGAGAGACAAGTAAACAATATAATTACAAAAATAAAGGGCCCGAAGGATATTTTATATTACCGGGATGGAGAAATTAGAGAACAATTTGTGAATTATTATAAAAAGTTATACACTAGGAGCTCAGGGGCCTCCAAGGAGGAGCTCAGTGGATTTCTCACAAATTTGGGACTGCAACGGGTAACAGCCCAGCAAAGAGCAGAACTAGAGGCACCGGTTCAATTGAAAGAGGTGCTAGGGGTTATTAGAGGATTGCAGGGCGGGAAATCACCAGGATTGGATGGATTTACAGCAAAATATTATAAAGTATTCCAACAAGAGCTGGGTCCATTACTAGTGAGGATAAGTAATGCCTGTTTTGTAGGAAGGGGTTTGCCCACTAGTATACATGAGGCGGGAATTTCCATCTTGTTAAAGCCCGGAAGGGATCTAGCAGTCTGCGGGTCCTATCGACCGATATCGTTGTTGAACGTACACGTTAAAATCCTCGCCAAAGTTATGGCAAATAGGTTGAAGCTGATCTTGCCCTCCCTGATACATGAAGATCAATCAGGATTTATAGCACATAGACAGGTAGCTGATAATATTAGACGAACCCTAAATATTACTTGGGGAGCTCAGAAAAGGGGAGACTCGCTGGCGTTGCTCACGGTAGACGCTGAAAAAGCGTTTGACAGGGTGGAGTGGGACTACCTGTGGGAGGTTATGCTGGAAATGGGACTAGGTCAAGCTTTTGTGGGATGGGTGAAAGGGTTGTATGATGAGCTGACAGCACAAATTAAGGTAAATGGAGGTTGGTCCACTCAGTTTAGCATTCAAAGAGGGACGAGGCAGGGTTGTCCCCCTTATTATTCGCTATGTCTATAGAACCATTGGCTCAACGAGTTAGAGCATTAAAAGAGGTAAAAGGGGTAAGGATGGGGGGAAGGGAGCACAAAATAGCATTATTTGCCGATGACATCTTATTTTATATAGGGTCCCCACTATCGACAATGCCTGTACTTGTACGGGAACTTCACTCATTTGGTAAATATGCGGGCTTTCGAGTGAATTTTGATAAATCTGAGTTAATGGGGATTACAACATCGGAACAAGAACTGGAACAAGCAGGGAGGGAGTTTTCTTTCCGGGTTGTAGAAACTAGCTTTCGGAATTTGGGAATAAGACTACCACGAGACCTTAGCAATTTATATTTATTGAACTATACACCACTAATTAAAGCAATAAGAAAGGATTTAAACAGTTGGAAGATGGTTTGGCTTTCTTGGTGGGGGAGGATAGCGGCAGTGAAAATGAACATTTTGCCTAGGTTATTGTTTCTATTTCAAACTCTGCCGATTCTTGTTCCCAAGGGGGAGTTAATGAAATTACAAGCTGAGTTGGGGGGGTTTGTATGGTGTGGACACCCAGCCAGATTATCAAGGAAGATTATGTGGAGAGCAGTAGAGCAAGGGGGAAGGGGGATGCCAAATATAACTTGGTATTATTGGGCAGCGCAGCCGAAGCAGATTGCGGTCTGGAGCAAGGTAGATCTTTCACCCATAACACGGCTGGAACAGATTTTTGTTCAAGAAGGGTGATTAGATGCACTCATGTGGGGTTCCATTAAGGAATCCAATTACACGCGGATGACACTCAATCCATTTGTTTCTCATTTGCTGACATTATGGGGATCTCTTAAAAAAAGGCTCAGGGGGGCACAGAATAGATCCACGTATGCCTGGATAACTCAAGAGCCAGGGTTCCCAGGAGGGGAGGGAAGTAGGGTTTTCGCCACATGGTTCCAGAAAGGACTGATACGTTTTAGAGAATTTATGGATTCAGGCTCTATTAAAAGCTTTGAGGTACTGCGGGAGGAGTACGAGTTGCCAGCTACAGATCACTTTGCATATCTCCAGGTCAAAAACTATATTGTCAAAGAACAATGGGTAAAGGAAAATCCCATAGAAAGTGAAAAATTTGAAAACATATGGGGGGGAGATAGACTTGGGTGGAAAAGGGATTTCCAAGTTGTATGCACATATTAGGGGAAGTGGATTTGTAAAATTATCATATATGATAAGTTGGGAGCAGGATATTAAAAAAGAATTTAGTGAGATGGAGTAGAAGAAAATATGCATAGAGGTGAAAAAGGCTTCAGTATGTGTGTTAATAAAAGAAAATGCATATAAGATATTAAGCCGCTGGTATTACACACCGGACAAAATAAAGGCAATGTATCCCAGTTCCTCAGATCTCTGCTGGAGAAGTGAGAAGGAAAAGGGAACATATTTTCACATATGATGGGAATGTCCGGTAATCCAGGTGTTTTGGGAAGAAGTAACGAGCTTCTTGACTAAAGCGGTGGGCTTAGCATTTCCCTGTGATCCCAAGTGGTGTCTACTGGGATGGGGGAACAAGAGGGGAAGAAGTGGCAATGTTGAATCAAAAGAATGAGTCTTGCTGCAGCAAAAACTGTAATAGCTTTGAACTGGAAACAATCAAGGGGCCCTAAGGGGCAGGACTGGATAGAGAAACTTAAGGTACTGGTAGCAATGGAGAAAATGACAGATAAACGTAGGGGGCGATATCGTCTGGATGCTAAAGAATGGAAACTAGTGGAAGGTATTCTAGGAGGAGATTTTAGAGACCGGGCTGTGGAGTAATTAAAAAAAATATTGGAGTAGGGAGGGTAGGGGGAGGAGGGGAAAAGGGGGAGAAGGGGGGGGGGGATTGTTGGAGGGAAAAAGGAAAAAGGGTGAAAATGAGTGTGGTAAAATGTGGTTATGTTTGATTTGTGGAAAATTGTTTGAGTTGTTAGACTCAGTCTGTTGTTACCTTGGTTCTTTAATAAAAATTTATTAAAAAAAAAAAAAAAGTAATTAAACTGACCCGATTTAAACGAGTTTCAAGCAAAATTGCACTATATGAAACAGTCTATGCTGTCACTTCCGGACTTGTGAAATACATTGCTAATACTGGCGCTTAAAATTGTTGGTTTTTAAAACTTATTGCTCACAAAAAAAAAATGTGCACATACCAGGCAACTCCTAAGAGAGAACATTGGCGGTAATTATTGGTTTCTACTGTATCTTTATTGTATTGCTTCTTTGACCTTGGCCCATCCCACAGGCCTTATTAATAGGCACTGCAATGTATGTCCCCGCACGCCAGCCCGCTCATTTTAGGCGGGATACCTGGCTCAATCAGTGGTCTACTAGTTTCCTCGCATTTCTTAATTGAGGAAGTACTAACATTTTCCATATGGGGGGGGGGGGGGGGGGGATGGGGATGGGTGCACACTTGGGTACAAGGTTTGTGGTTCTTGGGGTATTTTATTGGGTTCCAATTAGTGAGTGCGAGTTGAATGTGAGTATGCTTTGTGGGTGTGCGAGGGGTGGGCTATCCTGGGACCCTGGTGGCCTTGGGGTGGGGTTGGGTGCCTTGCGGCCATCAGGTGCAGTCATGGGGTGTCTTGTTGCACTATCTTTGTTTTTATTTGCATGAGTGTTGCTCCGGGTAGGACTATTTGGCTGTTGTCCTGGAATGTTTCTAGGATAACTTTGCCTATTAAGCACACAAAAGTATTGGCCACATTAAATTGGCACAAGGCTCACATTGCATGCCTTCAAGAGACACGGCTCACCCTGGCAGAGCATTTAAAATTACACCAGCATTGGGTGGGGGAGGTACACAGCTTCTCTTCTTTGGGGCGGCGTGGCTATTTTAGTGCAGAAGACTTGGCCTGCACCTCAGAATTGCTGTTAAAAGACCTGGATGGTCGTTATCTGGGGGTAGGTTTAACTTGCAGGGGCGACCTCTTATTATAGTGGGGGTGTATGGTCCTGTTCCACCGATCAATCCTTTTCTCTAGGTTTTTGAATGCATGTCACCCGTATATGGTCCAGGCACTAGTATTGTTTGGTGATTTCAATTCGGTTTTAGACCCTCATCTAGACAGATCCATGTTCAGACTGGTTACGGGAACGGGCATTGACCGTTATTTTTTGCAATTTTGTTCCATTTTAGATCTAGTGGATGCTTGGGCATACTGCATCCTGAAGAAAGAGATTACACCCTTACGTCACAAGGGCATGGTACACTGTCCTGATGAGACTACATATTTGTGCATAAGGCAGTTTTTTCTCAGGTGTGTAGTGTTACTATTGGTCCTGAGGAAATCTCAGACCATGCCAAGTTTTGGTTAGATATGGAACCAGAACCTTACTTCCGTCAAAATCCTGGGTGGCGTTTCCCGGCTTATCTTTATATCTCTCAGGACTTTCGAGTTTATCTTCAACAGCGATGGGAGACATTTTTGTCTCATAATCGCCAGCATTTAGACAACCCCTTGTTATTCTGGCCCACAGCAAAGGTGGGGCTACGGGTCGACATTATCGTGTTTGTTAGTGCCCATAACTGCTGGATTTCACAAGGTATACTGGTTCTTTAGAGACAGCTGCACACCCTTAAACGCCGCTATATTGCACTAACAACTCCAGCTTTATTCAAAACCTTGAATGCCACTCAGGTGTCCTTAAACGCTCTACTTCATGAACGTACTTCTCAAATGCTGTTGTTTTGAAAATAGTTCAGTTTGGTAATCGCACCGGTAAGTTATTAGCAAGAGTGGTTAAATCAGATGTGGCGACCAGATACAGTCCTACCATTCGATCGTCTTCAGGAGTAGTTAAGACTAAAATGTTGAAGATTGCAGAGGATTTTCAGTCTCACTTTCAACAACTCTATGCAGTGGAGAAGGATCGGCATATCTCAGAGATTATCTTCAACATTCCGCATTACTGCGGCTTTGCCTGATGCAGTAGTCTCTTTTAATCAATCCCTGAAAGCTAAGGAGCTGCAAAAAGCTATTAAAGCACTTAAATTACATTCTGCTCCAGGCCCGGATGGATTTACAGGAGAATTTTATAAACACTTGCACATTCCTTTGTTAGGTTCCCTTTTAGACTACTATAGTGCTGTGGTGGGGGGGCCGGAATTTTCTCTTGCATGTTAATGTAGCTTTGATAAGTCTCTTGCCTAAGCCTGGACATCCTCCATCTTTACTGATCTTACCATCCCATTTCTTTCATAAATATAGATGTTTTTATCTCGAATACTAGCAGATCGCTTGGTGCAAAGTTTGCCTTCTTTGATAGGGGAAGACCAGGTAAGTTTTGTTAAAGGCCGACAATCAGTGCTTAATGTTAGGAAGCTGTTGCTAGCTATGTTTTTCAGTTCCTGTGACGCAGAACCTTTGTTAGCGACTAGTCTAGATGCGGAGCGTGCTTTTGACCAAGTGCACTGGCCTTTTCTTTTTGCTACACTTACACATGTAGGTATCACGGGCTGGTTTGCAGCAGCAGTGCAGCTTTCTACATGGCTCCGCAAGCATCCTTGTTGGTTAATGGGATGTGGACTGCTTCTTTTCTATCCAGCGCGGTATACGTCAGGGCTGTCTGCTTTCCCCCCTTTTGTTTATCCTTAGATCCATTGTTGTATTTGCTGCAGAGTTCTGAAGTGGTGGTAGGGGTGAATCTTTGAGGGTTGATCATTAAGATGTTGGCATGTTTGCTGCTCATTTTTGCTGCTCAAACCCCAGAAGTCCTTTCTGTAGCATTTCAATAACTTCAGCATTATGGTGTCCTGTCTGGATTCTGATTAAACCCCACCAAATCCCAAATGCTACCAACTGTACCTGCCATTCATGCTGGCTTGATGGGAGATTTCCCTCTTATCTGGGCAGAGGGTCCTCTTAAATATTTGGGTGTCCGTGTTCCGGCTGATCTAACCCCACTTGTATTCATGCAATGTCAGACCTTATTTCAGCACCTGTGGCATAGGCTGGAGCTCTACCATGCTCTTCCAGTCTCTCTACTAGGCTGTGTAGGTCTGTTTAATATGATGCTGGCTCCACAACTCTTGTATACTTTTCAAATGCTTCCTTTATACCTCAGAGTTTGCGATGAGCGATTCTTACATCAAATTCTTCAGAAATGTTTATGGCAGGGTATGTGCCAGATTGCCTATTGGTTACGTTGCAGAAGCCCTGGGGACATGGGTGTTTAGGGTTGTGAATGTTCATTATTGGACAGTGGCTTGCTCTATGCACCATATCAATGATTGGTTTAGAAATACTGGGGCTTTTTTCAGTGACAGCGGTGGAGACTTTTTTTACATCCAGGAACATTTTAGTTGACAGCGCCATACTATTCTAGGAAAAACACCTAAGGTACTGAAAGTAATATTTTTCTTTATTACAACTCAGGTGATCTGGTGTTGGCTGTGTCACCGCCACTTTTTTCGGCGGCAGCTTCCCCTTACCTGTCTCTTCACCAGAATCCAGATTTCCCCCTGGTTCAGAGTCAGGGTGTTTTTGCTCACTGGTACACTCATGGAGTTCACTGTTTATATCAACTACTGACTGATGATGGTCATTTAAAGCCTTATCTTGATTTACAAACTAAATTTGCTCTGCTAGCATCAGATGGGTTAGCACACAGAGCAAAGGAGACACAGAGGATGACAACAAAATGTCTAAAGGACACAAAGAGTTCACATCAGAAGTTTTATTTCACAAAACACTGGATTCAACACGAATGTGTTTTCGGCACAGAGGCCTGCTTCGGGAGTCCCTGTGATTTGTAAATATTGCAATTTCTGAAAGTACTAGAACATCTGTGAGCAGTGTACCAATGGGAAAGAATCATTGCAGACAAATCAGCTCAATACACAGTATCAGGGCACTGACGTGCACAGATAAAAACGCCGAGATTCTGCAAGGAAATTGAAGCGTATTCTATAAAGTACACACCCATTCCAAGCCCATAACCACACCCACTTTTCAACTATGTGAATTTACACGCACCACATTACAGAATACCTTAGCAAGTAGTGCACATAAATTCTAAATTAATGCCAATGTTAACATCCAATTATCTGAGCTTATTAACTTGTTAACTAATTAAGTTATGCACGTTGTTATGGAATATGCTTTGATTTCTGTGCAGAAATCTCAGCATGATATATAGAATGGCAGGGAATAAGTAAACCAATTTGAATGTAACCACAAACAGGTAGTATATCAAATCCCATCCTCTTTCCCTTAAGAGCTGAATATTGGCACTTAACTACATAAGTGCAAACTCTTCCCCTGGAATGCCCACAAGTTAGCTGGTTTCAACTCAGGCATTAACAGCAAATATTCAGCAGTACTAATTGGTTAAGTGCCACTGAATATTTACAATTAGCCATGGACATGCAATTTAAAGGGCCAGGAGCCTTTCTGAGCCATTTAAACTGCTTTGATCATAACCACAGAAAGGCAGTATTTATCAGGCTGACTAGGTTTTGGGGCTATTGTTAAGGCCTGGCAATACATTGCTATGTGGTTTCTTACAGTTACTCATGTCTGCTTTACCAGTTAACTTCAAGGCAGATTCTATACTAAACAGAATATTGGTTATTCAACAATCAGATCAATGATGTATGGCCATTACATTAGGCTTCTAAGATATCATTGGACAACAATGTATATTATATAAATCAAGCTTAATATAAATATTGTTGGAAAGTCAGATTTTAATGCACCCTGAAATACTATAATTTAATTTAATTTAATTTAATACAACACATTAATATTCCACTAAACACTTCAGTTCAGAGCGGAATTACAAAAATAAATAAAATATAGAGTAGCATACAGTATAAAATATAGAACAAAAAATAAAAACAGCAAAATCAAACATCACTAATCCGTATTTCCTAAAAGCCTCGTTTTCAAATTATGACATAATAACATATAGTTCTTAATGTTCCTAATAGTAGTAGTAGGAAGTCATTGACCTTAATTTGCATGACAGAGAATTGCATACTTCCAATTCACTACCTAAAATCGTCCTGTTTTTCATATTCTTTAGCTTAATATATCTTGCAATTAACAGAGACAACAGAATTTCTGAGCTCTGTTGCCATCATGTTTTAACAGGTCGATGGATCCGAGTATCAGTGTAATATTTATTCTCACTTGGCAGGAGTACTTTGGCACCAGCAGGATCAGACACAAGGGCTTCTTTGGCCACCTATGTTGAAGATAAGTATATGAGATAACAAGCTGGTTTTTACTGGGTCTGCTCATTCCTACATGTTATTTGACTGCCACAGAGCTATGAATGAATAGGAGTATATTCGATTGGTAACTACATCACTGAGTGAAACTCCTGGAAGCTGCTCAGCTTACTCCCTCATTTGCTGGACCACCCTCAGTCAATATGGAGAAGGTTTGTCAAATAACTCGTACAGAAACTGAAAAAGGATAAACACTTCTGTTGTGTGCATTGGCATAAAATCCATCTATGACTCACAGGATTAGGCCACACAACATTCTCAGGAACTTACCTTCCCTATTAGTCCTTCCTGAGACCCTTCAAGTAATTCAGTTGGAATGGCTAAGCCCAACAGATATGGGTGCTGTTCTAATTGAACATATGTCTTCTGTTTACTGAAAAAGAAAGCTTCCTCGTTCTGTTAAGCAGGAAGATTTTACAGCAGTAGAAAAAAACTGAAATTCTTGTCCACACAATAATGCAACCTTCCCCACCTTGCCCAGAGATTTTAGAAATCTGTTTTAAAGTTTCTCTTCAGTGATAATCATTTAAAAAAATAAGATCTGAACATATATTCAGATCTCCAAATACTTCCCTAATCTGTTCAGTTTCCTGATGTCTTTTATTTGGCGCCTGTTCATGTGGTAGTATGAATACATAGGCAGGCTGCCCTGTTCTGTACCTGTTCCATGGTGGATAATGTGTGACCAAGAATATTATAATGACCTCTGTATTGCTCCATAGTGCAAACCTCACCTTCAATATTGTGTTCAATTCTGGTCGCTATATCTTAAAAAAGATATAAGTACATAAGTATTGCCACACTGGGACAAACGAAAGGTCCATTAAGCCCAGAATCCTGTCTCCAACAGTGGCCAATCCAGGTCACAAATACCTGGCAAGACACCAAAAAAGTTCAATACATTTTGTAGTGCTTATCCCAGAAATAAGCAGTGGATTTTCCCCAAGTCATTTTAATAATGGTCTATGGACTTTTCCTTTAGAAAGCCGTCCAAATCTTTTTAAAACCCCACTAAGCTAGCTGTCTTTACCACATTCTCTGGCAAAGAATTCCAGAGTTTAATTACATGTTGAGTGAAAAATCGTGCAACGGAAGAGTTATGTCCATTACGTACTTTAGTTCTGTTGTGTTGCAGAGATCAGGTATTTAAGTTTGATCAGTAGGGTATGCCTTTTTAAACAGGTTACTTTTTAGTGATTTCCGGAAGATTAGGTGGTCGTATGTCATTTTCAAGGCTTTTGTTAGTGCATTCCACAGTTGCGTGCTTATGTAGGAGAAACTGGATGCGTAAGTTGATTTGTATTTAAGTCCTTTGCAGCTTTGGTAGTGCAGATTTAGAAATCTACGTGTTGATTCGGATGTGTTTCTAGTTGGTAAGTTCATCAAGACTGTCATGTATCCCAGGGCTTTGCTGTAGATGATTTTGTGAACCAGAGTGCAGATTTTGAAAATAATGCATTCTTTGATTGAGAGCCAGTGTAGCTTTTTGCGGAGGGGTTTTGCACTTTCAAATCGCGTTTTCCCAATTATAAGCCCAGCTGCTGTGTTTTGTGCGGTCTGTAGTTTCTTTAAGGTTTGCTCTTTGCATCTCACATAAATTCCATTGCAGTAGTCTACATGGGCTTAGTACCATTGATTATAACAGGTTGCGAAATGCTTCCCTCTGGAAAAATTGTTTCAAGCATTTGAGTTTCCACATTGAGTGGAACATTTTCTTTGTTGTGGATGCCACTTGACTCTCTAGCGTTAGATTACGGTCCATCGTAACACAGATGATTTTCAGGCTGTCTGAGATAGGAAGGGTGTCGTCTGGGGTGTTGATACTTGTGGCGTTGTCCTTGCTGTGTTGGGTTGAGAGGATGAGACAATGTGTTTTTTCTTTATTGAGTTTTAGTTGAAATGCATTTGCCCATGAGTCCATGATGTTCAAGCTGAGATTGATTTCGTTAGTGATTTCTGTCAGTTTGGTTTTGTAAGGAATGTATATTATGACATCGTCTGCATATATGAAAGGGTTAACGCCATGGTTGGAATAAGGTCCTTGATAATGGCGTCATCATTAGGTTGAAGAGGGTCGGTGAAAGCGGTGATCCTTATGGTACTCCACAGTCTGCTTTCCACGGTGATGATATGCTGGAGTTTGATTTTACTTGGTATGTTCTTGTGGTTAGGAAAGCCCTTGGTTCAGCTAAATATGTTTCCACCAATCCTGAACTTATCTAGTAGTCTTATTAGTATTTATGGTTTACCATATCGAATGCACTAGACATGTTGAATTGGAGGAGAAGGATGTTTTTGCCTATTGCTATTTCCTGCTTGAATTTGTCTAGGAGAGTGAGTAGTACTGTTTCAGTGCTGTGGAGGGGGCAGAAACCTGACTGTGATGCATGTAATATTGAGAATTTGTTATATAATCTGTAAGTTGTTTGGTTACCATGCTTTCCATCAGTTTGACTACCAACGGGATCGATGCTACTGGACAGTAGTTAGTGATTTCATTTGTTTTTTTCTTGGTGTCTTTTGGTATCAGGGTGAGTAGGATATTGCCATTTTCCTTGGGGAAGAGACCCTGCTGAAGCATGTAATTTAGGTGGGATGTGAGGTCTGCTATGAAGTGGTCAGGGGCGGATTTCATTAGGTAGCTGGGACAAGTATCTAGTTTGCAGTGAGTGTTGGAGAACCTGCTAATCACCTGTGTGACTATTTCAATGGTAAGGGGGGGGGGGGGGGTATTCTCCAGTGGTTGGGTCCAACTCATTAAGAAAGGTTTGATGCCCGTGTTGTCCTGAGGTAGTGTGCTGCGTAGGTTTACAATTTTTCACTGACATACTTAGCAAGTTTATCTGCAGATAGGATGTCTGTATTCGTGTAGTGACCAAGTGATGTGTTAGGAGTTTGTTCACTAGTTGGTATGTTTTTTTGTGTCTTTGTAATCTGTCCCTGTTTTAGTTTTTAGTATGATCTTTTTGTCTGTCTTATTGCGTATTTGTATTTACTTGTGTTGTTTCCAGGTGTTGAGTTCTGTTTGTTTCCATGTGTTGAGTAGGTTCATCTTTTGTTTTTTCCATGCTCGTTCAGTTTCCTGGTATGTGTTTTTAGCATTTTCAGTCATCGTTGAACCATGGTATCGAGTTGTGCTGCAGGTGGTTCTTGTTCGTAAGGGTGCAAGTTCAGTCTAGTAGCTTTTTTCATCTTTTATCCCATTCTATGAGGTAGTTTATGGAGTCTGTTTGTGCTGTCCATTCGTTATTGTATATCAGTTGCCAGAATGTTTTCGTGTCTACTTGACCTCTTGTGCTGTAGGATGTGTGTTCTTGTATTCGTTGTAAACCCTTTTTCTGCCAGTGCAGGGACAAATTTAGTTTGTAGTGGTCGGTCCAGGGTGTTTCTGTCCATTTGATATCTGTTATTATTACGTTCTGGTCAGTTGAAAGTTTGTGTGAGATGAGATCGAGTGTGTGCCCTCTGACATAGGTTGCTTGCATTTGTGACCATTTGAGATCCCATAAGCGGAGAAATTCCTTCCATTCTGGTGCGTTGATAGAGTTTGGGTCTTCTAAGTGAAGGTTGATGTCTCCTAATACTAGTATGTTGGAGTTGGTTACACATGTGTTTGAAATGAAGTCCATGAAGTTAGTCTGGGCTTCGTTCCAGTTACCTGGAGGTCTGTAAAACAGGACACAATTCAAATGATCGCCTAGGGTTTTGTTGTGGGTTCTGATTGAGGCAATTTCAAGTTGGTGTGTTTATGGACTCGGCAGTGGTTTCGGTGGTAAAATGGGATCAATAGATTAGTGCTATTCCTCCACATCTTTTCCTTTTCTGGTCCAGTGTTAGTATTGCTGTTTTATTTACAGCAGATCTGGCATTGATGTAGCCCACTTGGGTTGTTTGGAATGGGTCTTCTGTGTTTGGTGTTGTGTGGACTTTTGTTAGTTGTCGTTTCTTTGTTAAGATGAGTTTGTTTGGACCTTCTTTCCCTTCTATTGTGATTGTCCACATGTTAGTGTTCTTCCTTTGTTTAGGTTGTTGTCAGTTTGATGAGGCGTGGGGTATCTGGTCAATCTTTGATGATTGTATAGTATGGGTATGATATTACTTTCTGCAAGTGGGGTGGTCAGTGTTAAGGAGTAGATTATTAGGAGTGGTTTGAGAGTATTCATATTGGTTTCTATTCCCTGTAGATACTAATAAGACCGTATTCTGGTGGTTGGATGCGTGATAGGACTTTGTTTTTTGGTGTGGAATCTGGAGTTGTGGTCTTGTGTGGTAATTTAGTTTGCCTTTCAGCTGCTGAGATCAGTATTGTGTTCGATTTCAGTGGTAAGTTAATGAGCAGGGATGGGAGGGGGGAGAGTAGCTCTGAGTCTGGGTCCTCCTTTAATCTGTCTCCTAGCAGCTAATTGCTTCCCATCCTCCTTACCCAGAGAATCTTCAGGCTCTTATTTCTGGCTGTGGCTGGAGACGGAGGGGGTAGAGGGGGGGGGGGGGGGGGACTTCAGAGCACTTTCAAGGTAGTTAACATGGAGGTGTCAGATGTGCAATTGGCTGTCTTTGATTGTTGGCAGGTTTGCCTAGAGGGGAGAGGTTCTCTTGATCAGGGAATGGCACTTGAAAGACAATGGTGAGGTACTTAATTTAATTGCTCTTTGGAATGTGGTAAGCGAGGAAGCTAGTGCTTGAGCATTGGTTTAGACTTTCATGGAGTCTTTACATTTCTCAAGCATCTCTTCTAGTATATAAACTTTGGCAATCTCAGATAATGCTTCTTTTGCTAAAATTCTGTTTGTGTGCAGACCAGTTAACGTCCAGCTGATTCAATCAAAGTTATAAGATTAATTTTGACTTTCTAATTTGATCAACTTAAATAAATCTGCTCTCCTCACAAGCCTAACATCTCCGGTATGATCAGATGCCGTGCAGAAGGCTCCTTCAGAGGCACGCTGAAGTGTCTTCAGCTCACTCAGCAATTTTTTAGTCCATTTTTGGCAAAAAGTTTTAAAAGGCCTTTTTTACAGGCACGCTGAAAATGGATCTGTGCATGCCCAAAACATGCGCCTGCACTAGTGCAGCCTATTTTTCAATGCACTTTAGTAAAAGGACTCCTGAACAGTTCATTGTGGAGAATAACGAATGAGATGATTGGAAAGAAATTATGGGGGTCACAATTTATGCATGCACTTCATATAATACACATGTTCACACATGCAGGGTGCATGAATATTTACACCTGCTCCTGAGCAGATGCAAATATTCACAGCTTCTTTTTGGCCATGATCTGTGCAGCTTTTCAGTGGAAATTTTATCCAAGGGTGTAGCTAGACCATCAAATTTGGGAGGGCCTGAGGCCAAAGTGGTGGTGGTAGTGGTGGTGGTGGTGGGAGGGGTGGGGTGGACAATTTTGCCCCAGCCTCCCTGCTCTCCTCTCCTGCCCTTCTACTGCTATCTGTGCCAACCTCCAATGACCTGCATCTCAATCTTTAAATATCTCAGATGGGGAGGATCCCCAAGTCCTGCCAGCTGAAGAGGACCCCTATTGGCTGAAAAATCCTCAATGCTAGCAGTTGGCAGCACTTTCCATGTGTTTCCAGCCTCCTCCCCCATGCATGCTTAAGTTTTGCCAAAGAAAAGTGCCACCGACTGCCAGCAATGGGGAGTTTCTGGCCTATGGAAGGTCTTTTTCTGCTGGTGGGGCTTAGGGATCCCCGCCAGCCATAATAACAGTGCTGCAATTCAGGGGGGCCTGAGACCAAAGTAGGGGGCAGGCCCTCCAAGTTCCCCTTGTGATTAGGCTACTGATTTTATCAAGACATGTAGATCCATATGTACCTTTATAAAATCGGTCTGCTTGATCTTTCAATCAAGGCAACATTTTATAAAATAACTAGTAAAACAGGCCCATTTCTGACACAAATGAAATGGGCGCTAGCAAGGTTTTCCTCGGAGTGTGTATGTTTGAGAGAGTATGTGTGAGTTTGATTGTGTGTGTGAGAGAGAGAGAGTGAATGTGCGAGTGTGTGTGTGTGACAGAGAGTGAGACTGCTGGGTGCTGGGAGCGTGTCTCCTCTGTCCCTCCTCCAGCCACCCAGTGATTCTCCTCTCTCCCCTGCTCCCCATCCAGCCACCCAGTGATTCTACTTTTTCCCTTGCCCCCCCTCCAGCCACCCACCGAGTCTCCTCTGTCCCCTGCCCCCCTCCAGCCACCCATCGAGTCTCCTCTGTCCCCTGCCCCCCCTCCAGCCACCCAGCGAGTCTCCTCTGTCCCCTACCCCCTCCAGCCACCCAGCGATTGACCTATCTCCCCTGCCCCCCATCCAGCCACCTAGTAATTCTCCTGTGTCCCCTGCCCCCCTCCAGCCACCCAGCAATTCTCCTTTTTCCCTTGCCACCCTCCAGCCACCCAGTGATTCTCCTTTTTCCCTTGCCCCCCCTCCAGCCACCCAGCGAATCTCCTCTCTCCCCTGCTCCCCCTCCAGCCAGGCAGCGATTCTCCTGTCTCCCCTGCTCCCCCTCCAGCCAGCCAGCGATTCTCCTATGTCCCCAGCCCCCCCTCCAGCCACCCAGCGATTCTCCTTCCCCTTACAGCACCACAACCGC
The DNA here is from genome assembly GCF_901765095.1 of Microcaecilia unicolor. Lineage (NCBI taxonomy): Eukaryota > Metazoa > Chordata > Amphibia > Gymnophiona > Siphonopidae > Microcaecilia > Microcaecilia unicolor. The sequence goes on from NC_044038.1 coordinate 99,991,472, forward strand.
CCAAATCTCTGCCCCTCCACCAACTGCCCAACCTCTGCTGCCGTGCACAGCTCAGCATGCACACCCACTGAACGATAGAGCCAATCGCCGCCGTGCGCCCGCTCTCCTACTGTTAATATGTGTTATAACTTGAGACCCCTCCACTGGAATAGTGGTGGGCCGAGCTCCATAGCCTAGGCTGCTAAAAAGCACTGACTAGGCCTGAAACTCTGATGATGGCCTTGCAGCTGAGTGCCTGTGGAAGCAGGACCGGTTGGCAAGCCTTGTCAGGATCTGATGTGACATCCAAATACAGTGTAAGGGCCAAGATGGAGGAATGAATGGCTAGGATATTAGAAAGTCAGGTCAATAAAATGGAGTCTGGTTTTGTAAAGATGGCATCCTGTTCATGAAAATATGAATACTTGTATCTGTATCTTTAAAAAAAAGTTGTTTACAACTCAGGAAGTTACAGTTATGGAGAAATAGGTGAAAGGAGGGAGGAATGGGCTTCCGATCTGCGGTTAAGCTAACTGTCAGAAAGTATGATTCACATAGGAAAAAAAAATGTGTGCCCGTAGGTTTAATGGGCAAGAAGAGGGTATTTAAGATCTGCCAATCTAGGCGGAGTTTGGAATTTTCCCCAACTCTACCCAGAGGGCAGAACTACGGTCGGTCCACCTGAGACTCTGACTGATGAGCGTGCCAGATTGATTGAACTTGCATTGGGTAAGAATTAAAATCATTATTACCACCTATCTCCCTTGTTGGTATTCATTTCTTGGCTACATACCTATCTCTCTGAAAACACCTACACAGACAAAATTATTCTCTATGATATCCACATAAGTGAGGAAACTCCTACCCAATTACCCATAATGTGGGAGCGTAGATACACTTAGATACTAGAAGTCAGAAAGCCGAGGGCCTATTCCACAGACTTAAAATGAGCCTTCTGAAACCCTCTCTACGCCTCCGTGGGCATGGGTCCAGTGGAGATTTAGGGATGGGTACATAAAAACACTACCTATGGTTGGTCAGTGCTGCATGTGACGTACCCGGAAGTACGCGGACGTCACTTCAGGAGATGGATACAGCTTTAGAGAGAGCACAAATGCTTCAAGGCTTCACTTTCTCAGCTTCAGAATGTTGGAGGTGTGTTTTATTATATAGAATTCTCTATATATCCATAATAAGAATGACAAAATAGTCACTTTAACAGTACATATTGACCTTCTAAACAATCATCTTATATTTAAGGACACCTTAAGATAAGAATGCTTCTATGGTTGAATTAAGACATTTGAACACATGAAAAACTAAACATTTGGCTAATATTCAGCGCTATTTAACTGGGTTACATAATGCTTAGCCAGCTAAGCGCTAATATTCAGCATGAGATAGCCAGTTGTCTTTGCTGAATATTAGCACTTAGTAGCTAACCACTAACCAGCAATATCTCGCGACATAGCCAGTTAGGTACAAATATTCAGCGCCTAACCAGCTATGTTGAATGGTCAAACTAGGCTGCTTAAATAGCAGGCCTATTGTGAATGGGGTATTAAAATTTAAAAAAAATAATGTTTGTCCCCTTTAAAGGGGTTTACCTGGGCTCCAGGGTAGTCACTGTAATTAAGAGATTTAGGTCTTTTTACCACCATCCCAATAACCATACATATAAAAGACTGGAATGATAAAAGACCAGGCCATTTGTATGAGAAAAGCAATGTATTAACTTACCAATAGAGCATACAGAATTAAAATACATTTTCTCATAGGAGTACAGTTCTGCTTTATACAAAGTATTGGTTGAGACTGTCTCAAACATTTACTAATCAGACTGCTGCTTATATGCTGTTTCTACACAAAGCCTTTTCATAAAACATTACTTCATTCTTTCACTCATCATCTTTTCTCTCTTATATTGTACAGCCAAAAAACTCCCTGCTACATTTCTATTATGTCATGTTCTGTTTCCTGAACTCCTATTCACATACCATTCGAGCTACAGTGATGTCTGTTAGTTTGGTTGGCTTTCACCTTGATCAAGCCTTCACCTCTAAAAACATCCCTTGATCCATAACTGTGCTGCTATTTCTTCATCTCCCCCCTTGAAGGCCTTCCTGGAAGGGCTTCACATTGAACTTGGGGGAGTGGGCCTTGTTCCCTTTGGCTATGCAAAGAAACCCAATTTTGTTATCTGTGTTTGGTAAAAGGTTGCGACTCGTAAGTCACCGGAAACATGAACCACAGCCTAGTCCTGCACCTAGGACCTGTGTCTCGCTTCTGTTTCTGTACTGGACTGTACCAGTTACCATATTAGTTAATAAGATACGGTATTTGTGCCCCGGTAGTAGGCTGTCTTAGGTGATAGGCCATTCAAGTCCCATAAGCAGGATGGGAATCCTAACTCACCCGTCATCGCCATACTACCTCATGAGCACTCAGTATGGCGAGTTCAGTTTCCTGCGTAAACAACAGATAATCCTTCACAAAGGTAATTCACAAGGATGGTCGGCCACGATGGCCAGACAAATTTAAATATACAAAGCCAGAATGAACAAGGTGATCAGAAACAACTAACACGGTCAGGCACATGTCTGAATGTTCCTAATACATAAATAATACAGTATACCTAAACTAAATATAGCAATGTTTAAAACACATGTGAACAACATCTTTAACTATCTACGAGTGTGTTAATGATTAAATAGTGTTAGCTAGATTACACAGAGTATCTTCACTATCAGTAGCTCTATCCTTCAAATGCTCATACAATATATAGCAGATTCTGCAGTCATTTTCTTGTTAATGCAGCTTCAATAAGGCTTGCACTAAACTACGTACACATGGTAAAGTAATACAACAGCCAAATAAAACAAAAAATGGCAATGACAATATGACAGTGTTAACCAACAAGATAAAGTTTTTTCCATTTTCCAGATGCATTGTCCATCAAAACGTTGTTGATTATAATATATAATTATCCATCAACATTTTATTTATACTTGACCACCAAAACAATGAGGGATTCAAATCCTATAGCAATCTGGTTTCTAACTTTAAACTCATCTGGCACCTGCCCTTGGGGACTCCTATAGCATGTAATATATAGTAATAATAGGTGAATTGCTAAAAACTGCAGAAAACAAAGCTGCCATTAGGGTCAGTATGCCATGTAAGTGGAAAGGGAACAACATGAGGTTCAGGTACAGAGGTGGTACATACATAACAACAGGCACATTTCATTTATGGAAAAGCAAAGTAGAAAAATAAAATTGCATCAACATCCAATTGTTAACAGTGGAAAATTAGGGAAAATAAGGTTGTAAACTTGTCCTATGAAACCTAATTAATAGCTTGCATAACAAATGAAATTAGGGCACCAAGTAATCAGGGAGGTGCACTGTTTCTCCATTTATACAAAACAAGGCTCATAAAGGACACAGAAAGTGGGTGAAAAGTTTAACATTCCAGTTGTATAAAATTAACATCTAAATTGTATATATGTTACCTAGAAGCATCCCACTTGTTACTGAAACAAGGAAGAAATCAAGTAACTCTCCCTAAGTGAGGGGAAAATGCTTTCAAATTCAATCAATATAAAACAATAAATTGAGAAAGTTTATCACTGTCATAACAGTTCCAAATAGGAAATCGAACAACCTATCTCCTGTATGGTGAAAAAAGAATGCAATTTAAACAAATTAGGTCAAACTAGGCAGTTGTCTAGAAAGGCACTGTCCTTGGTTGTAGAACAGCACAAAATACAATCATACAAGGTACATAAAAACTAAACAACTTCATAATCTAAAAGGTCATCTAGATACACGATTCCTGGGAGTTACTTCTCTGAAATCTCAGTTATCTAAGGTACAGTAACACAGATATATATATATATATTACTACTACTGCTATTTAGCATTTCTATAGCGCTACAAGGCATACTCAGCGCTGCACAAACATAGAAGAAAGACAGTCCCTGCTCAAAGAGCTTACAATCTAATAGACAAAAAATAAAGTAAGCAAATCAAATCAATTATTGTGTACAGGAAGGAGGAGGGTAGGTGGAGGCAGGTGGTTACAAGTGGTTACGAGTCAATAGCAATGTTAAAGAGGTGGGCTTTCAGTCTAGATTTAAAGGTGGCCAAGGAAGGGGCAAGACGTAGGGCTCAGGAAGTTTATTCCAGGCGTAGAGTGCAGTGAGACAGAAGGCGCGAAGTCTGGAGTTGGCAGTAGTGGAGAAGGGAACAGATAAGAAGGATTTATCCATGGAGCGGAGTGCAGGGGAAGGGGTGTAGGAAAGACGAGTGTGGAGAGATACTGGGGAGCAGCAGAGTGAGTACATTTATAGGTTAGTAGAAGAAGTTTGAACAGGATGCGAAAACGGATAGGGAGCCAGTGAAGCGACTTGAGGAGAGGGGTAGTATGAGTAAAGCGACCTGGAGGAAGACGAGATGGGCAGCAGAGTTTTGAACTGACTAGAGAGGGAAGAGGTTGACTAAGTGGGAGGCCAGCAAGAAGCAGATTGCAGTAGTCTAAACGAGAGGTGACAAGGGTGTGGATGAGGGTTTTGGTAGAGTGCTCAGAAAGAAAGGGGCGGATTTTACGGATGTTGTAAAGAAAGAAACGACAGGTCTTGACAGTCTGCTGGATGTGAGCAGAGAAGGAGAGAGAAGAGATCAAGATGACCCCAAGGTTTCGAGCCGAGGAGACAGGGAGAATGAGAGAGCCATCAACAGAAATAGAAAACGGGGGGAGTGGGGAGGTGGGTTTGGGGGGAAAAATGAGAAGTTCGGTTTTGGTCATGTTTAATTTCAGGTGGCGTTGAGACAATCCAGATAGCAATGTCAGACAAGCACGCTGAAACTTTGGTTTGGATGCAAGGTGAGATATCAGGGGTAGAAAGGTAGATTTGGGAGTCATCAGCATAGAGGTGATATATATATATATATATATATATATATATATATATACCTACCTTTATCATGAGAGTTATGAACTAAACATTTACTTCAATAGACAAACTCCTTGCACAAATCAAAGGTCTCTACTATAATGACTAATTTGCAGATAAGAATCAGTTCCCTGCCAGTGCTGCTATTGCAAGAATTCATCAGGACTTCAGGAAATCCTGTTGTGAGGAACTGCACTGTCAAGTTACAGCTGATAATATGGTATAAAATTGCATCACAAAGTTGAAATTCTATCAGAAATACAAGAATTTAAAAATGATAACGATTCTACATATAGACATAAGAAATACAGACCAGATCGTTTTAGTAAACTCATAATTAATGTTAAAGGTATCCTTCTATAAAAACCTACCGCATAGAATCAGAAAAGTTATAACAAGCTTTGAACCCAATCCAATAAAGTTGAACTGTAAGAACTATTACAGCAAATATCATACAGTTATTCTGAGTTGGCTCTGGATGTCAAAATGAATTTGAAAGTTAAATTGTGTCAATAAGTCTCTGCCTAGTAAATTTACAGAATTACAGGGCACAGTAAGGCAGACAATAAAAGAACTTATGACTTCTTACCCAGAGAAATGAATTTTAACAAACCCATTTTGGTAACATGTTCATGGGATAAACTTTAATTCTTTTTTGTAATTTCATAGGAGCATTGGCCAAAACAACTGTACGGAGCTGAAAGTAATTATCATTATAATCAATTAATGCTTTTAAAATGGGCGGATCAAACATCTGTGCACTGGCAAACAAAAATCAGTTTGTTTTTGGTTCCATTTATGCAATTTAGTATGAGTCTTAGTAAAATCTGTATTTTCTAATGGAAAGCATTTAATTACTAACTCACAAGACATGGCCATCTTACACTTAATACTGTAAAAAAATAAAGGTTCTACTTACCACTGTCCGTGCGACACGCACCTGGGCGTCTCGTCCACTGCTGGCACTAGTGGTGTAGCCAGTCCTCTAAATTGGCGTGCTAATGTGGAAGCGTGTGACCACTCCAGTGGAAACGATCTCAGGATAGCCTATCCAGTACTCCCTGGATTCAATCACTTTTCGTCTTGCCGATTTGGCCCAGGTGTCCCTGAGTCAATGACTCCTTCTGGAGTGCTCCCGGTATTTCACTTATTTCACTTGCTTAAAACCCCTAGTCTGCGTGCAAAAAGTCAGACCTAGGACCTAGCAGTAATAACACTGAAAATGATCCACTTTTTATTGTCTTTTTCCTATTGTTTTGTACTTTTTATGATCTGTATTATTTCGTTTTTTCCTCTTTTTTTTGCTTAATTTTTGTTTTTTATTTTTTTTGCACTGCGCCCCGACCCGAAATCCATGTCAATCGCAGGGTCCATGCACGAATTGTAAGGGACGATCCCTCCTATGCACGTCGGGGACACCAAGGTAATTAAGAAATTTAGGTCTTTTACCACCATCCCAATAACCATACATATAAAAGATTGGAATGATAAAAGACCAGGCCATGTGTATGAGAAAAGCAATTTATTAACTTACCAATAGAGCATACAGAATTAAAATACATTTTCTCATAGGAGTACAGTTCTGCTTATACAAAAGTATTGGCTGAGACTGTCTCAAACATTTACTAATCAAGCTGCTGCTTATATGCTGTTTCTACACAAAGCCTTTTCATAAAACATTACTTCATTCTTTCACTCATCTTCTCTCTTATGTTGTACAGCCAAAAAAACTCCCTGCTACATTTCTGTTATGTCATGTTCTGTTTCCTGAACTCCTATTCACTTACCATTCGAGCTACAGTGAGGTCTGTTAGTTTGGTTGGGCCTTCACCTTGAACAAGCCTTCACCTCTAAAAACATCCCTTGATCTATACTGTGCTTCTATTTCTTCATCACAGTGTCCTTTGGCTATCTGGGGCTTGCTCCGGGTCCAATGGGCTCATGGGGCTCTTTTTGATGTCCCCTGGGGTTTTTTTAGGACCCTTTTTGGGGTCTGTATGGGTTTTGGTCCGTTTTTGGCCCATCTGGGGCTTTTTGCATTGGTGGTCAGTGTTTCTGGCTGCCCAGGCTTGCTCCCGGCGATTTTGGTTCCCGTTTGTGACCAGAGGAAGTCCTGGGGCTAACAGCAGCAGTGCCTGAAAACGCGGCTGGCACGAGTGGTGCGCTGCTACGAGTGGTGCGCCGCTGTGAATGTGAGGAGCAGGGGAGAAAAGAAACTGGCTGGCTCCAGGCCTGTTTGCACATGTGCGCTGGATCAGGCGCATGCGCGATTAGGTTTGGAGCTCTGGTAGGCTGCAAAACAAAGCCTGGGCCTCAATTTTGAGATGCCCAGCCGGAGTTCCAGGCCTTTCGCGTCTTTTTCCCACTAAAAATGGAAGGAGCGTCAGAGGGCTACCAGGACCCCAAAGAAATTAAAGGACCCCAGGATAGATGTCAGTGGGTTAAGGTAAGAGGGCCCTAGGGCCTTACTTTAATTTAATTTGGTTTAATTTTTTTAGCTTTTTGCGGTCTTATTTGTTGGGCCTTCCCTAAATATTTTAAAAATTTTTATTTTTATGGTCGGGGGGGTCTGGGGGGTGGGTCTCTTTAGGTGGACTGAGTCCTTAAAAAATTTTAATGTTAATTTTAATAGTTTTTTTGAGGTATTTTAGGTGCAGAGCATCCTGCGCTGCTCTGATTGCATATTTTGGAATTCCAACTACGGTGTTTGTGAACGTACCTGTTACTTAACATATGTGGAAAATTTGGTAAAATTTTGTTGAATTTTAGTGGCGTTTTATGTGAAAATAGTGTAAAATGGTGCCTATTAAGGGTTTTAAAAAAAATAAAACATGGTCTGGATTCAGTTTAATGTGACCTGGATGTTGGCACAATTTTTATTTAAGTATGGTGTAATTTACATTGTATTTTGTGCTGAAATCCATTTCCCCCATTGACATTAATGGGAAAAATGGATTTCAAGATGGAACCTGACTATAAATTCCAAACTGTAAAAGTTAGCTAACATTCTGAATGCAAACATTTGTAAAGGAGACTCCAATAATAAAGTCTAAATTCAAAAGACTTGGAAAGAGTACTTATCTTGACTGAAGGATTATCTTGCTTAGTAAATCCAGCCTCGCATTCAACGAACTCCACATATAAATAAAGTCCCGACAGGGTTGCCTGTTTCGCTATATTCAAGCTGCTTCAGGGAATAGTCATGTATACAAAACATCCAAGCTTTTGATGTCTCGCCGTCTCCACTTATCACTGGTTCAAAACATGGCGGACGGTCTCTTCGGTTATATACCGGATTGTGAAAGCGAAGAGACCGTCCGCCATGTTTTGAACCAGTGATAAGTGGAGACGGCAGACTGGATGGGTCATTTGACCTTTATCTGTCATCATGTTTCTATGTTTAGATCTTGTAAAAGTCATGAGAACATTTTTTGCTTCAGTGCCTTGGAATTGCAGTTTAAATGGTTCCAAAGATATTGAAGAACTGATAAAACAATCAGCAGACTGTTGAAATTAAGTCAAATTCAAATACAATGACCTTCAATTTAATGGATCTAGAGTCCTACTTTCAATGAACTACTCTTTACTATACCCAGAAAGCTATGGATCATATTCAATGGCATCTTAAAGACCCAGTCCAGGATATAGAAACATAGAAACATGATGGCAGATAAAGGCCACATGACCCATCCAGTCTGCCCATCCTCTGTAACCCCTAATTCTTCCTGTTCCTAAGCGATCCTACGTGCTTATCCCATGCCTTTTAAAATTCTGGAACAGTCCTCGACTCCACCACCTCCACCGGGAGGCTATTCCATGCCTCCACCACCCTTTCTGTGAATAATACTTCCATAGGTTACTCCTAAGCCTATTTCCTCTTAACTTGTCGTATGCCCCCTCATTCCAGAGCTCTCCTTCATTTGAAAAAGGCTCTCTTCCTGTATATAAATGCCCTTGGGATATTTAAACTTTCTATCATGTCTCCTCTCTCCCTCCTTTCTTCCAGTGTATACATGTTGAGGTTCAGAAGCCTGTCCCTATAATTTTGCATTCAAGACCGCTTACTAATTTCGTAGCCGCCCTCTGGACCGACTCTGTCCTGTTTATATCTTTTCCGTAGGTGTGGTCTCCAGAACTGCATGCAGTACTCCAAATGAGGCCTCACCAGAGACTTATACAACAGCACTATCACCTCCTTTTCCTGCTGGTCATGCCTCTCTTTATGCACCCAAGCATCCTTCTGGCTTTGGCTGTTGCTTTTTCTACCTGTTTGAAAGCTTTAAGGTCATCAGACACAATCACCCCCAAGTCCCGCTCTTCCTTCGCACACTGAAGCACTACACCCCCTATACTGTACCGTTCCCTCTGAGTTTTGCGACCCAAGTGCATGACCCTGCATTTTTTTGGATTAAAGCTTAGTTGCCAAATATCAGTCCATTGCTCCAGCTTAGCTAGTGTCCTTCCTCATGTCATTCACACCCTCCAGGGTGTCCACCCTGTTGCAGAGTTTAGTATCATCCACAAAGAGTCAAACCTTACCAGACAGCCTTTCTGCAATATCGCTCACAAAGACGTTAAAAAGAGCCGGCCCTAGGACCGATCCCTGCGGTACTCCACTGACTACCGCCTTTTCCTCAGAGCAAGCTCCAATTTACCACCACCCTCTGTCTCCTACCATTCAACCAATTTTTTTCCAATCCATTACTCTAGGTCCCGCACCGAGAGCACTCAATTTATCAGTCGCCTGTGCAGACCTGGTGTCAAAGGCTTTGCTGAAATCCTAGTATACCACATCAGCACCCCTCCCACATCCAACTGTTTAGTCACCCATTTGAAGAAGACAGTCAGATTCCTCTGACACGACCTGCCACTAGTGAAGCATGCTGCCTCGGGTCCCCATTCCATGTAGTTCAAGAAATGTCATAATCCTCCTTTTTAGAAGCGTTTCCATTAGCTTACTCACCACAGAGGTCAGGACTGACAGGTCTGTAATTCCCAACCTCTTCCTTACTTTCCACTCTTGTGCAAAGGAACCACATCTGCCCTTCTCCAGTCCACCGGGACCACTCCAGTGTTCTAAGGAAGTATTGAAGAGGTCCGTCAGCGGAGCCGACAGAACTTCTCAGAGTTCCCTTAAGCACCCTTGGGTGTATCCCATCAGGCCCATCGCTCTGTCTACTTTTAGTTTGGCAAGCTTCTCATGAACACAGTCCTCCGTAAACAAGTCTTGGTCTACCATACCTCTATCCCCTTTAGCCTTTGTTTTCTGCAGCCTTACCCCCGGTCTTTCATTTGTGAACACCGAGCTAAAATAATCGTTAAGCAGTTCAGCTTTTTCCTTATCATCTTCCACATATTTCTCTCCCTCAGCTTTGAGCCTCACAATGCTATTATGGCACTTCCTCTTGTCACTTACATATATGAAAAAGGTCTTGTCCCCCAATTTCCTCCATTTGCTGCTTCGCTTTCCTGATAGCTTTTCCAGCTTCTCTTCGCTTATTTAGGTATTCTCTCCTGCCTTCATCTTTCTGAGTCGTCTTATAACATGCAAAGGCTAGCCTCCTTTCCCTTATCTTTCAGCTACTACATTCGAGTACCAGAGAGGCCTTCTTTTCCTCTTACTTTTATGTAATTTCCTAACATAAAGGTTAGTCCTTTTAATATAGCTCTTTTCAGTCTTGTCCATTGCTGTTCTACATCCTTCAGCTGTTCCCATCCCGCTAACTCATTGTATCCCTATATAACAATTCAGTTGAATCCTTTCTCTTTTGACTTATCCTTGACCTTTTGATTTATCATCAAGTTTCCATTATGGCCCACACTAGCATCCAGGGTCATCCCAAGAACCGTACGACTGCTGCAACTGCACAGGGTTCAAAAGGATAGGCGCTCAGAAATCACTCCACCTCCATTGTCTTCCCCGCAGTACAGTGGGCGGGGCAGAGGTTCAAGGGGGAGTATTGCACAGGACACGATTCCAGCTCGGGATGATCCTGCTAGTATCTGGATTGTTTTTAGCCCAAACCTGATTACTAAAAAAAAGGATATTCAGAAGCAAAGTAACGAAGTCAGGAACATACCACAAGGCTACACACCCAGATATGACTGTACAGGGTTGTGAGGAACCCATAAAGATGCAGGGAGAAGAGAGCCAGGAAAGGAGCAGTACGAGAAGGTGTAGCCGTCCTAAGTCTAACTACAAATCCCAGGGTCCCAAGGGGCGGGAGGCCACCCCTCCGAGGAGGTCTAAGTATCATAAAGACAAAAGGAGGAAAGACTATGAGTCCCAGGAACCATGCAAGTTATAGAGGAGGGAGAAAAGGGAGCAGGAAGATCACTACCAGTCCCCAGGGGGCCGAGGGGGAAGGGAGTGATTGGGTAATAGGGGATAATCAGGGTGGGGAAGGAACAGCTGGAAGCATAAAGGGAGAGGAATTAATGGACTGGGGACGAGGTGAATGGGAGGTGACTCCAGTAGGGAAGCAGAGGCATATGAGCCTATGGGACTGGCTGCAGTGACACGGGTACAAGGAAGGAAATTAAAGGGCTTCCAGCCAGCCTGGCTTCGAGGCTTGGAAGAATAATGCAGCAGCTGCTACCTCCCAGGAGAAGGTGAGGAGATAAAGGAGATTGGGACCGGGACCTTTACCTTGATGAGCAGTGCTGGGAGTTCTGACCAGGACCTGGACCTTTACCTTGCTGAGGAGTGTTTGGGGTGTTGAATTATGACCTGAACCTTTACCTTGCTGGCAGTGCTGGGAGTTCTGAAACCAGGACCTGGACCTTTGCCTTGCTGGAGAAGTGTTTGGGGTGTTAAATTATGACCTGAACCTTTACCTTGCTGGGCAGTGCTGGGAGTTCTGAACCATGACCGGGGCCTGTGCCTTGCTGAGGATTGTGTGGGGTGTTGAATTATGACCTGGACCTGTGCACTGCAAGGAAGTGCGTTGGGTCTCTGAATTTGGGCTTGGACTGTGCAGCTGGGGAAGCGGGGGGAGAGGCGAGGTTTTCCCCGGCCGGCTGGAGGGAACAGGTGGTGATCAGTGCTACTGTGTCTTGTCTGAAGGAATAAATAGCATTTGTGCACTGCATTTTGTGTCTGGAGCCTTGACTTGGACTGGTGGGGATAAAGGTGTGAAATAATCTGGGGTGGAGACCCTCCTCCCCTGGGATGCCCTGAGGCTCAAAGAGGTGAGGGCGGACAAGGTACACATAAAAGGAGGAATAATTCAAATCATGTTGTCTGAAACATGAAACACTACCAAACATCTCTTTGAATTCTTGATTGCTTCATGCATGCACTAATCTGGAAAGCAAACGCTAATAGAATGTTTTTCTGAGTACAGGTATATTGCTCACAGCTATCTCTTTTATTCACAGCTACACAGAGCAGTCCAGTCAAAGGCATATGCAGCCTTCTTTGTCATATGTGTTTGTGTTTGTGTGTGTGTGTGTGTGTGTGTGTGTGCACTTGAAAGTATATGGATTGTTTCCAAGTCCTAAGTACAGTAGGCGTTTCTGCCAGTCCATTGGCTGGGGGAGCCAGGTAACATACTCTATATAAGGCTAATAGCCGTTAAATCATTTTAGCCAGGAGCTGCCTGCAGGTAAGATGCATCTTAAAGCTTCTTAAATAATTTTGTAATGATTGGCACATTTTGTGGCTCTGAATTTCTAAATGCATTAAGTAAAAGGGTTTTGGATTTGATATACTACCTTTTGGTTTATATTTATTATATGCAGGCATTTTCTCTGCACCTTCTGGGCTCACAACCTAAGTTTTGTACCTGGGACAATGAAGGGTTAAGCAACTTGCCCAGGATCACAAAGAATCACAGTGGGAATTAAACCCAGTTCCTCATGTTCTCAGCCCATTGTACTAAATGTTAGGCTACTCCTCCACTCCAGCTGTATATAAAAAAAGGAGATTTATAAATCTCAACACTGCTGAAATTGGAAACGTGTGACAGGTACACAAATACTGGTTGAAAGCACAGTTTATGCAATAAAATTTCATTTTCACATCTCATGTTTTACAAACATATGAGTTTGGAAAGATGTTTAATTCTGCAATGGGTGAAAGAATGTCTATAGTTATGACTGATTTATGGACAACATTATATTGAATGTTTTATAAAATAAAACGTATAGGGAAATCAACAAAGTAGTTACACAAAGGTGGCCAGATTATATAGCCAATAAAAATTTCACTGGTGAAGCTTTGGAAGTTGTGAAAGCTCTTTTCTAAGGCACTATATGAAGATAGGACCTTAGTAATCCTCTATGGATGCACTATGAAATATTCATTTCTAAATATCTACTATGATTTGGTGTGTGTATGTTCACACACATGTGCACAGAGGTATTTACATTCTAGCAAGTGCATTCATTTTTTGAATCTTTAGAAATTTTGACTATTCAAATAATCCCACTAGGATAGATCTATTAGCTGTTTGTCAAGTCAAGTGTGTCCTCAGGATTGGTATGGTCAGGCTCAAAATATCTACACAGAGACACACATAAAAACTTGCAACATGTTTGAGTTTAAAAATAAATTAATAAACTAATTTGTTAAACCTGTGAAAAATTGGTGGGGGGAGGTTTGGTAAATGTATTCACTAACATTTTTTTAAAGTCACAGGGCTATGATTAGAAAAATGCACAGAAAATTTAAGGAAATCTGCTAGTGGATCCATTCAAAATCCATTACAATAAGACCATTTGCAGATCCATCAATTTTTATCTTGATTCAAGCTAAGCTGAAATCCACTTAATTTGAGATCTAATGAACACTCTCAGATATACAGTATTTATATACATTAGACAGTATGAATGCAATCATGCACACATATCAATAGATTTATTTATGACATTTATATCTTACATTATCCCAGCAACCTGAGCTCAATGTGGGCTAACAGTACAGTGAAATCACATCATACAGATGACATGGAGGGGCATAATCGAAAGGGATGCCCAAATTTTCCTGGGACGTCCTTGCAGGACGGCTCCAGCTAGGGGCGGGGAAACCCGTATTATCGAAACAAGATGGGCGGCCATTTTTCATTTTGATAATACGGTCGGGGACGCCCAAATCAGAAACTTTAGGTTGACCTTAGAGATGGTCGTCCCCAGGACTTGGTTGTTTCTGATTTTCAGCGATAATGTAAAGCGAGGACTTCCATCTTGGAAACAACCAAATCCAAGCCATTGGATGTGGGAGGAGCCAGTATTCGTAGTGCACTGGTCCCACTAACTGAACGGAAAAAAGCCCTTCCCTTACCGATCCTTTAACCGATTCGGAAAGGAACAGGCATGCATGAAGGAAATCGCATGCAAATGAGCTGCTCCGCTGTTAGCTCATTTGCACACGATTTCCTTCCTAAGGAGGGGAGCCAGTGAAGACAGCCAAGCGTTATGCATGGCTGTTCTGTGCATGCCAAAGATGGCTTCATACATGCAGAAAGCTGCATGTATAATAGCTGTCTACAACCTTAGAAAAGCACAAGTCTAGGTGAAAATGTCCAAGTGCTCGTCAGGGATGCTTTCTTTTTTTAGAGTATGGGTGAAAGACGTCCTTCACTATGCCTCCGTCCCTGCGACGGCAGTTGAGGACGTCCTTCCTATTCCTCTGTCCCTGCGACGGCAGTTGAGAACTTTCAAAATGTGGATGTTTCTGTGAGAAGGACGTCCATGCCTTTGCTATGCCTTGTAGGATAAATCACAGATAATAAATTACCTGTGTCCAGGTTCCCCTAAGCTGAACTATCTGTAAGCAAATAATCCTGAATTAGGTCTAGGGGTGGGAACCTTGGAACCTAGCCAAATACTTCCGTTAGAAAGAACTGTAGCTGAGACTGTAGGCTGATATATATATTAGATTTATTAGGGTATCAGGTAAGAAAATATCGCTAAGGTATACAAAATAGAACTCTGCAAAGCTTTGGCTGAATACAAAATTACTGGCTGATAAAAATTACACTCTTACGTCACACTACTAAACACTAATTCTTACTGGTTACCAGATAAAATTACACCACTGATCAGTCACACAATGTTACAAGGTAGTACAGTTATTAGCAGCTTCTCCTGATCACAAGTATGACGGCACCAGCCTTCTGCTCAGGTAAATACCACTAACTAGCCCCCGACTAGTAGGAAATGAATCACCGTGTTTCTCACCAGGCTGAGACCTCAGGGTCGTCTCTCTCAGGAGCTGGCATGGGACACCTCACACTCAAGCTGGATTCACAGCGAGTCTCAGTCGCAGCTGGAAGGGAACTCTGCAGCAGATAAGGAGGTCACAGGTCATGCAGGGCAGGTACAGCTGAACCACGATACTTTCCTCCAGATACACAGTTCATCAGTTGGTGGACCTTATTAGGTCTCACTGGTCTTATTTTCACCTCCACCTTCTTCCAAGGCTTCCGAAAACTCCTTTCTTTGTTCCCGCTCTCCCCGTACCTCTTGGTCCGGTGGCTGCAGGAACCAAACTGGATCTTTCTCGGCTCACTGCCTGGCAAGAACAGTCCATTGTTCTTGACCTTCAAGTTGTTACATTTTGGTATGCATTTTCTGTTTCTCACCCGCCTTGCTGGAACCAGCCTCTCAGGGAGATAAGGGGGCCTGCTTTGCCCACAGCATGTCCTTGGAGTTGAGCTTCTGCTGTAATTTTCCACAAGCTGCAAAGCTGTTTCTTGCTGACACAGAGAAGTGTGGGTCAGAGTTTACAGCCTCCATTTTGCTGTCATAGGATTATACAGGCCAAGGCTCGCAAGGTGAGACACACAGGGAAATACTCCTACAGCCTCTAACAACCCCTTTATTTATTTCGATTTTGGATCACAAGTAGCAGCAATGGAATTTGAACCAGCCACTTCTGGATTGCAAGACCAGTGCTCTAAGCACTAGGCCCTTCCTCCACTCCACTCCACCCCTTGAAACTTGGCTGTCCCTGCAGGGGGGGGGGGGGGTGGGCAGTTCAGGACATCCAAAATGTTTGAAAGAAGGATGTCCACGCCTTCATTATGCCTCCGCTGACACACACATACCTGCCCCCCCAGGGACCTGCATACTGCCCCCCCCCCCCCCCACAGTCACGGCCAAATTTCAAGGGAGTGGAGTGGAGGAGTGGCCTAGTGGTTAGAGCACTGGTCTTGTAATCCAGAGGTGGCCACTTCAAATCCCACTGCTGCTACTTGTGATCCAAAATCCAAATAAATAAAGGGGGTGTCAGAGGCATAGCAAAGGCATGGATGTCCTTCTCACAGAAACATCCACATTTTGGACATCCCCCAACTGCCGTCGCAGGGACGGAGACATAGCAAAGGACATCCTTCACCCATACTCTAAAAAAAAAAAAAAAAAGACAAAAGTTTTTAAGTTGTTTTTTTCAGGGTGGGAGGTGTTAGTGACCACTGGGGGAGTCAGGGGAGGGTCCATCCACGATTCCCTCCGTTGGTCATCTGGTCATTTAGGGCACATTTTTGTGGCTTGGTCGTAAAAAAAAAAGGACCATGTAAAGTCGGCCAAGTGTTCGTCAGGGACGCCTTTCTTTTTTCCATTATTGCTGAGGACGTCCATCTGTTAGGCACGACCCAGTCTTCGCTACGCCTCCAGGAACTTTGGTCGTCCCCATGACGGGAAGTAGTTGGGGATGCCCAAAATCGGCTTTCGATTATGCCGATTTGGGTGACCCTGAGAGAAGGAAGCCCATCTCCCGATTTGTGTCGAAAGATGGGCGCCCTTCTCTTTTGAAAATAAACCTGAAAGTGAACATACTACTAGACTATAATACATAGAATATCGCAATATAAAGAGAAAGCAAAAATAAAAAAAACAATACAGAACAATGAAAACAAAAGATTTGGCAACCAAACATTGACTAGGCAGGGAGATTAGTATACACACCTAAAAATTTCCCAAAGAGGAAAGTTTTAAACATTTTATGGAATATCATGTAATCACAGACTCCTAACTGATTTTGGCAAGGAGTTCCAACGTTTCATGTCCTGATAAGCAAATCCTGCTGCAAGAACTGATTTGTAACCAATTTTCTTACAACTTGGCATTCTGGGGTTTTTTTGGAAGGAGCTAGGGCAGAGTTCAGAGTACATATATACTTTATAAAATACATGCACATGCATGGGGGAAATTCTGCAACTGGACTCCTCCATATAGGTGCCCTGAGAACATGTGGGCTGGGGGGCGGTGTTGCTGGCTGATGCACGGGGATATCATTTTGGTGTCAAACAAGTGCAAAGCCAGGGCGTCCCCAACTGCTTTCTGTCGTGGGGGCGTGTCAGAGGCGTAGCGAAGGCAGGACTTGGGCGTGCCTAACACATGGACGTCCTCGAACCATAATGGAAAAAAAAGGGCTTCCCTGACGAGCACTTGGATGACTTTACCTGATCCTGTTTTTTTATGACCAAGGCACAAAAAGGTGCCCAAACTGACCAGATGACCACCAAAGAGAATCAGGGATGACCTCACCTTACCCCCCAGTGGTCACTAACCCCCTCCCACCCTCAAAAAACATCTTTAAAAATATTTTGGTGCCAGCCTCTATGCTCAGGTCCATCACGGCAGTATGCAGGTCTCTGGAGCAGTTTTAGTGAGTGCAGTGCACTTCAGGCAGGCGGACCCAGGCCCATTCCCCCCTACCTGTTACACTTGTGGTGGTGGTAAATGTGAGCCTTCCAAAACCCACCAGAAGCCCACTGTACCCACATCTAGGGGCCCCCCCTTCACCTTAAGGCTATTGTAGTGGGGTGCAGTCGTAGGTAGTGGTATTATGGGGGGGGTGAGGTTGGGGGGGCTCAGCACACAAGGTAAGGGAGCTATGTACCTGGGAGCAATTTCTGAAGTCAACTGCAATGCCCCCTAGGGTGCCCAGTTGATATCCTGGCATGTCAGGGGGACCAGTGCACTACGAATGCTGGCTCCTCCAACAACCAAAGGAGTTGCAATTTGGTCATTTCTGAGATGGCCGTGCCTTGGTTTCCATTATCGCTGAAAATCAGAAACGACTCTAGGGGCGACCATCTCTAAGGATGACCTAAATTTCAAGATTTGGGCGTCCCCGATCGTATTATTGAAACGAAAGATGGACGGCCATCTTTCGTTTCAATAATATGGGTTTCCCCACCCCTCCACCGGGACGTTTTGCAAGGACGTCCTCAGCAAAACTTGGGCATCCCTTTCAATTATGCCCTCTTTGTTTGCAGATTGTAGGGTGTGATTATTGATTAAGTAAGGATATCTGTGCGAAGAAATTTGGAAGGGATTCTCATTATTTGTTTGGTGTATACTTTTTCTAATTATTTATATGATATTTGTGTTTATTTAAACTGCTTGTACATTGCCATAACTACTATGTGGAAACAGTAATTCATAGTGACATAGGGGATAATAGCAGTTAAACACCAGCATGACCCACCTCGTCTGCCCAGTAAGGTGGTCAGAGTTGTACCCACCATGCAGTGTAGGTTATTTCCCAGGTTACTTCCCCTTGATTTCTTCAAAAGTCATTTCACAGCTGTTATGAGTTGGTTTCCACAGGGATCTCTTTTTTGAATCCCAGCACCAATTCTGATTCCACCACATCTTCCAGGAGGGCATTCCAGGCATCCAGATTTCCTACTGCTACCTTTGATTCTACCTCCTTGTAGCATCATATCATGTTCTCTAGTTTTAGACCTTTTCTTTATTTGAAAAAAGACATGTTTGTTCAGTAATACATTTCAAGTATTTAAAGGTCTTTATCGTACATCCTATGTGCTTCCTTTCTCTTCTCATATATCTAGAGTTAGAGGCCTCATATTATATTTTGGTCGATTTCCTATGGACTAACTCCAGTCTCTTTATATCCTTAGGGAGTCTTTTACAAAGGTTTGCTAGCATTTTTAGCTTGTGCTAATAATTAGTGCATGTTAACCATATAAATGCCCATAGGAATATGATGGACATCTACACAGTTAGCAAGTGCTAAAAATGCTAGCGCACCTTTGTAAAAGACCCCCTTAGTGAGATACAGTCTCCAAAAATAAGTATAGTACATCACATAAAGCCTTACCAACCTATAGAGACATTATGATGTCCTCCTTTCTGCTGTTTATGCTTCTGTAATAATAATACAAAATCTATATTCAATGCACAAGCGCAGATTACAGAAGATTCACTAGTCATTGCAAGGATGTCACATTCACAATATACATCTCCAAAGAACCATTATAAAACATCATTATCAAAAATATCCTACTAATCAACTTAATTCCAAACATGTCTTAAAATAAAAATTCTCAATAATTTTCAAAATGATATTTAAACCCGTTGAGATCAAATTTCATAAGGTGGTTCTTTCCAGAACATAGCTGCATTGTGAAATGTTTTTTTTTACCTTAGTCTTTAATATTTGGAAAATATGATGTTAGCTGTCTTTTTGATCACAATAATCTATTTTTAGATTTAGGGCCCTTTTACTAAGCTACACTAAAAGGTGGCTTGTGCTATGAGTAGTGTATGGATTTCCCCATGTGCTGAGGCTACTTTAGCGCGGCTGTAAAATGGTCATTAGCACGTGAGACCTTACCAACACCTATTTTGTAAATTGAAAGGACTCACATGGTAACCATGTGCTAATCGGTTGGGGGTGCGGCAATGTAGCTGTGCTAAATGATTAGCACTGGGGATGCAAACTATCAACCCCAAATATGCCCTGGTGCTAAAAAAAAATAAAAAGTATTGTTATCACTTAGTAACAGGACCCCATAAAGAGGTATTTGACCTTGTAGAATTTTAAAGACCATGTAACTAATTTTAAATACACTTCAAGAGGCTACAGGTAACCAATGTAATTTTTGGAGCAGCCTAACATCCTTCTGGTTTTGGCATCCACCTCGTCACATTGTTTCTCCACCATGAGATCCTTGGATACTACTACTTTAAGCTCTCTCTCCTAGTCTAGAGCTCCTCTGGATTTTTGTACCCCAAATTCATCATCCTGCACCTTTTCACATTAAAGGTTAATTTTCAGGCCTTGTCTAGTTTTCTACTTTTTGTACCTCACTTCTCTTTTTGCCTACTCCCTCTGGGATGGATATCCACTTTGATGCAGATTTTTGTGTCATGTGCAAAAAGCCAAATTTTCCTTTCTAACCCTTTGGCAATATTGTTCACCACTGTAGTCTGTTAAATCAGTCAATTTTTAATCCAGTTCTCCACTCTGGTCACTCTTGGTCATTGTTACAGTTCTGGGCAAATGTGGCAGCGGTGATGGTAAAGGAGTGAGTGGGAGGACATTGGATGGGAGATGCTAGATGGGGCGAGGAGTGTAAGAATGAAGATTCACATGGGACACCTAATGTTCTTGCACCAGCCCTGTATCTTTCAGATGGCCTGCCAGATCCTCTCTGAGCATCTTTAGTATCCTAGGATGTATTCCATCTGATCCCACACTTTCAGTCCTGCAATTTGTTCACATATACTCTCTTCCATGAATAGTGTGGTATCTACTCCATTTTCATATGTCTTTTGCTAGTTATTTGTTGTCTCTCTCTAGGGCTTTCTTCTGTGAAAACTAATCAGAAGAATTTGCTTAGTATTTCTGCTTTTTCCTCATTCTTCACATACTAGTCTTCAGCACCTTTAGTTTCTTAATTTCACCTATGACTTTCCTCCTTTCTCGGACATATGTCTTGTCATTTCATTTTATATCTTTGGTTATTTTTTTCTTCTTCACTTGCCTTTCTAATTTCTCTTTTTGTTTCTCTTAGCATTACTTGATATACTTTCTTTTCTTCTTCTGATTCTTTGTGCTTTGTGAACACTAACCCTTTTGCCTTAATTTTGTTAACTATCTCCTCAGAAAGTCATAATGATTTTCTTTTCCATTTGATTTTATTCACTGTCTTTACGTAAAGATCTGTTGTCTCTCTATAGCTCCTCTCAGCTTGGCCCACTATCCTTCAGCTTCCATTAACTCTTCCCAAACTGCCTGCTCCTCATTCTGGTACTGCCCCATTTCACTAAAGCCAACATGTTTCAAGTATATATTTAGTGCTGGAACCTACATAGCTAAGTGAGCAGTCCTGTTTTTGTAGGTACCGGCACTGCCTTTTGTGTGGTCCTATCTGCCGAGATGATATGCTGGTATCGGCATGGAATATGGCCAGTGCCCACATAACTGCTGTCTCATCCCTGAAACCAGCCATGGACTGCCCCAGCACTAGTTACACAGTGTCGCAGCAATCAGAGCAGATATTCAACTGCACTGTGAGATTAAGTGCCACTGAATATCTGGGGATGGGGTTTAATCAGACAGGAGCTTCTCTATTAAATATCTACCCCACTGTGTACCACAAAACCTGTCCTTTTTTGACAAATTAGTAAAATTCGAACCTTCTCTTTCATCAGATTCTGCTTAGATCTCTTCAAATTTCTTATTATAGGGCTCCCACAGAACCATCTCTCTCCACTACAGCGTATTCGAAATTCCTCTGAATAACTTTACTATATAATCATATAGCCCCTATTCTTAAGTTACTGTCTTGGCTGCTCATCCTTTCTACAGTTCAAACGTTTCTTATTCAGGTGGCTGTCAGTAGCTTTTTTTATCTCAACCTCTCCCCTTCCTTGCAATCTCCATTCATGAGGCAGTTTGCTCCTGTTTCCCTTTTCTACCATCAGCAAAATCGGACTTCATGCTTTCCATTTATACAGAGCTGTGTGCATCTAATAGCATGCAAGAGAAGAGGAAGAAAGATACCTCACGTAAACGTGAACGACAAACAAAAAAGTGAGGTAGACTCAAGGAGGATATCTAGAAGTCTTTAATTCTAAGCAGCATAAAAACGAGCCGACACGGCTGTGTTTCGGAACAAAGGTCTGCCTCAGGGGTCAAAGGGATCTCTTATGTTGTAACCCAAAAACATTAACTTAAAAGTAAAATCAAGATCCAGGCTGTTGAATTTGTATAGTCCTCAGTAGGAACAAATGCTGTACTGCAAGCACTGTTTAACTGGCAACCATCAGTGACGTAAATATGCAAATGATGTAAATATCCACATATCGGTTCTCAGCCACGTTCAGTTTCACAATTTTATTCTAGCCTTCCTCCTTTCCCCAATATACCTGAAAAAAGTGTTGTCACTTCTCTTTATGCCTGCTATTCATTTGGCATAAGTGGGCGTACTTAAAAGGAAATGCCAATGCTAACATGCTACTATTCTATAATGGAATCTAGGTGCCCAGACGTTCAAACTCTCAGTGTCTCTTTGCTACACTGAACTCTCTCCTCAAAGTGCCTTCATCTACAACTCCCCAGACTCTGGGGAGTACTTTCATTATAAGGTTCACAAGACTAACCTTGAATTCTCAATCAATTTACCTCCACCCCTCCTTTCCTCAGTCCATTCTCTCAACCCCCTTCAACCCCTGCCTCCTTTTCTGAAATCACTGAAGAGGAAACTACACATTTTCTTTCCTCCTCCAAATTGACTACCTGTTCCTCTGATCCTTTTCCTACCCATCTACATAGCACTACCTCTCCTACTGTCATCCCTTCTGTCTGTGATATTCTCAATCTTTCACTTTCCACTGCAACTGTTCCTGATGCCTTCAAACATGCCGTAGTTATACCACTCCTCCAAAAACCTTATTTGGACCCAATCTGTCCTTACTATTACCCCATCTCCCTCCTCCCTTTCCTTTCCAAGATACTAGAACATGCTGTTTACTGCTATTGTGTTGACTTTCTTTCATCTCAAGCTATTCTTGATCCACTTCAATCTGGTTTTTGCCCTCTTCACTCAAGTAAAACAGCCCTTGCCAAAGTCTCCAATGACCTGTTCTTGGCCAGATCCAAAGGTCTCTATTCTATCTTCATCCTTCTTGATGCTGCTGCTATCTGCTGCTTTCAACACTGTTGATCACCGCCTACTCCTTGATATCCTGTCTTCACTTGAATTTCAGGGCTCTGTTCTTTCTTGGTTTTCTTCTTATCTCTTCCATCACACTTTTAGTGTATACTTTATCAGTTGGTGTACCTCAGGGCTCTGTCTTGGGACCTCTTCTTTTTTCCATCTATACTTCTTCCTTTGGTGCTCTCATCTCATCCCATGGTTTTCAGTATCACCTTTATGCTGATGACTCCCAGATCTACCTCTCCACACCAGAAATTTCAGCAGGAATCCAGGCCCAAGTATAAGCTTGCCTGTCTGATATTGCTACCTAGATGTCTCACTGCTATCTGAAACTAAACATAACCAAGACTGAGCTTCTTATCTTTCCCCCTAAACCCATTTCTCCACTTTCCCCATTCTCTATCTCTGTGGATAACACTCTCATCCTCCCTGTCTTTATCAGCTAGTAACCTTGAGATTATCTTTGACTCCTCTCTCTCTTTTGCTGCACATATACAACTAAAACCTGCTAAAACCTCTTGTTTCTTTCTCTATAATATCACCAAAATTAATCTTTTCCTTTCTGAGCACACTACCAAAACCTTTATCCACACTCCTATCACCTCTCGCTAACACTATTTCAACTTGCTTCTCACAGGTGTCATCTTTCTCCCCTTCAATCTGTTCAAAATTCTGCTACATGATTTATATTCTGCCAGTGTCGCTATGCTCATATTAGCCCTCTCCTCAAGTCACTTCACTGGCTCCCCATCTGTTTCCGCATACAGTTCAAACTCCTCTTATTGACTTACAAGTGTATTCATTCTGTAGCTCCTCAGTTCCTCTCCACTCTTATCTCTCCCTACACTCCTTCCCAGGAACTCTGTTCATTGGGTAAATCTCTCTTATCTGTATCCTTCTCTTCCACTACCAACTTCATTATTTTTATCTTGATGCACCATATGCCTGGAATAGACTTCCTGAGCCAGTGTTGTCAAGCTCTATCTCTGGCTGTCTTGAAATCTGGGCTAAAAGCCCACCTTTTTTATGCTGCTTTTAACTCCTAACCCTTATTTACTTGTGCAGTACCCGTGTATGTTTTATCTTTCCCACCTTGTTAATTCCCTTATTTGTCCTGTTTGCTGTCCTGATTAGATTGTAAGCTCTTTCAAGCAGGGACTGTCTCTTCATGTTCAAGTGTACATGCTGTGTATGTCTAGTAGCGCTATAGAAATGATAATTATTATTAGTAGTAGCATTATAGAATTAGCGCTCAGGGCATGGTATTGAGGCCCCTAAATAAATTATGGCACCAAGTTATAGAATTGCCCCTATTGTATGTATTACTGAGAGCAATAGGGAAGTGGAAAATGGAACAGGACTACATAGAAACAGCCAATAGGTGAAGCAGTTATAAGCCAAAAAATAAGGGGCTTGATATTAAAAAAAAAATTGAGCTCCTAAATTTATGCTCCTGAGAGTTCAATGTTGTAAAATAAAACACAGTCTAACAAGAGATCAATAAAAGCTTGTTTTATTCAGAATTGTATGTTACATTGGCAGAAGTCACAAGTCAGTGGGACAGATTGTCCCCTAGGAAGAAGTGAATTCTCTGGAAAAAAAAACAGGCTACTTTTATACACAAAACTACAAGTCATTGAGCTACACATGAGAAAAAAAAAGCCATACAGTAGAGATGGACTGCTGGAAAATATTAGTTTTGTTCATTTCCTGTGTCATTTATAGGAATTTATGTATCATTGGAGGGGGGTTGGCTATTTTGTCATTATAGGAACAATGTCATTGAAAGTGCACCCACTTTGCAAGCAGTGCACACTATTTGCAAAATGGGTGCACTCTTTCAAAAAGAATGCAACATTCTGAAAGAGTACACCCACTTTGCAAACAGTACACTCTCTTTCCAAATGGTGTACCCTGTTTGCAGATAATGTGCAGTATTATCAGCAAAAGAAAAAAAACATAAAATGTAATGTATTTTTCTGCTTATTTTCATTTGTTAATAATGACATAAGATATGTTGTCAACATTTCCCATGTCATTGCGTACAACATCCCTACTACACAGGATTCCAAAGTATGGGGATTTTATCTCAGGGGAACACATAAGCTGCTGATGCTCTTAACAGTCACACAGGTATCTAGAGGTTCACTGATTAGATTTGTGGAAATTTTCTGGTGTCACTATAAGTGTTCTTATCACAGATAGATACAACTTATTTTTGTTTCTACTGGAAAAAAAACAAACAGATTTAGACACTAAAAAATTAGCATTACTAGCTTTGAGGTTAACTGTTAGTTTCAATTTGTTACAAACAATTTTTGAGTTATATTTTGTTTGAAAGTTTAACCCTTTCTTCTTCACTCCTAAATTATGCTCCTACATTTTTGTCCTATTTTTAGCCAAATTTTAAGACCTATGTTTTCAGCTGAAAATTCATCTTAATGTAGAAGCTTAAAAGTTGTGCTTATAAATTTATACCTGTCATTCATTTGCCTAGATTTATGAACTCAATTTATGAACCAAGTGCTGAAAATCAGTGCTAAGCTCCTAACTTTTATCTGCTCCTCTTGCCACCCAGTTTTTATGCTCTTAAATTTTGTAATTAGCTGCCCACATTTCAGCACCATTTGCATGCATGAATGTACAGAATATTTACATGTTTGTAGGTAACTGTACACTTATGTGCATAAGTGGCAGCAAAACAGTTTTACAATATACAATAGGCTGTCCATAAGTGGATGCCTAAAATGAGGCATCCACTTATGAGTTACCTCCTTAAAGGGCAAATCTATAAACCAGGAACTCATATTTATGTACCCTTTATGCGCATACTGCTGGATTCTATATAGCACGCCTAGCATTCCGTGCTGAAATCTTATTCCATTACAACATGCATAACTTAATTGGTTTCA
This sequence comes from Microcaecilia unicolor, assembly GCF_901765095.1. NCBI lineage: Eukaryota > Metazoa > Chordata > Amphibia > Gymnophiona > Siphonopidae > Microcaecilia > Microcaecilia unicolor. Next base: position 100,017,241 of record NC_044038.1, read on the forward strand.
TATTAATAACAGCACCTAAAAAGCAATAATGAGTATTAATTGGCAATAATTAGAATTTACACACACAACTTGCTAAGTGTATTCTGCAACGAACTGTGCCTAAATTCTAATGCTTGTAGCTTAAAAGGGGTGTGGTCATGGGTGGGGAAATGGGCATTGTGTGGGCATTCCTAAATTTACATGCATAGTTACAGGATATAGCCCAGTGCGCGTAAATCTATACACTGGGATTTACACCACATTTTTCATTGGCGTAAATAGAGATGCATAGTTTTAGGCGCTGGGATATCAACTATGTGTATTCTATATACCACACCTAAATCTAGGGCTGGTTATAAAATACGAATAGCCGGAAATGTTTACAGTATTTCTTAGGCGTCTTATATAGAATCTGGCCCATAGAGGGTGTTTGCAAGGGGAGGATACACAGGAGAGGAGCATGGATGGAACATAAGCAGGGCTGCCACTTATGTGTCACACCACTGTAATTATGCCAGCTCTATAGCTGGTGTAAGTGCAGATGCCTAAATGCTGAGTTATGTTAGTATTCTATAAAACAACTTTGGCACCTTCTATGTGTTATCAGATAGGATTCTATCACATAGCCATGGGGTTTCTAATGGAGTCACTCAGTAATAGAATTACCCCTTAAGTGAAATTCTGAGTAAAAATGTAGGCACTCAAAGAAGCTAATTTAGGAGAATAACTCTCAAAGTTTGAAAAAAGCTGTCCAATTACTATGTTTATATTTATTAACTTAGTTCTTTTACATTTTCCAGCAATGGCTACAAATACTGTTTTCCAAATATGGGTCTCCCTAGCATTCCTGTGGGGTAAGTATTACAAACAGTTAATAATAACTATTGTTGGACTCCTGGAAGAAGTTGTTAGTATGGTGCTTGATACACTGAGTATGAATCCTTGCTAATTGTTGGAAAACCTGGCTATCTATTTATTTTTGTTACATTTGTACCCTGCGCTTTCCCACTCATGGCAGGCTCAATGTGGTTTACATGCAGCAATGGAGGGTTAAGTGACTTGCCCAGAGTCACAAGCCTGTGCCTGAAGTGGGAATTGAACTCAGTTCCTCAGGACCAAAGTCCACCACCCTAACCACTAGGCCACTCCTCCACTACTAAAGATCTACATAAGTGGACACATAAGGATCATTCAGTAAAGTTTCAGTAGTGTCTTTATTGGGCTTCCCTCATTTTCACAGACAGAGCTTGTCTCTCTGCTATTAGAGGATGAGGAATGTCCTTCCATTCTTCAGTTGTCACCCCCACCTCATCCATTCTTGGCCTATTGCATAATCTGTTTTAATTGTTGGCATGTACTTTTCTGTTAGATGCAATTAAAAAGAGCAAATGGTGCTGATTCCCATTCCTTCTAGTTCCCTGTTACTGAGGGTCACAGATGACTAAATCAGAGTAAGAGGGGGTTCTTCTGAAACTACAAAGGCCCTGAGGTATGGAATCTGCTTTGAAGTCCATAATTGTTCTCTTATATCAGGAGTTGCCAACCTTTCACACAGCAAGAAATAAGAAACTAGAATTTACAGAATCAAAGAATCTAACATTTCAAACGGGTGGGAGCTAGGGGTTGAGAGAGGGGAAGGAAGGATCCCTTATGGTTGTGAGCTTCTTCATCCCTCTCACCCCCACCAGCCTCCTCTTTTACATACTCTCTCTCTCTCTCTCTCTCTCTGTCAGTCTGCCTGCCTGTATCTCTCTTTTAACATAGGCAGCCGAGACTCCTCAGGCCTGAGGGTATTCGTGATGTTGGAATAATAACAAGACACATGGTATTTTCTTAACATGGCCAATCAACCTTCCAGCTTAGAAGCCAACCCAGTCCGCCGTCATTAGCAAGACTGACCAATCATATACAGAGCTCCCCGCTGCACAGCAAGGGCGCTCAACCGTAAGCGCAGCTATCCCAGCTGCCTAGCTTACACCACCAAGCTTGGATACCCCGCCAAAGCTGCGACAAAATATATACATGTTCATATCCATATTAAACCGGGAGGGGAGGCTGGGTGCATGCTGGTGCCCAGACGCCAGAAGACGTCCGGGCTCCGCCCAGGGGTTTTTAACCCCCTTTGCTTCCCACCCTTCCCAGCGGGGTGCCCTGAGGGGCAGGAACCTGCCTGCCTCGCCTCGCGCGCACCCTGCTGGCATAGGTGCGCATGCCCATCGGGGCACGGTGCCATGTTAATGGCGGCTCTGTGCACCCTGCGGGGCACTGCACCTTACTTTAACATAGGCAGCTGAGACTCCTCAGGCCTGAGGGTATTCGTGATGTTGGAATAATAACAAGACACATGGTATTATCTTAACATGGCACAACTTGGCCGCAGCTTTATTTTAAATACAAACATCATAACCCTGGGTATACCCAAGCCAATCAACCTTCCGGCTTAGAAGCCAACCCAGTCTGCCGTCATTAGCAAGACTGACCAATCGTATACAGAGCTCCCCGCCGCACAGCAAGGGTGCTCAACCGTAAGCGCAGCTATCCTAGCTGCCTAGCTTACACCACCAGGCTTGGGTGCCCCGCCACAAGCCCGGGGTAGCAATGCTTGCCCCGGGCCCCCCACCATCAGCTGCGGCCTGTTGTGCCAAATTACGGGTTCTAACATGTTCTGCAACATGTTATTAAATAGGTCACTTCTACTTGCGTTTAGGTGGGTCCCATCCCCTTGAAAGAACCCTTCGCAAATCTCTTCAGCTCACTCGTGCGTCACCTGCCATCATTCCACGGCCATGACCCATGTGGCGATTTGCCAATTAACTTTCTTTCTGGGCCTGCCGGTGCTAGAGTACCGGGACCCACTGAGACCATTCCATCCCTCCGACTCTCGTCCAGTGTGTTCTTACGCTCTTAGTGGCCAGGCCCCAGTGTGAGCCGAATGGTCGGCGAGCAGCCCATTTGTTACAGCCCATTTGTTTCACGAGTGACCAACATCACCCCCTTCAATATAAAATAGCGGTTGTTAGACATTCACTTCCTGCCATCTCACATAGTGGTTGGTAGCCAGATGAAACGGTGGCCTGGCGGCCGGGGAACCCGTCTCTAACGGTGACTACTGTACACTTTTAAGCCTCTGACTTCCAACTGCGCAATTTTTAATGGATGTGGGTAAGAAACCCCCGCGCTGCTGCGCCTTTGGCGGCACCTACCTAAGAATGTGTTTCACAATCCAAGCTGCTGCGCATGTAGCGGCGCCTAACGTAAGAATGTGTTTCGGAATTCCCTGGGTTGTACCGGGTCTTTCTTGATAAGGCTAGTGTGACTGCTGCCCTGAATAATCTGATCTGCTAATGTGTTTGCACACGATTGCCAGAGCGGGCCAAATTCCACGCAACATTTTATGCATTATTGGGAGTCTCCTATCTGGTCTAGCTCCGCACTGGCACCGCCACCCTTCTAATGACTTTTGAACCCTACCATGTTCTCTGGGTCTCCCCGACCTGATATCTCCGTAAATGATAATGCCATCAGGTGTCTGGCTACTGAGGCATGTGACTCTCCCTCTTTTGCACGTGCACGATGTAGTCCACTATCGCCCTGCCTGTCACCAGGCCTCTGCACCAACCCCGTGTAAACAGGAGATAGCCATACGCATAGGTCGTCCCTGTTCGTGGCGCCGGTGACTGTCTCACCATCGCCGGCCTCAGGACTCCGAAAATCCAAGGTATTGGGGACAGTCATTACCTGGGCCAAATTTCGGAAAAAAACTCCCAACTTGGCACGAGAAAGCGTGTTGGCAATTGGGCTGCTTGCGCCGGGAACATGCTTTGCGTGGAATAAAATATTGTTGAATACACACCACAGTACCGTCTCTTGCTGCAAGTCTACCACCCGGTGACAGCGTGCCGATTTGCCGATCTATTGTCCGATCAAAAGACTGCTCTCGCATTGCCTAGACTCTCCTTTGATCTGGTAACCGCGCCCACTATCGGGAAGGGTAAAAGAAATGTGATGTTTCTCATGATGGGATCTTCCGGACATAACTCCCCAAAATGGATGCCGTCGGCTGCGGCGGAACATAACTGCGGGTCAGTACAGGTCGTCGTTAGTTCCCGGGGCATCTGACATGATGAAAAGGCTTTTGAAAACTCTGTCACTGGGCTGGATTACGTGCGCAGGACTGCCCTGCCCATGATGATCGCCCTGTACGCGACGTTAAGGTTAGAAACTAACGATTGCCTTCCTCGCCTTTTACCTTTTCCTTATCCAACAGCTCCTGCTAAGATAGTTTTTGCTTGGTTCGCATTAATGATAGCATTTCTCGCCTTGTAGATACCTTGTCACAGGAATACATCTTAATGCCCAGGAACTGCAGTCGCGTTTATGTTTTGCTAGGGGAATACCGAATGACTATGCTAAAGGGGCGGAATTGGTTTAGCGAGGACTGGGATGCTTAACAGGTGGCAGACCCACGAATAGCAAATCGTCCCGATAGGCTCGCTATACCCCCCAGTGCAGAAGTATGCTGCAACATTCCAACCAGGAGCAGTATGCCGAGCAACCCGTGGGCATGTACTGATCGTAATAGTAATAACCTTTGCTTAAAGCCCAGTTCGGGGATGTTGTCTGGGTGCACTGGCAGAAGTCGTAAGGCCGACTCGATGTCTGCCTTGGACATGAGGGATCCCTGCCCTACTTGCCTCGGTAACTGCACTGCCCTGACACAAGGGGCATGTTGTACTAATCCTGCCTCGGAGTAGGGATCATTCATTCACAAAGACATCTACAGGATAAGATCTGTTGCGTATGGGCCTGTGTTAGCCAGGGTGCTCCTTGGGGACAGTTCCTACTGGGGACACAATGGTCCCTACGAAGGCTGATTAGGGAAAGGGCCCGCCACCCCCCGTAGGTTCGCTACCTTAGCTGTTCGTGCCCGAACTTCTAGGCGCAGCCACGTCGCGATGAGGAGTTCCTAAACGCTCGATAAATTCAAAAACCTGGGGTAAAACATTGATCAAGTATGTGTGCTTCCTTTGTTGTGTTGATCACAGCTGGGAGCCGGGGGCTTTATCTCTGGAAATGATGTTACATTGGGGTGGCTGGCCTGTCAGTGGCTTGCTTAGTGCCTGGTTGGCGGGGCTCAAGCGTGCTTGAATTTGCAGGCAGGTCTGTTGCCACGTCAACACATCCCCTCCTGAGCACCTGTTGTTGTCCCCGCGTCGCGCCCCCCCTGGTCGAAAGGGCCTGCTCTATGTGCTAATCGCTGTCCCTCTGCTTGTCATTTGGAATCCCGCCACTGCTCTTAAGTCGCCAAGTCACCCTTTGCTCCTGTTTAGCTTCTAACTTGTCTCCTCTGACATATACCTTCTCCACACCTGTGGCTCCGATGTACAAATGAGGGTCGACAACCTTTGACCCCCAGTCTAACGAGGCATCCTCCTCTATCCTGTACTGCATTCCTCATCGTATTTGAACCATCTGTAACCTAAGTGGACCTTGTATGTTTGTTATTTTATTTATTTATTTATTTGCATATTTAAAGATTTTTTTTTTTTTGCTTCAGGGACCCTCCTCATAATTGAGGCAGGGTGGTATTCTTTCCCCTTGCTCTTCTCGGTGCCCCTCTCTCGTCCTCCGATGAGGAAGACGATGGTGAGGGCGACATACTGGCAGTGCAATCACTACTCGAGCCACTCCGATGGCTCCTCCTCCTCTTTCCTTCTGCTTTCTTTTCTTTTCCCTGTCTTTTCCTCGATATTTTTGTGTTGTCAGTTGTGGGCAACAGTTGACTCCCCTTTTCATTATACATCCCCCGTGTGCGCACCCTGTCTTCCCCCTTGCTCTGTGTAACGGTTCGGGGGTACGTGTGTGTCTCAATGCCCGCGGTACTGCGCCCTGCTACCTTCCTAGCAAATTCATCCCCTCACTAATAGTAACCTTTGCATTGGACTCTGCTTCAAACCTGATTGAAGTTGCTCGTTTACTGCTGATGCGCCGTGCTGCTAGACCTGCCGACTCCGCTCCGAGCTCCTAAGTCTGTAGCTGGTTAGTCTTGTACTCCGTGCCACTTCTGTCCGTCTCCTGGGCTGTCTCTGGGATCGTGCAATGTTTTCTCCTATATGTCTGCGTTCTGCTCTTTTCTGTAGTCTTTTGCCCTTGTCTGCTTGTCCCGCCCGCTGACACTGGTCTCTGAGACGGTTGAGATGATATGTCTGAAAAAATAGACTACAAATTGCTCATTACTTGCCTGGATTACCTTCGTGCTTCGACTGGCGAGATCCCACAACTGAAGCCTCTATTTATAACCATATATATATATATATATATATATATATATATATATACCATCTTAAACAACCGTTTTATTTAATTAACTATCTTTATTCAAATATATCAAAAAATCACAATATTATCCATCGTACTTTTAAAACATTTACCACTTAAGGCATATCATACCCACACTCGCTCACTCTCCACTTTCTCACACATACCCAAATAACTCACATATCCAAAATTAGTACAAAAACATTTCCCAATATCTTAAACACATTCAAATTCAAAATTTGTTATGGTCGTACATCCAAGGGAAAAATTTCAGTCTCTAATAGCAATCTTCTGTTTGTTAACCCATATAATCAAATGATCATTCCTTCTTTTTTTCTTTTTATCATATAATGAACATCGTCCACGTAGTTAAGTGGTGTATTCACTACAGGTATACTCCCGGAGATATTATACTCCACAATCTTAACTATGGGTTTTATTCATTCTTTCTCAAGGATCCATGGGAAAACAAATCCAATAATTCCACTTGAAGGAACTCCAATCTCCAACCTTTTTCTTTCGAAATCATTATCACAGTCCTCTTATAGTTCTCTTAGCAATTTCAGCATAAGTGGGCTGGATATACATGAGGATATCAAGACCCTACACGCACGTGTTTCGCTCTAATAGAGCGTCCTCAGGGGTCAAATCCTAAATGTATAACAGAAATGTGTTCAAGTCCTCACTTATTAATCAGTCTGACATTATAGAATGTATCTCATAAAACTTACCGGCTATCACTGGTTGCTGGGAACACGAAAAACCAGTCACCCTAAGGGTCGTCAACACCGACGTCCACACCTGCATACAAACTAGGTCAGGATCCCTTATTTAAACATCATCACTAGTTTGTTCATCCAATCAGGTTGCCTCTCTCAGTTCCTTTAAACACTCAGCCACTCAATCTCTTTATTCAAACCATTAGGCGTGACTGTGTTCCACCTAAAAATTAACCTTTGTTCCTTACGCAACAACATTAAAGGGATATTACCTCCTCTGCTAGTTTTTACTTGGTCCAGTACTACAAACCGTAAATCCTTTATATCATGTCCTTTTATTCGCCAATGGGATACTATAGGGGCCTCTCTACGATCTGTACGCAGGCTACTAAGATGTTGAGATATTCGTATTTTAATTTTCTGAGTAGTTTGTCCTATGTACCATAGTCCACAGGGACATTGTATACCGTAAATACAATTCTGTGTGTTACAATCTGATAACTCTCTTATTATATAATTCCTATTGGAATGAGGGATTTTGAGCATTTGTACTTGCATCGCATATTTACAGTATACACATCGATTACATATCGTATGGCCCACCCTATTGGTTTCACTGTTTTGAATTTTATTCCTATGTGGATTTAACCGCTCACCCAAATTAGCCCCTCTTGAAAATGCAAACCGAGGAAAGTCCTTTAATGATTTATGAATACTTAACATAGACCAATGTTTCTTAATAATTTGTACAACACTGGAGGTCAGTTGAGTGAATGGAAGCACACATGTAAGAGGAGATTCCTCAGTTTTATGTTTCTTAGATCGGCACCATTCCTGTTGAAAATTGATTGCTCTCTTAGATGCTTTTCTCAGTATCCTACGGGGATACCCTCGCTGAGCAAATCTATTTACCATTTGTTCTGCTTGATGTATAAACACATCACGAGAGCTACAAAGTCGTCGAACCCGTAAAAGCTGACTAGCAGGGATACTATTTTTCAACAGTATCAGGTGATGACTTTGATAGTGCAAAATCGTATTTCTATCAGTGTCTTTACGAAAAGATCTCGTCGTAAAGTGGCCCCTGTCCCATCTAATGTTAACATCCAAAAAATTACATATAAATACACATACATTCTGGGTTTGTTGTTGTTGTTGTTGTTGTTGTTTTTGCATTGTTACCATAAGTTGCCATCGGCATTAGAGTGCTGCCATCCGCACCTGCTTTTAAAATATGAAGGAAAAGAAAGAGATGAGACAGAAGCAAGTTCAAATGGTATTGTAAAGGGTTGGAAAAAAATAAAAAAAAATAAGAGTGTGTCCCCTTTAAAAGGGGTTTTACCTGGGTGTGTGTGCTGAGGGTTAGAGCTAGGGAGAGGGTTCTAAAGTGACATCACTGGGAGAACAGCTGAGCAAGCTGGCCTGATTGCCTTGGCAACGGCTTGCTGGTCAGTTGGCAGAGGAGCTGAAGATTTGAGTGAGACAGGACGTACTTGAGAGGTTCTGCCTGTGTGAGAGAATAGAATTGATTTGTATAAAGAGGAAAAGTTTAATAAAATTGTTTGATAGAGAGAGACACAAGAGAGGCTGAGAGAGAAAGCTGACTGATGGAAAATAGAGTTTTTGACCTGTGAAGGGACATTGAAGTTTTGAAGTATCAGACAGTGAGAGGGTGTCTGAATTGATAAGTTTTTTTATCCCATTTTAAATATTGGTATCACAGTAAAGCTTCTTTTGAGGGACAAGGTGTTTGATTGGGTGAGAGAGATTGTTATACCAAAGCTTTCTCAGGTTAAATAAGTTCACTGCCATACAATCCATTGGGATTGGTAACACCTGTGAGTAGTGAAGAGGCAGAGGAGAGTCAGAGTGATAAAGTAAATAATGAAAGAGTGGAAATGAACTCCTTTACTAAATTATTTTGTTAGAGCAGTGAAAAAGGGTGAATGGTTATTGTGTGTGCACCAACCTCGCTGAAGAGTGTTCCTCTCTAGATAGGGACAAGTTTACAGATAGGTCTATATTAGGGAAAAATAATTATTTATTGATTTAAACTAGATAGTTTGACCAAAGTTTTGGAAATAAAAACCCTTATCAGATTCTTAATGAATAGGGAGGTAAGGTTTCAATTTTTGTTCAGTTAATTAAAGTGCAGATACCACGCTGCTAAGGAACAACGCCTGAACAACACGTGCACCACCGTCAAGAAAGACCAAAGGTTCCATATTCAAGAAAGATCAACGCCAGCAGCTAAGTACCCAATGTCACTGTCTACAGCATTCCAGGAACTTTTAAAATTTACCCCTAAAATACTTACCTGAAGGTTAATGCTGGGGTTCAGTTTCAGTCCTAGGTGAAGAGTGTTGATATATCTGAAAGAGAATAATTAGTACAAAGAATCAATTTCTTTGTTGGAAATACACATTTAGAGTAGATTTTGAGTAACAGTAAAGATAATAAGTATAAATACTTATCTGATTGGTTCTAGTGAAAACCCGAGTTAGATGAAAGTTGCTAAGTAGATGTATACATGTCTAGGATTTAAAACAGGAAATTGTTGCAGATTATATGTGCTTGTTCTTGTAATGTAATGTCAAACTGATTGTACTTTACCATTTGCATTTTACACAGTTGCATGTTTAAATATCAACTTTAATACAGCTGTTTTTTTTAATTATTTATTGCTAATACTCATTGACATCTTGTGCAATAAATCATTGTAATATAAAATAGTGTGCAATATTGTTATCACTTTACACTTGAACCATCATCAGGGGAAATTCATTCAACATCTTCAATTGCACCTTATTTAGTATATCTGGCATTGAATTTCCTCAATTTTCCTGTAAATTCCCTATGTGGTGAGTGTTTAGCGAGGAACCTTATACCGTGATTGAATCCTTTTACCATCCGCTTTTAAAACCTCACCCATGGGGAATCTACAAATGGCGTCATGGACACAGGATATCTGAACATTCTAATTCAGAATGTTCTATTTCTGAACATTCTGGTTTTGAATATTTTATTGTTGAACATTATAATTCAAGTTTTTTTCTTAGAGGGAGCAAAATGTCATATTTGCCCTTGTTCCTGGAGGGTGATGGTGCTTTTTGAAAATTAATAAGTGTGTGAAACCCTGTTTTCCTTGGAGAAATTGTGGTGAGCCAGAACCATGGAAGACTGGAGAACTGAGATGGAGAGCCTGCGCCAACGGTTGGGAGAACAAGAGAGTCTGACTCGAGAACAGGCAGAGGTAATCCGAACATTTCGGGAAGGTCATGGGGACGCTAGTACTTCGCGTCCGGAGGAAAGTATATGGTACCCTGCTTTGTACATACCTCGAGACAAGCGAATTTTGGATTTTTCGGGACAGCCTCTGAAAGTGGGGGAACCAACCGTGGAAGAGTGGATAAAGATGACCAAATCAGCTTTGAAAATTTTGAGAGTGCCACCCGAAGACCAGTGGGAAGTGGTCCAAGGTCACTTAAAAGGAGCAGCAAGTGATGTTATGAAATTGTACACCGGAGACCAGAGGCATGTGGAGGATATGTTTCAAAGATTGTTGAAGGAATTTGGAGACCGAGTGCCCTTGAATTTAAGGAAGCATGAGTTTTATGGTAGGAAACAGCTACCCGGGGAGTCGGTGCCCGCCTTTGGCTGTGACCTGTTTGAACGCATGAATAGAATTTTGGCCAGAAAGCCACAGGCAATCCTGGACGTGGAGGATGCGCTCAAAGATCAGTTAATAATGGGATTAAAAAGCGATAGTCTGCATCGGGAAATGAAGAGAAAGAACAAAGAAAATCCAGGTTTCACTTTCCAAGAACTACTTACAGCTGCTATTGAGGGAGCTGAGGAGGAAGAGAGAATTTTTGGGGATGGAGATCGGGATAGGTTACGAATGTTGTCAAGAAGAAATGAGGGGATGGTGAGAGCCACTGCAGTGGAAGCGGACCAGACACTGTTGGCTATTCAACAGTTGACCCAGGCAGTTGATAAGATGGGTAGGAGTTTAAGCCTACAGCAACAGGAGTTTTTTCAAGTGATACAAGATAGGGAGGAAGATACCAGGCGAGAATCTTCGAGGTGGAGAAGAAATGATAATCGCCAGAGTGGTAACTATGGACCTTCGGATTGGAGAGGACCCAGAAGGAATAACAGAGAAGATATAATTTGCTTCAAGTGTCATGAGCTGGGACATATTAGCCGGTTTTGTCAAAGTGAGAGAGTAGTGGAAAATAAAAAAGGAAAAGTGACAAAAAATCAGGAAGATGTCAAAGAGACAAGTCGTACTGTAGTGCGGAAGGAAGAGAAAAAAATGGAGACGAGATCGGAGTCCCCGAGACCTTCCACTTCCAGAGGGGGAGTGAAAGTGGTGGTTATAGATGAAACATCCTCTATAGATGGATTAAAGGAAAATGCAGTGGGCCCTAAGCCCATAATGGAGGTATGGATCGGTGGGGTTCCGGTTCGCTGTCTAATCGGCACCGGATCCGCGGTGCCCTTTTTAACGGCCACTTTCTTCTACCAGAACTTGGCAGAAGGGAAGTGGTTGAAGGATGCGGCCTGGATAACCTTGACTGCAGCGAATGGGTTAGAAATTCCCGTCGTTGGATGTCTGGAGGTGGATGTAGAGTGCTTTGGGCAGAGGATCCCACAAACGGGAATTTTCATCATTCGGGACGACCCTTGGGATGCGCAGTCCGGAGAGGAAAAGATACCCGGGATCATTGGAACCAATGTTTTGCAACATATTAAGGGTTGGCTGCAAGACATGACCTGCTTAAGCTCAAAAGGGGAAAAAAGGTTGAATGGAAAAAATGATGAAAGGGGTAAACTAGTAGATGATGCAAAAATGGTAGATGTAGATGCAATTAATCTGAAAGACTTTTTGGAATCTGAAAGAGATCATAAGGAGAAAATTCAGTTGACTTCTCCTCAGACATATACAGATCTGGGAAGTATGCAGGAAAAGTACCAGCAATTAGAGAAAAGAAATACAGAATTAAATAAACAAGAAATTAAACTGGAGGATTTGCAGAATAAATTACAATCTGTTCAACACTCCCTTCAAGAGAAGAACAGAGAGGAGGAAATAAAGAAGGAAGGAATTGAACATTTGAGGAAGGAACTTGAAGATAGCTCTGCTCAAGTGAAAACTCTAACAATAGATCTGCAGAGGAAAGCTGAAGAGTATACAGATTTGAAGGAGAAACTGGCTGATGCCAAAAAGCAAATTCAGCAAGTTGAAAAAGAGGTCTCCACAATGCGGGAAGAGACAAAATTACTGACTAACAAAGTTAATGAATATGAGAAAAGCAAAGAATGGATGTCTCAGGAACTTGATATTAGGCAGCGAACAATTCAGCAACTTAAAAGGGAACAACTGGCTAATGAGAAAGTAGAAGAAGTTTCAAAGCTATACCATGACGCATGTGAAGGCCTACATGAAAAAGAAAAGAAAGTTGAAGACAAGCGGTTGACACTAATAGAACAGGAACATTGGCCTAGTTCACTCAACACCCATTATTTAAAATGGGATAAAGCATGTCAAATAGCTCCGCAATCCATGGCCAAAAATGGAGAGATGAGGAAAAAATATTATGACAGGCGGGCGGCAGGCTCTCAGCTACGGTTGGGTGACAGAGTCCTGTTGAAGGTTGGGAGGTACTCAGGAAGACATGAGATCCAAAATGATTGGGAAGATGCAATTTATGAAGTAATACAATTGGGTGGAAATGTGGTTGGGATCAAAAATGAGCACAATACTAATGTCAAAAGGGTGCACAGGGATCAGCTAAAGAAAATGCCTCTGCCTATTGAAAGTTTTTCGGAGGAATCGGATTTGGTTTGTGAGGAAGAAGGTGTGGATGAGATAGAGGAACAGCCCGATTGTATCTACTTGCTGGTGGAAGAACAAGAAAATCCAGTCCTAGATCCTGACATCAGAGAAGTGTCTGTTGAAGGAGTTCCTGGTCCTGAAGATCGACAAGCGGTTTCTGGCTCGCGTCGATTTCTTAGGGAAAACAGGGGAGTACCACCACAATACTTAAGGGAAAATTTTTATTTATATTAACTCACCATGAAGTTGTGTGATATAATATGTTATTGTAGATAGAGACAAATGTCGGGACGACATTTATGTTGGGGCGGAGATGTGTAAAGGGTTGGAAAAAAAAAAATAAAATAAGAGTGTGTCCCCTTTAAAAGGGGTTTTACCTGGGTGTGTGTGCTGAGGGTTAGAGCTAGGGAGAGGGTTCTAAAGTGACATCACTGGGAGAACAGCTGAGCAAGCTGGCCTGATTGCCTTGGCAACGGCTTGCTGGTCAGTTGGCAGAGGAGCTGAAGATTTGAGTGAGACAGGACGTACTTGAGAGGTTCTGCCTGTGTGAGAGAATAGAATTGATTTGTATAAAGAGGAAAAGTTTAATAAAATTGTTTGATAGAGAGAGACACAAGAGAGGCTGAGAGAGAAAGCTGACTGATGGAAAATAGAGTTTTTGACCTGTGAAGGGACATTGAAGTTTTGAAGTATCAGACAGTGAGAGGGTGTCTGAATTGATAAGTTTTTTTATCCCATTTTAAATATTGGTATCACAGTAAAGCTTCTTTTGAGGGACAAGGTGTTTGATTGGGTGAGAGAGATTGTTATACCAAAGCTTTCTCAGGTTAAATAAGTTCACTGCCATACAATCCATTGGGATTGGTAACACCTGTGAGTAGTGAAGAGGCAGAGGAGAGTCAGAGTGATAAAGTAAATAATGAAAGAGTGGAAATGAACTCCTTTACTAAATTATTTTGTTAGTGCAGTGAAAAAGGGTGAATGGTTATTGTGTGTGCACCAACCTCGCTGAAGAGTGTTCCTCTCTAGATAGGGACAAGTTTACAGATACAGTGGGGGAAATAAGTATTTGATCCCTTGCTGATTTTGTAAGTTTGCCCACTGACAAAGACATGAGCAGCCCATAATTGAAGGGTAGGTTATTGGTAACAGTGAGAGATAGCACATCACAAATTAAATCCGGAAAATCACATTGTGGAAAGTATATGAATTTATTTGCATTCTGCAGAGGGAAATAAGTATTTGATCCCCCACCAACCAGTAAGAGATCTGGCCCCTACAGACCAGGTAGATGCTCCAAATCAACTCGTTACCTGCATGACAGACAGCTGTCGGCAATGGTCACCTGTATGAAAGACACCTGTCCACAGACTCAGTGAATCAGTCAGACTCTAACCTCTACAAAATGGCCAAGAGCAAGGAGCTGTCTAAGGATGTCAGGGACAAGATCATACACCTGCACAAGGCTGGAATGGGCTACAAAACCATCAGTAAGACGCTGGGCGAGAAGGAGACAACTGTTGGTGCCATAGTAAGAAAATGGAAGAAGTACAAAATGACTGTCAATCGACAAAGATCTGGGGCTCCACGCAAAATCTCACCTCGTGGGGTATCCTTGATCATGAGGAAGGTTAGAAATCAGCCTACAACTACAAGGGGGGAACTTGTCAATGATCTCAAGGCAGCTGGGACCACTGTCACCACGAAAACCATTGGTAACACATTACGACATAACGGATTGCAATCCTGCAGTGCCCGCAAGGTCCCCCTGCTCCGGAAGGCACATGTGACGGCCCGTCTGAAGTTTGCCAGTGAACACCTGGATGATGCCGAGAGTGATTGGGAGAAGGTGCTGTGGTCAGATGAGACAAAAATTGAGCTCTTTGGCATGAACTCAACTCGCCGTGTTTGGAGGAAGAGAAATGCTGCCTATGACCCAAAGAACACCGTCCCCACTGTCAAGCATGGAGGTGGAAATGTTATGTTTTGGGGGTGTTTCTCTGCTAAGGGCACAGGACTACTTCACCGCATCAATGGGAGAATGGATGGGGCCATGTACCGTACAATTCTGAGTGACAACCTCCTTCCCTCCGCCAGGGCCTTAAAAATGGGTCGTGGCTGGGTCTTCCAGCATGACAATGACCCAAAACATACAGCCAAGGCAACAAAGGAGTGGCTCAGGAAGAAGCACATTAGGGTCATGGAGTGGCCTAGCCAGTCACCAGACCTTAATCCCATTGAAAACTTATGGAGGGAGCTGAAGCTGCGAGTTGCCAAGCGACAGCCCAGAACTCTTAATGATTTAGAGATGATCTGCAAAGAGGAGTGGACCAAAATTCCTCCTGACATGTGTGCAAACCTCATCATCAACTACAGAAGACGTCTGACCGCTGTGCTTGCCAACAAGGGTTTTTCCACCAAGTATTAGGTCTTGTTTGCCAGAGGGATTAAATACTTATTTCCCTCTGCAGAATGCAAATAAATTCATATACTTTCCACAATGTGATTTTCCGGATTTAATTTGTGATGTGCTATCTCTCACTGTTACCAATAACCTACCCTTCAATTATGGGCTGCTCATGTCTTTGTCAGTGGGCAAACTTACAAAATCAGCAAGGGATCAAATACTTATTTCCCCCACTGTAGGTCTATATTAGGGAAAAATAATTATTTATTGATTTAAACTAGATAGTTTGACCAAAGTTTTGGAAATAAAAACCCTTATCAGATTCTTAATGAATAGGGAGGTAAGGTTTCAATTTTTGTTCAGTTAATTAAAGTGCAGATACCACGCTGCTAAGGAACAACGCCTGAACAACACGTGCACCACCGTCAAGAAAGACCAAAGGTTCCATATTCAAGAAAGATCAACGCCAGCAGCTAAGTACCCAATGTCACTGTCTACAGCATTCCAGGAACTTTTAAAATTTACCCCTAAAATACTTACCTGAAGGTTAATGCTGGGGTTCAGTTTCAGTCCTAGGTGAAGAGTGTTGATATATCTGAAAGAGAATAATTAGTACAAAGAATCAATTTCTTTGTTGGAAATACACATTTAGAGTAGATTTTGAGTAACAGTAAAGATAATAAGTATAAATACTTATCTGATTGGTTCTAGTGAAAACCCGAGTTAGATGAAAGTTGCTAAGTAGATGTATACATGTCTAGGATTTAAAACAGGAAATTGTTGCAGATTATATGTGCTTGTTCTTGTAATGTAATGTCAAACTGATTGTACTTTACCATTTGCATTTTACACAGTTGCATGTTTAAATATCAACTTTAATACAGCTGTTTTTTTTTAATTATTTATTGCTAATACTCATTGACATCTTGTGCAATAAATCATTGTAATATAAAATAGTGTGCAATATTGTTATCACTTTACACTTGAACCATCATCAGGGGAAATTCATTCAACATCTTCAATTGCACCTTATTTAGTATATCTGGCATTGAATTTCCTCAATTTTCCTGTAAATTCCCTATGTGGTGAGTGTTTAGCGAGGAACCTTACACCGTGATTGAATCCTTTTACCATCCGCTTTTAAAACCTCACCCATGGGGAATCTACAGTATCAGAAATTTCCCTGTTCTTCTGTGCAATGTTCATATCTATTAAACTGCCATCTGCTGGTCACTGGTGGGAACATCTGTTTCAAAGGCCACACGTGGTCTATACTTCGGACTCGTTGTCCCTTTTTTTTTTAACATCAAACGTGCATCCATCCTCCACTCTGCGTTCTGGAACATGGCATGCTCTCTCTATGTCAGTGCTTGTTGCCGCTTCCATTCTGCTCAAGGAAGGGGAGCATATAAGATCGAGAGACAAGAGGATCTAAAATAGACTTAACAGATAGTAAGTTAGTACCACATCAAATAAATTCGTTTACCGCCTACCAATATGGCAACTATCTGTTTTGCCCTCCCTAAAATGGCCGCTGAGGGCAACACTCATAAATATAGGCTGCCTTCACTTCCCTGTTAGACCTACCAAGATGGCCACCATCCCTGAGCCTTAAATTCCCTGTTATGACCTACCAAGATGGCCACCATCCCTAAGCCTGCATTAAGATTCCATGTCAAAGCTTACCAAGATGGCCGCTAAAAGTTTTCTTGAGCCTGCATTCACATACCATGTCATGACCTACCAAGATGGCCGCTACCCTTGAGCCTGCATTCAGATTCCCTGTTATGCGCTATCAGCTTTTCTGAGCCTGCAAGCCCATTTCAAGATATGCCTAAAAAGATGGCTGCATTCAGTTTCACTTTAAAGAGAGTTTAACAGGGTTTTTTTTTTTTTTGCGAGATAAAGAGAGGCTGAGGCCAGGATTGAACTCCCAATCACATGGTCCTAAGTCATCCATCTTACCATTCACCCACTAGTTATGTAGCTTATCAATGGGAGTGCTAACCTTCTCACTCCTTTCATACAGCACATTGTCATGTGGCCGTGCAGTGGATGCAGGCCTATGCCCATACGGAGATCAGGGAGAGTGAACAACATGGCGGCGCGAATGCAGGGTTTTTTTTTTTTTTGCACACATTTGCACCCGGAACAACAGAGAGCAAGTGATCCTCCCACAGCCACACGGAGTCGCAAAGGGGACGAACTGATTCGCCTAGCGTCATTGGGAGCCGAATAGGAACACAACCGATCTTCCAGTATTGAAAACTGCCACACCAATGTCCAGGGGGGATCACCAAGACAACTCCCAGACCCAGAAGTCATGTGCAGAGACGAGCAGGTGGCTCTCCCCACGCCGTGGCGCACAAAACCATCCCTGCACGGGTTTTTTTTTTTGTATACTAGGGCCGACCACCAGGAACAGCCTGGCCTGTGCAGGGACCCGACAACGTGATCGGCGGCCGCACCTATAGCCCTACCTCATTGTTCGTGAGTTAATCCGCTGGCAGGACAGGGCACACCAGCGTGCCGGAGTGGGCCGCCAGCCCGCCACCCAGTTGTGGCGACCGCCCGCGAGTGTTGCGTGTTGCCGCTGGGCTCGCCGACTGGAGCCTCCGCAGCAAACCGGCACCTGGACACCTGGGCGCCGTCCATCCGGGCGACTCCACGGTTGCGATGTCCATTCCCTCGGGCCCACCGGCCCTCAGGCATGGTCACGGCCCAGGCGTGCAGCATGCTGGTGCCCGGACGCCAGAAGAGGACGTCCGGGCTCCGCCCAGGGGTTTTAAACCCCCTTTGCTTCCCACCCTTTCCCTGAGGGGCGGGAACCTGCCCGCCTCACGCGCACCCCGCTGGCATAGGTACGCATGCCCGTCAGGGCACAGCGCCATGTTAATGGCGGCTCCGTGCACCCTGCGGGGCACTGCGCCTTGCTTAAATAGAACCACCACACTGTACTTTTTTTCTTTTTCCCTCCTCCTCTCAGTTTTCCCCTCATCTATACAGTTTCTCTCATTCTTCAAACAAGTGAGTCTCCAGCCATCTGTGCTTCTAGGTACTGCACAGTACTGTGAGGCTGAACGAATGGGGATTTTTTTTAAATTTAATTTCTTAAATACCACCCACAACCCTACAAGTTATCAAAGTGGTGTACATTCAGATACAGTAGATATTTTTCTTTCCCTGGAGGACTTACAATCTAACCTCCTTGTTTACTAAGCTGTGCTAGCGGCTGCTGCGCGGCAATGCCGAGATAAGCCAGATGCCTGCGTTTCAGCACTATCAGAGTTATGAGACTGTCCGATTGACTTCACATCAGCATTTTTTTTGACATCTCTGATTGAGCTGTTTTTTCAACATATAATCAAGGTGATCTTCTGTACATTCCATTTCAATATATATCCAATATATATCCATTGACAGCAAAGGATTGTTGTGTAGCCCCTGAAGCAGCCCTGTTGGGCGAAACACGGCCTATGTCGAGTTGTTTGTATATACATATATTTTAATTGGATTTCATCAATAAATTACATTTTGTTTCACTACGATCTGCTTCGTTCATTTTCCATCTTGAAATCTTGACTGGCTGGCTGTGTCCTGAGGACTAGGTTCAGAACCACTGACCTAGTATGATATCAGGCTTGCTTTGGATGTCAGTAGTGAGTTTCATACTTAGTGTAAATAGATAAGCCTACAGTTAGGCGCAGTCTTGACCACTACGTATATTCTCTATACTGCATATGATTCTAAGCAGAGTTTATAGAATATACCTATATTCTGCGTGATTTTTCAGGCACCATATATAGAATCTAGTCCAATTTGTGTGCTTAATTTTATAGAATATTGCTATCTATGTGGGAAGATATGTTAGAAGATCTGTTTATACCTTATTAGGCATTACCTGAATACCCTCTTATTGAATATAAGAACATAAGCATTGCCATACTGGGACAGACTGAAGATCCATCAAGCCCAGTATCCTGTTTCCAGCATTGGCCAATCCAGGTCACAAATACCTGGCAAGATCCCAGGACAGCAAAACATATTTTATGCTGCTTATCCTAGAATATGCAGTGGATTTCCCCAAGTCCATCTTAATAATGGGTTATAGACTTTAAGGAAATTATACAAACCTTTTTTAAACCCTGCTAAGCTAACTGCTTTTACCACATTCTCAGTCAACAAATTCCAGAGTTTAATTACTCATTGAGTGAAGAAATATTTTCTCTGATTCATTTTAAATGTATTACTTAGTAACTTCTTTGCATGCCCCCTAGTACTAGTATTTTTGGAAAGAGTAAACAAGTGATTCACATTTATCTGTTCTACTCCACACAGCATTTTATAAACCTCTATTATATCTCCACTCAGCCATCTCTTCTTCAAGCTGAAGAGCCCTAGCCGCTTTAGCTTTTCCTTATAGGAAAGTCGTCCCATCCCCTTTATCATTTCTGTTGCCCTTCTCTGTACCTTTTCTAATTCCACTATATATTGTTTTGAGATGCGGTGACCAGAACTGCACACAGTATTCAAAATGCAGCAGCACCATGGAGCAATACAAAGTCATTATAACATTCTCAGTTTTGTTTTCCATTCCTTTCCTAACATTCTATTTGCTTTCTTAGCCGCCACTGCACATTGAGCAGAGGGTTTCAATATATCATGAACAATAACACCTGGATCCTTTTCCTGGGCTGTGACTCCTAATGCTGTGCTTTATATAAGCAAAAGATGCTTAGTGAATACAACTTTTCTTGGGAATTAAAGTATGGCTTTTATTTGGCTCAAATTAATAGGTACACAGATTAATTAATAATTTTAATTAAGGTCTGATTAAATTTTAATTAAGATCTGATTAAAGAAATACCACCTAGTACTACACTTTTACCAGAATGGATCTATGTTCCTACACTACCCTTCTCCTCTGGCTTTGAAAGTGGAATGTCACTGCATTCATGTTCATTTGATAAGCATATGCAACCTGGCTTATGACAATCGCAGAATTCTGCATCTGAAGACTTGACAATCTCTACCTTGTTAGCAAAAATATTATCAGAAATCATTGACAGTAGATACTTCACCTCTGTTAGTATTCCTAAGCAATGTCAAATGTACAGTAACTTGCTTATTTCTCTCTTTTAATTCAAAAATTCCTTCCAAGAGAATAGGTACCTTGTTTTACTTCATATCTTAAGTGTGTATTCTCTTCTTCAAGGTCAATAAAGGCCTCAGTCATTGTCTCTAATTGCCTTTCTAAGTCAATTTTCTGGGTTCTCAGACAGGAATTCAAACATAGTAACAACTCGGATGCTAATATGTTTATGTTTATGCTTATTTCCACTTGATTACTTTCTTTAGCAAATAAATCAAAGCGATGTACAAAAATAGTTAAAAACCATGTGAAAAAAAAGGAAAGGAACACCAAAAATAAATAGGAAAGAAACCAGTCACACCAAAGAACATTAAGACATAACTACTGCAAATTCTTCGGACACAACTACTAAAGAAACATTTTAAATTTCAGAAAAAAAAAAGGTTTTTAAAGCTACTTTAAAGTTCTTCAACAGGGGCTCAGCTCTTATGTACAGAGGAAGACTGTTCCAAAGAAATGGAGCCATAAAGTAGAAGGCGCGTTTTCTTGTAACTTCATTGTCAGCCTGTCTAGGGTTTGGTAAGATGAGCCTATGATCGCTGAGGGATTGTAGCCAATGGGCCACAGAGTAGGGATGGTCAATGATGCCAAATAATCAGGTAAACCTGTATGAACCACTTTGTGAGCCAAAGTTAGAATCTTGAATTGAATCCTGAAGTGTATGGGCAACCAATGTAATTTCAACAGAAGAATTACATTGTCTGAGCACCTTGTGTGGCATAACAGACAAGCCTGTATTTGAAGAATCTGAAGGCGCTTTATTACAATATTCAGAAGACCAACATAAAACACATTGCAATAATCCAACTGAGAACAGACAAAAGCTTGGAAGAGTGTATGTAATGCTTTGAAGACAAGGATGCCCCTCACCGATTTTATTTGTTACATTTGTATCCCACATTTTCCCACCTATTTGTAGGCTCAATGTGGCTTACATAGTACCGGAGAGGCATTTTCAGGCTCCGGTGTGAACAAATACAGGGTGATGTTGTGGTAATATCAAGTTCATGTGGCACAGTCACATTAGGGAATCAGAGAACGGAAGAGTTGTGATATGTCCATTACGTTCTTTAGTTTGGTTGTGTTGCAGAGATTAGGCATTTAAATTGGATTGGTAGGGTATGCCTTTTTAAACAGGTTGGTTTTTAGTGATTTCCGGAAGTTTAGGTGGTCGTACGTCGTTTTCAAGGCTTTTGGTAATGCGTTCCACAGTTGTGTGCTTATGTAGGAAAAACTAGATGCTTAAGTTGTTTTGTATTTTAGTCCTTTGCAGCTTGGGTAGTGCAGATTTAGATAAGATCGTGTTGATTCAGATGTATTTCTAATTGGTAAGTTGATCAAGTCCATCATGTAACTCGGGGCTTCTCCGTAGATGATTTTGTGAACCAGGGTGCAGATTTTGAAGGCAATGCGTTCTTTGATTGGGAGCCAGTTTAGTTTTTTCTTGGAGGGGTTTTGCGCTTTCAAATCGCGTTTTACTAAATATAAGCCTAGCTGCTGTGTTTTGAGCAGTCTGAAGTTTCTTTAAGGTTTGTTTTTTACATTCCACATAAATTCCATTGCAGTAATCTAAGTGGCTTAGTACCATTGATTGTATCAGGTTGCGAAATGTTTCCCTCAGGAAGAATTGCTTCACGCGTTTGAGTTTCCACATTGAGTGGAACATCTTCTTTGTTGTGGATGCCACTTATTTTATTTTTTTATTTTATTTTTGTTACATTTGTACCCTATGCTTTCCCACTCATGGCAGGCTCAATGCGGCAGGCAATGGAGGGTTAAGTGACTTGCCCAGAGTCACAAGGAGCTGCCTGTGCCGGCAATCGAACTCAGTTCCTCAGAACCAAAGTGCACCACCCTAACTACTAGGCCACTCCTCCACTTAGCTCTCTAGTGTTAAGTTACGGTCCATTGTAACACCGACGATTTTCAAGCTGTCTGAGATAAGAAGAATGTAATCTGGGGTGTTGATACTTGTAGGGATGTCCGCGCTGTGTTGGGATGAGTGATGAGACAATGAGTTTTTTCTTTATTGAGTTTTATTTGAAATGCATTTGCCCATGAATCCATGACGTTCAGGCCGAGCTTGATTTTGTTGGTGATTTCTGTCAGTTTGGTTTTGTAAGGAATGTATATTGTGATATTGTCTGCATATATGAAAGGGTTAAGGCCATGGTTGGATAAGGACTTGGCAAGTGGGGTCATAATTAAGTTGAATAGGATCGGTGATAGCGGTGATCCTTCCAGTACTCCACAGTCTGCTTTCCATGGTGATGATATGCTTGAATTTGATTTTACTTGATATGTGCTTGTGGTTAGGAAGCCCTTGATCCAGTTAAGTATGTTTCCATCAATCCCTAACTTATCTAGTAATCTTATTAATATATTATGGTTTACCATGTCAAATGCACTAGACATGTCGAATTGGAGGAGAAGGATGTTTTTGCCTGTTGCTATTTCCTGCGTGAATTTGGCTAGAAGAGTGAGTAATACTGTTTCCATGCTGTGGAGGGGGCGAAAGCCTGACTGTGATTCGTGTAATATTGAGAATTTGTTTATGTAATCTGTAAGTTGTTTGGTTACCATGCTTTCCATCAGTTTGACCACCAACGGGATAGATGCTACTGGTCGGTAGTTAGTGATTTCATTTTTTTTTCTTGGTATCTTTTGGCATTGGGGTGAGTAGGATATTGCCATTTTCCTTAGGGAAGAGGCCTTGCTGAAGCATGTAATTTAGGTGGGATGTGAGGTCTGCTATGAAGCAGTCATGGGCAGATTTCATTAGGTAGCTGGGACAGGTATCTAGTTTACAGTGAGTGTTGGAAAACCTACTAATCGCCTGGGTAACTGTTTCGATGGTAAGGAGGGCGAAGTTTAACCAGGGTATTCTCCAATGGTTGGGTCCAATTCATTAAGGAAGTTTTCAATGTCGGTGTTGTTCTGAGGTAGCATGTTGCGTAGGTTTACAATTTTTTCATTGAAGTACTTCGCAAGTTTATCTGCAGAAGGGATGCCTGTATTCGTGGTAATGACCAAGTTGGTGTCTAGGAGTTTGTTCACGAGTTGGTATAATTTCTTCATGTCTTTGCAATCTGTCCCTATTTTGGTTTTATAGTATGATCTTTTGGCCTGTCTTTGTTTCCATGTGTTGAGTGTATGTTCATCTTTTATTTTATTCCATGCTCGTTTGAGTTTCCTGGTTTGTGTTTTTAACTTTTTCAGTTCATCGTTGAACCATGGTGTTGAGTTATGCTTGCTTGGGGTTCTTGTTCGTAAGGGCACAATTTCATCTAGTATGGTTTTGCATCTTTTGTCCCATTCTATGAGGTAGTATATGGAGTCTGTTTGTGTTGCCCATTCGTTATTGTATATTAGTTGCCAGAATGTTTTCGTGTCTACTTGACCTCTTGTGCTGTAGGATGTGTGTTCTAGTATTCGTTGTATACCCTTCTTCCGCCAATGTAGGGATAAGTTTAGTTTGTAGTGGTCGGTCCAGGGTGCCTCTGTCCATTTCGTATTTGTTATTGTTAGGTTCTAGTCTGTTGAGAGTTTGTGTGAGATGAGATGAAGTGTGTGCCCTTTGACGTGGGTTGCTTGCAAGTGGCCATTTGAGATCGCATTAGCGGAGAAATTCCTTACATTCTCGTGCGTTGATAGAGTTAGGGTCTTCTAAGTGAAGGTTGATGTCTTCTAGTACTAGTGTGTTGGAGTTGGTTACACATGTATTTGAAATGAAGTCCAAGAAGTTGGTTTGGCCTTTGTTCCAATTACCTGGAGGTCTGTAAAACAAGACACAATTCAAATGATCACGTAGGGTTTTGTTGTGGCTTCTGATTGAGGCAATTTCAAGTTGAGGTGTTATGGACTCGGCAGTGGTTTCGGTGGTAAAGTGGGACTGATAGATTAGTGCTATGCCTCCACTTCTCTTTTCTGATTCAGTGTGTGATTTTGAATCCTGGAGGGCACAGGTCTAGGATTATAGGGTCCTTTTGGTCATGGATCCAAGTTTCAGTGAGGAAGAGTAGGTTGAGGGTTTCTGACATGATCCAGTCTGTTAGTATTGCTGTTTTATTTACAGCGGATCTGGTATTGACGTAGCCCACTTGGATTGTTTGGAATAGGTCTTCTGTATTTGGCGTTAAGTGGACTTTTGTTAGTTGTTGTTTCTTTGTTGAGGTGAGTTTGTTTGGGCCCTTCTTTCCCTTCTGTTGTGGTTGTTCACATGTAAGTGTTCTTCCTTTGTTTAGGTTGTTATCAGTTTGGTGAGGTGTGGTGTATTTGATCAATCTATGATGATTGTGTAGTATGGGTTTGATGTTGTTTTCTGCAAGTGGGGTGGTTAGTGTTAAGTTGATCAGTGTTAAGGAGTAATTAGGAGTAGTTTGAGGGTATTCATTATGGTATATATTTCCTGTGGTTACTATTAAGACCTTGTTGCCCCAATCTGCTCTCCTCATAAGCCTGCCTTCTCTGGTTGATTAAATACAGAGCAAAAGGCTCCTTCTCAGGCATGCCCGTCCTGCTGAAGGTGTCTTCAATTTACTAGCAATTATTCAGTTTTTACTTTGGGTTTTACTGTCAGGCCTTTCAAGCCTTGTCAGTTGTAAAGTCTCAATACCTTGAAATATAATAGGCACTTTACTCATGGTCTGGTGATCAGACGCGTTGCCCACGGCACAGAGACTCCGCAACCCTGGGAGCTGTGTCTATGTTGGAGGTAAACACCAGAGAGGGGGCAGCAGCCTCAGGCTACAGCTACTGCTTTGCTCTGAGCCCCTCGGAGCCTGTCTCAGGGGGCTGCGCCGCATTGCCCCTTCTCCTCTGGTCTTGGTACTGTCGACTGAGCCCTCAGCAGCCTCGGTGGTTCCCACCGAGAGCATCCTCACGCCTCCATAACTCCCATGCTCCTGGGGCAGCTCCACCGGACAGTGCTCCCCTTTCCTGCTGCCATCTGAGGAATCGACGGGCGGACAAGGAGGCAGAGTCGGGCACAAGACCGCTTCCACACAGCCCGTGTGGTCTCCCGTGGGAGAGGCTCGATTGTCTCTCCCTGCTCTGGGTGGGCGGGTGGAGGAGGAGGCAGAGTCTGGAGCACGGTTGCTGTCCAGCGAGCCTCGTGCGGTCCCCCGTGGGGAGAGGTTTGGATGCCTGTCCCTGCTCCGAGTGTGACAGCGGTGCCATTCGCTGGACCCGCATGGGCTTCCTGAGTGCCGTCTGCTGCCTCATGCAGTCCCCCGTGGGGGGCAATTCAGACTGGTGCCCGATTAACTCAGCACAAGTTAGGGCAGCTGTTTTGCTTAACTTTATGCAATTGCTTAGATGGTAAGTGCAGGCTTGGAATTACTGCAGGCAGTGGAGAGGGGAAGAGGAGATTATCTAAGAGGTTCAGGAATTTGTAAGACAAAGAGGCGTCATTGACCATAACCATACCTTGGACCTGGTAATTTGGTTTTTAAAGTCCAGTATCTAATATTTAACAGGCACTTCTGTTCATCAAAGATATGCACAAGATGTGTACTTATGTGTGTAAATAACAGTACCATGCCTAACTGCTATTCTATAATTGCATTCTGAAATGGCTTAGGGTATAATTGTAAGGAGGTGTTCATGGGGAGGAGCAAGGGCATGTCATAGTGGGGGCTGACATTTACATGGAATGCTTATAGAATACTATGTTGCGCATATAAATGCCAAATTTAGGTTCACTCATTTACACCAGACATAGACCCTGCACAAACGAGTGTGCCAATGCCAGTTTACCTTACTATTCTATAAGAACACTTACACATGTATTCTTATAGAATAGACAAAAACAAAAAGAGGTGGGAATATAAAAGCCAGGCTATCCAAAAATTGGAACCAAACCGAAATTAAAACAACCAGTTTATTAATTTACAGACAAATGATAATAAAACAATTGCACATAAAAATTGAGTCAATTTTTATGTGCAATTGTTTTATTATCATTTGTCTGTAAATTAATAAACTGGTTGTTTTAATTTCGGTTTGGTTCCAATTTTTGGATAGCCTGGCTTTTATATTCCCACCTCTTTTTGTTTTTGTCTTTACGCCACGTGGGATCTACTGAGTTCTCCACGTTTTGTGGATTCTCTCTATTCTTATAGAATAGGCCAACAACCTCTGGAAATTTGGTGCTTAAATTGTGTAATCCATTGGGTTGGTCATGAGCCCTTGAGCCCCAGCCAAGGCCCACAGATTGTAGACCAAGGCCGGGGGGAGACCGACCCATCACTCCATGCCCCCCAACTACCCAACCCCTAGCCTACCCCTGCTCCCAGCACCTCAGGAAGAAAGGGAAATAGGCATATAAGCGGGCCTCGCGGCCAAACCGGAACCCAGACACACCCAGGGAGGGGGAAAAGGAACACAGGAGTCTCCCCAGGACCCCAAGGTACCAGCCACGCACTGTACTCCAGCCACAGGGCAAGGGAAAACAAAAGACCCAGAGCGGGGCCACACCCTCCCAGCCCCCACTGAACAAACAAGCAGCTGGCTTCCCACAGAGACCTGCAAGCAGCGAGGGAAAGCCCAGCTGGAGACAAGTGAACTGATTACACCCACAAACACACACTGAACCAGCTATCGCAAACCAAGGGAAGGGAAAGAAACACTGAACAGGAAAACACAGATTAAAGCCAGAGCACAGCTCAACGTTCTGGCAGAGAACTGCCCAGGCTTTTAGTCACAAAGAAATGTAACACCAAAGCAGGGAAAGCAGAAACATGCAGGCTAAAGTACTACCCACTGACGTCAGTACAAACCCTGACAGCCAACCAGGAATGAAGTCCACCCCCTTCCCCTGCCAGACTGGCAGAATCATAACAAATTGTAGCGTTCAGTTATAGAAGTGCCTTCTAAGTGTGCACTTTTCAATTTGTTTATTTTGTCTACCTTATGATTGAGTGTTATTATATTACAATTTAAAAATTTTTATTATTAATATTGTATTTTGGGGGGTATTATTTGTAAATTACATAGTAAACGTCTAGTACCTAGATTTTTTTTTTTTTAGTCAATTGAAAATGTAAATATAAATAAATATGGAGAGAGAGAATGGGGGTGAGAGATAGATACTTCAGCAAAGAGAGAGCTTGCTCCTATGAAATTGATTCCATTGCTGGTGACTCTGCGTCAGCGCTCACTGTACCACTATAGTGAACCATCAGGATGTCAGAAGGCATAATCTATATTAACCAACTACCTACTGTAGAGAGGAAGTGTGGAATCAGAATCTGTTCTCCTTTCTAGCCTTGTTTACTTTCTGCTTCTGCTAGTGGTCAGTCCTGGGATATCTCTTCTGTTGGGGATGGAAGAGAACTGCAGTATGTATGGTAGGAGAGAGGAGAATGTATATAATGGGATGGATACTTTGGAAGGGGGAAGGAGGTAGGGGAAATATGCTGGAGAAGACTAGGAAGAGAAAGGAGAAGTTCTTTGCACCCAATTCATGCTCTGTCCAGAGTCAGTACAAGTCACTTATCCTGATCACTGCTTTCATGAGAGGCAAGCCTAAGAGAAGAAGAGCGAAGTGGCCTCACTAGTAAGAAGAAATCCGAGGATGACTTCCTGTGTACTGCCGCCTCCTGCCAAGGGCCAACTCTAGAGATCTGATGCCCTAGGTGAACCTTCAGCCATGCACCCCTGCCCCTCTACCACCACCACCACCAAGGGACAGCACAAAGCTCAAGACCCCCCAAACCCCCCATCAATAGGGTGACCAGCATCTCTGTTTCCCTACTTCTCTTCTCAGTCTCCAGCATATTTCTCTTCTACCCCAATCTCCCCTCCCTGTGATCTTCAACATCTCTTTTTTCTACCCCCCCCCCCCCCCCCATTGTCTCTCATTCCTTACCTCCTTCCCTCTACTTCCCCCACCACCACCACCACCCCATGAGGTGTTCAGGCTTTACCTTCCTTCCTCATGAACAGTGACAGAACAGTTAGCAGCTATATAAGATTCATTATGGCCTGTGAGGGCATTGAGCATTCATGTGTGCTCAAGCCCTGCAGGTTCCTGCCTCCTCCTCATTTGTGGCTGGACAGATTTATATGGGCTGGAGTGAGGCTCTGATGACAGCTTCAGCAGTTGGAGAACAAGTCCAATGCCGGGCAGATTTCTATGGTCTCTGACCTGAAAATGGCAAGGACAAACTAAGATCAAGTACAAACACTTATGTGACAAATACATACATAAACTGCCAATATTCCACCTAGGAGTTATTCTGTAAAAGGTGCTTAAATGCAAGAGTGTGTCTTTTGAGACATATACTTGAGCGGAATCTAAGCAGAGTGTCAGCAAGCTGCACATTTACACATATAATTAGTAGAATACTATACTTTATGTGCTTTTTTAGCAATTTAGGTTTGAATATTTACATCAGTCCTATGGTTCACATAAGTGGATGCACCTGAATTATAGACACATATTTGACCTGTTACCCTAGTATTAGTTAGGTTAGGACAGCTGTTGAAGTTGGTGATTTGATCATTAGGCTGGGTGGCTGGTGGACGTGAGGATTGCCTGCTGACTTGCCTGCCTGGTGCGAAGGTGGCGGACCTCACGCATCACATAGATAGGATTTTAGATAGTGCTGGGGAGGAGCCAGCTGTCTTGGTACATGTGGGTACCAATGACATAGGAAAATGTGGGAGAGAAGTTCTGGAAGCGAAATTTAGGCTCTTAGGTAGAAAGCTCAAATCCAGAACCTCTAGGGTAGCATTTTCTGAAATGCTACCTGTTCCACGCACAGGGCCCAAGAGACAGGCAGAGCTCCGGAGTCTCAATGTGTGGATGAGACGATGGTGCAGAGAAGAGGGATTTAGATTAGTTAGGAACTAGGCAACATTCTGGGGAAGGGGGAGCTGTACTGCTATGGATTTACAGCCTGTCTCACTGACACAGTTACTGTGGATTCCTTTGGATTCGTATTAGGTAAATGAGACCTTTATTAGAGGTGCTTAAATCTACAAAGATTAAGATATATATATATATATATATATATATATATATATATATATATATATATATATATATATATATATATATATATATATATATATATACAATGATTAAATCATCTAACTAAAAGAAAGCTATAAGACAGATATATACATATTATACATACAACATCACTGCTCAGGAATTTCAGGCCCTTATCTCATCAGCTGGAAGACCCGTTGTAGCGAAAGCCTGAATTCTCCTTATGACCAGGAACCAGTCCTCTGCACGATACGTCTACTCACAGATGAGCCTCAAATCTCTGCTGCAACGAGCCTCAAAACTCTGCTGCAACAAGCCCCCCTTTTTATAAGGCTTGGAACTCATATTCAGAGCTAAAGAAAATTACAAAATGCTTCTCTGTTTAGGTAAACAAGCCATACTGTGGGAACATGGTCACATGTTTTCCAAGTCCAGGTGGCCAGGCTGAACTCTGAAAACAAGCACCATCCTTCTCTTCACATACCAAATTAATTAGAGCTGTGTCTTATCTTCTGCATTCCAACTTATTTTCACACAATCAAAGTTAATCATTTTTAAACAGAATTACTTCTAATTAACAATACAGACCCCGAGTGCACTGGTCGGCCAAGACAGAGTTGATAAACAATCTTTAAAATTCACTTTTATTACAGGAGCCTATTCCGAAAAGATGGGCTCCATCTTAACCAGGGTGAGACCAGGCATTTAAAAAGGAGATAGAGCAGCTTTTAAACTAGAAATGGGGGGAGGACCGTCAGTCGCTCAAAAGCACGTGGTTCATGATAAGGTATCTTTCAAAGATATCACCAAAACAGGGAAGATAGGGTATCCTGATAGTGAGGTTGCAAAAGAGACCGTAGTAGATCAGGTGTCCTTAAATAAATATAAAAATCAGACAAAAGATTGCAAATTAATACTGTCAAGTACTAAGCATGATGCAAATAGGAACAACAAACATAGTTTGAAATGTCTAAATGCGAATGCCAGGAGCCTAAGAAATAAAATGGGAGAGTTAGAATATATTGCATTAAATGAAAAATTAGATATAATAGGCATCTCTGAGACCTGGTGGAAAGAGGATAACTAGTGGGACACTGTCATACCGGGGTAAAAATTATATCGTAGCGATAGGGTGAATCGAATTGCTGGAGGGGTAGCATTGTATATTAACGAGAGCCTTGAATCAAATAGATTGAAATTTTTGCAGAAAACAAAACTTTCTTGGAATCACTGTGTAATGAAATTCCATGTATAAAGGGGAAAAGGATAGTGATAGGAGTGTACTACCGTCCGCCTGGCCAGGATGAACAGACGGATGCAGAAATGATAAAGGAAATTAGGAACGCAAACAAACTGGTAACACAATAATAATGGGTGATTTCAATTACTCTGATATTGACTGGGTAAATATAACATCAGGGTACGCTAGGAAGGTAAAATTCCTTGATGAAATCAAGGACAGCTTTATGGAGCAACTGGTACAGGAGCCGACGAGAGAAGGAAAAATACTAGACCTAGTAGTGGAGCGCATGATCTGGTGTGGGAGGTAATGGTGCTCGGGCCGCTTCATCATAGTAATCATAATATGATAGGATTTGATATTAGCTTTGAAGTATACGTGAAGGGGCATAATCGAATGGAGACGACCATCTCTAAGGGCGCCCATCTCTAAGGACGTCCCGGTGAAGGGGCGGGGAAACCCGTATTATCGAAACAAGATGGGCGTCCATCTTTCGTTTTGATAATATGGTCGGGGACACCCAAATCTCAACATTTAGGTCGACCTTAGAGATGGTCGACATAAAGGTTGAGACGGTCGTCCCTGGTTTTCGGCGATAATGGAATCCGAGGACGCCCATCTCAAAAACGTCGAAATCAAACTCATTTGGTCGGGGGAGGAGCCAGCATTCGTAGTGCACTGGTCCCCCTGACATGCCAGGACACCAACTGGGCACCCTAGGAGGCAATGCAGTGGACTAACTGATGCACTAACTGAATGGAAAAAGGCATGCAGTGTTCACTAACCACCTCCCACCCCGAAAAAAACAACTTTAAGAACTTTTGTCTCTTTTTTTTTTAGAATATGGGTGAAGGATGTCCTTTGCTATGCCTCCACGATGGCAGTTGAGGATGTCCTTTGCTATTTGTTTATTTATTTAGATTTTGCTCACACCTTTTTCAGTAGTAGCTCAAGGTGAGTTACATTTAGGTACACTGGATATTTCTATGCCTCCGTCCCTGCAATGGCAGTTGAAGTCGTTCAAAATGGGGATGTTTGTGAGAAGGATGTCCATGCCTGGATGTTTCTGTGAGAAGGATGAACATGCCCGCTATGCCTCCTACATCCCCTTTATTTATTTGGATTTTGGATCACAAGTATCAACAGTGGGATGTGAACCGGCAATCTCTGGATTGCAAGACCAGTGCTCTAACCACTAGGCCACTCCTCCACTCCACTCCCTTGAAACTTGGCCATCCCTTTTGGGGGGGTGGCAGTTGAGGACGTCCAAAATGTTTGAAAGAAGGACGTCCACTCCCTTGTTATGCCTCCGCTGACACACACATACCTCTCCCCCGCCAGGAACCTGCATACTGCCCCCCCACAGGAATGGCCAAATTTCAAGGAAGTGGAGTGGAGGAGTGGAGAAGTGGCCTAGTGGTTAGATCACTGGTCTTGCAATCCAGAGGTAGCCGCTTCAAACTCTACTGTTGCTACTTGCGATCCAAAATCCAAATAAATAAAGGGGGTGTTGGAGGCATAGCAGGCATGGACATCCTTCTCACAGAAACATCCAGGCATGGACATCCTTCTCACAATCATCCAAATTTTGGACGTTTTCAATTACCATCGCACAGAGGAAGGCATATCGAAGGACGTCCTCAACTGCCGAAAATAAGCCTGATAGGAAATCAAATACACTAGCATTTTAAACTTTTTTTATTTTTTTTATTTTATTAAATTTTAATTAAATTTTTAAACAAATCATATCATAATATTCATTTTAAAATGATATTGCACAAAACATTCACTATTATATATAACAAAGAAGAAAAAGGAAACCCCACAAATCAATTCTTTCTATCGACCACATAATTTAGGTAAGCATAGCATTTTTAACTTTAAAAAAGGAGACTATGATAAAATGAGAAGAACGGTGAAAACAAATTTAGAGGAGCGACTGCAAGGGTCAAAAATTTACATCAGGCGTGGATGCTGTTCAAAAACACCACCCTGGAAGCCCAGGCCAAATATATTCCGCATATTAAAAAAGGAGGACAGAAGACTAAACGACAGCCGGCATGGTTAAAAAGTGAGGTGAAGGAAGCTATTAGAGCTAAAAGAAAATCCTTCAGAAAATGGAAAAAGGAACTGACTGAAAATAATAAGAAACAGCATAAGGAATGTCGTCAAATGCAAAGCACTGATAAGGAAGGCTAAGAGGAACTTCGAAAAAAAGATTGCATTGGAGGCAAAAACACATAGTAATTTTTTTTTTAGGTATATTAAAAGCAGGAAGTCGGCAAAAGAATCGGTTGGGCCACTAGATGACCGAGGAGTAAAAGGGGCGATCAGGGAAGACAAAGCCGTAGCTGAGAAATTAAATGAATTCTTTGCTTCGGTCTTCACCGAGGATGATTTGGGTGGGATACCGGTGCCAGAAATGATATTCGAAGCTGACGAGTTGGAGAAACTTAATGACTTCTCTGTAAACCTGGAGGATGTAATGGGGCAGTTCTACAAACTGAAGAGTAGCAAATCTCCTGGACCAGATGGTATTCATCCCAGAGAACTGATAGAACTGAAAAATGAGCTTGAGGAGCTATTTTTAGTCATATGTAATTTATTCTTAAAATCGAGCATGGTACCAGAAGATTGGAGGGTGGCCATTGTAATGTTGATTTTAAAAAAGGTTCCAGAGGAGATCCTGGAAATTATAGACCGGTGAGTCTGATGTTAGTGCCGGGCAAAATGGTAGAGACTACTATTAAGAACAAAATTACAGAGCATATTCAAAAGCATGGATTAATGAGACAAAGTCAGCATGGATTTAGTGAAGGGAAATCTTGCCTCATCAATCTACTACATTTCTTTGAAGGGGTGAACAAACATGTTGATAAAGGTGAGCCGGTTGATATTGTGTATCTGGATTTTCAGAAGGCCAATGTAACGCCGATTTTTAAAAACGGTTCCAGGGAAGATCCGGGAAATTATAGACCGGTGAGTCTGATGTTAGTGCCGGGCAAAATGGTAGAGACTACTATTAAGAACAAAATTACAGAGCATATTCAAAAGCATGGATTAATGAGACAAAGTCAGCATGGATTTAGTGAAGGGAAATCTTGCCTCATCAATCTACTACATTTCTTTGAAGGGGTGAACAAACATGTTGATAAAGGTGAGCCGGTTGATATTGTGTATCTGGATTTTCAGAAGGCCAATGTAACGCCGATTTTTAAAAACGGTTCCAGGGGAGATCCGGGAAATTATAGACTGGTGAGTCTGATGTCGGTGCCGGGGAAAATGGTAGAGGCTATTATCAAAAACAAAATTAGGTCATGGATTACAGAGACCAAGTCAGCACGGCTTTTGTGTGTGGAAATCTTTCCTGACCAATTTACTTCAATTCTTTGAAGGAGTAAACAAACATGTGGAGAAAGGGGAGCCGGTTGATATCGTGTATCTGGATTTTCAAAAGGCGTTTGACAAGGTACCTCATGAAAGGCTACAGAGGAAATTGGAGGGTCATGGGATAGGAGGAAATGTTCTATTGTGGATTAAAAACTGGTTGAAGGATAGGAAACAGAGAGTGGGGTTAAATGGGCAGAATTCACAATGGAGAAGGGTAGTTAGTGGGGTTCCTCAGGGGTCTATGCTAGGACCGCTGCTTTTTAATATATTTATACTAGGACTAGGGGGCATGCAATGAAACTACAGTGTAGTAAATTTAAAACAAATCGGAGAAAACGTTTCTTCACCCAACGCATAATTAAACTCTGGAATTTGTTGCCGGAAAACGTGGTTAAGGCGGTTAGCTTAGCAGAGTTTAAAAAGGGGTTGGACGGAGCAGCGGGAATAATTAGGCTAGAAAGAGAGTTGAAACAGGCGAAAAAGAAATATGTCAAAACACCATCAAGAGAGCACAGGGATGTTATGGTGGCAACTTCGGTGGCCCTCAACTCCCTTATACATGACCAGACAAAAAAAAGGCTATGGGCGAGGGGGATGAAATTTAGACGATTTGGGAACAAAACGGGGAAGATGTTGGCACAAGTAGCCCGTGCGCAAGAGCGGAGGAGGATAATTACCTCAGTGAGATCTTCCTCGGGAACTAGGATAAGGACACTAGAGGGTATAATGGGAGAGT
Source organism: Microcaecilia unicolor (assembly GCF_901765095.1). Taxonomy (NCBI): domain Eukaryota; kingdom Metazoa; phylum Chordata; class Amphibia; order Gymnophiona; family Siphonopidae; genus Microcaecilia; species Microcaecilia unicolor. Next base: position 100,052,022 of record NC_044038.1, read on the forward strand.
TTCACACATTTTTCACGAACCTATATGCAAAGGGGGGAGAAGAAGAAGAGACTCCGGTGCAAGATTACATAGAGGACGCAGAGATGCCCACTCTGCCGCCTGACATTAGGGAGGGATTGTCTAGGCCGGTACAGATGCAGGAGATACAGCAGGTGCTTAAATCATTACCACAGGGCTCGGCGCCGGGGCCAGATGGCTATTCAGCAGAGTATTACAAACTTCTACCAGTGGACTTTGGGGCCTCTTTATTAGAATATTACGAGGCGGTGGTACAGAGAGGGAGTTTTACTGAGGGAGAGAACGAGGCCTGGATCACACTAATACCCAAACCAGGGAAGCCTGAAGATCGAGTGGGTTCTTATAGGCCCATATCGCTTATTAATGTGGATCTTAAGATATTAGCGCGGGTGTTGGCTAACAGGCTAGCATCTTACTTACCCAATTTGATAGGACAAAACCAGGTGGGATTCGTGAGGGGACGACACTCTGTGCTCAATGTAAGAAAGGTCCTGTTGGCTATTGCCCAGTGCAGTGCAACAGATACCCAGCTACTACTGACAAGCCTGGATGCCGAAAAGGCTTTCGACAAAGTGAGATGGAGCTATCTATTTCGGGTACTGGAGCACGTGGGTGTGTCGGGCTGGTTTTTAGCAGCAGTAAAGACTTTATATACGACACCCACAGCTAGGCTGTTGGTAAATGGAAAGCGATCGGATCCATTAGAGATACAAGCAGGTACAAGACAGGGTTGCCCCCTCTCCCCCTTGCTGTTTCTACTGTACTTAGAGCCGCTTCTCCGCACGATTGATCAGGACCCTGGGATACAAGGGGTCACACTCCCGAGCCAAACGGTAAAGGTGCTGGCCTTCGCTGATGACCTTCTGCTGACATTGACCAGACCTCAAGAGTCACTAGGGCGATTGATAGAAGTAATCGAAGAGTTTGGGTTCCATTCGGGGTTTACACTGAATGCCAGTAAGTCCATAGCCTTACCCTTGGACCCAGAAATAAAAAGAGCATGGGAGGGTCCTTTCCCAATGCAATGGGCACAGGAGACAATGACATATTTGGGGGTGAGAATCCCAATCGATTTAACACAAATCTACATATTAAATATAGAACCCTTAAAAAGAAAGGTGGAGAGTGCCTTAGGCAGGTGGCAGGCACTCCCCATATCTTTGATGGGACGTGTGGCATTATACAACATGATATTGTTCCCAACCTGGGTGTATACCTTTCAAATGCTGCCCATGTACCTTAGAGGAAGAGATGAAAAGTGGCTAAAGAATAAATTAGCAAAATTCTTATGGCAGGGTAAAAGGGCCCGGATGACAATGCACAAAGCAATGTTGCCCAGGGAGAAGGGAGGTCTGGGAGTGTTGGACCTACGTCTCCTATCGCTCGCTGGTGGGATACGCCATATCTCTGATTGGTTCCGAAACACGGAATACTTTTCCCTTACATTATCTGAGATACACTGGTTTCGGGAACAACACTTTGCAAGTTGGTTACAGGCTCCTGGGGGACAGGCACAAAAGCTAGGGCCAGTGACCCCGTTATTTCAACCTTTGAGATGTGCTTGGAGATGGATCTGTAAATTTTTAAGACTTAGTCAAGTGAGCTCCCCGATGCTGCCCATTAGGGGGAATCCCCAATTTCCAGCGGGCAGCACTTCCCGGGCCTTTCAGACGTGGGCAGCAAGGGGAGTGAGATATGTGTATCATGTGGTGAATGAGCAAGGAATAATGAAGTCATTTGCGGAACTTTGTAGGGAGTTTGGAGTACCTGAGTCTGACTTGTTTGCATACCTACAGTTAAAACATTATGTGAGATCCTTACCTAAAGAAACATTAACGATGGAAACTTGGGGGAAATATAACGAACTGTTGGGTCTAGACGCGCAAGCTAGAGTCCCAATGAAATACTTTCATATGCACTTGAGAGACAATACCAAAGCAACAAATTATTCTCTAGTGCTACAGCAGTGGAAATCAGAACTTGGAATACAACTTACACAGGAACAGCTGGAAGGGTGCATTAAAAGACTGTATAAATTAACTGAGAATGTGAGCTGGCGAGAAACGCAGTATAAATTTATTTTTCGATTGTACATTTCACCGCACAGGGCGTTCAGAGCTAAGTTGAGAGACAATGATTCCTGCCCGAAATGTGCTCGTACAAACGCGCATTTGGGCCATATGTTCTGGTCCTGCCCAAGGATACAGAGATTCTGGAAAAGCTTAGAGGAACATGTATCGGGCATGTGGAGAACTCAATGGAAGCGCTCACCCAAGCAGCTGTTTCATGTTTTTACTGTTCAGGGACAAATGCCGACAGGCATGAGGACATTTTTGCAGAGAGCAATCCTGATGGGAAAGAAAACAATATTGCAGAGATGGCTGACAGACGAACAACCCTCAATCAGTTGTTGGAGGTCGATGATGATGCAAATGTGCGCTTTGGAAAGACAAAGTATCAAGGACTTGGCATCAGAAGCAGGAGACCGGTTTTGTAGAAGCTGGTCCCCCTACTGGGACACACTAACATCAGTTGCTAAAAGCAAGATCTTGAATGCCTGAATGCTTGAGCTGGGATGGGGGGAGGCGAGGGAGGGACGGGAGGGAGAAAAACAAAAATTGAGAAAACTAAATGTGAACAATAAGTATGCATAGTTGTATAATGAGAAGTTGATTGTAAATAATGTGTTCTGAAATAATAAAAAAACAAATTATTAAAAAAAAAAAAAAGGGGTTGGACGGTTTTCTAAAGAACAAGTCCATAAACCGCTACTAAATGGACTTGGGAAAAATCCACAATTCCAGGAATAACATGTATAGAATGTTTGTATGTTTGGGAAGCTTGCCAGGTGCCCTTGGCCCTGGATTGGCCGCTGTCGTGGACAGGATGCTGGGCTCGATGGACCCTTGGTCTTTTCCCAGTGTGGCATTACTTATGTACTTATACTTTGACAAAGTACCTCATGAAAGACTCCAGAGGAAATTGGAAAGTCATGGGATAGGAGGTAGTGTTCTATTGTGGATTAAAAACTGGTTAAAAGATAGAAAACAGAGAGGAGGGTTAAATGATCAGTATTCTCAATGGAGAAGGGTAGTTAGTGGGATTTCCCAGGGGTCTGTGCTGGTACCGCTGCTTTTTAACATATTTATAAATGACCTAGAGATGGGAGTAACTAGTGAGGTAATTAAATTTGCTGATAACACAAAGTTATTCAAAGTCGTTAAATCGCTGGAGGATTGTGAAAAATTACAAGAGGACCTTATGAGACTGGGCATCTAAATGGCAGATGACATTTAATGTGAGCAAGTGCAAAGTGATGCATATGGGAAAGAGGAACCCAAATTATAGCTACATCATGCAAGGTTCCACGTTAGGAGTCACAGACCAAGAAAGGGATCTAGGTGTTATTGTTGATGATAAGTTGAAACCTTCTGCTTAGTGTGCTGCTGCGGCTAAGAAAGCAAATAGAATGTTAGGTATTATTAGGAAACGAATGGAATACAAAAATGAGGATGTTATAACGCCTTTGTATCACTCCATGGTGCGACCGCACCTCGAATATTGTGTTCAATTCTAGTCACTGCATCTCAAAAAAGATATAGTGGAATTAGAAAACGTGCAGAGAAGGGCGACAAAAATGATAAAGGGGATGGGACCACTTCCCTATGAGGAAAGGCTAAAGCGGCTAGGGCTCTTCAGCTTGGAGAAAAGGCGGCTGAGGGGAGATGATAGAGGTCTATAAAATAATGAGTGGAGTTGAACGAGTAGATGTGAAGCGTCTGTTTACGCGTTCCAAAAATACTAGGACTAGGGGGCATGCGATGAAGCTACAATGTAGTAAATTTAAAACAAATCAGAGAAAATGTTTCTTCACTCAACTTTGGAATTCGTTGCCTGAGAATGGGGTAAAGGCAGTTAGCTTAGCAGAGTTTAAAAAAGGGTTGTTCGGCTTCCTAAAGGAAAAGTCCATAGACCATTATTACATGGACTTGGGGAAAATCCACTATTTCTGGGATAAGCAGTATAAAATGTTTTGTACTTTTTTGGGATCTTGCCAGGTATTTGTGACCTGGATTGACCACTGTTGGAAACAGGATGCTGGGCTTGATGGACCTTTGGTCTTTCCCAGTATGGCAATACTTATGTACTTATAGATAGAAATAGACACTATGCTGTAAAACATAGGTGCTCTGTTATGGAATTGCTCTCCACATTTTCAACTGCAGTGCGCATCTACAGACACCTACAAGAAACTTAGAGGAAACATTGATATAAGAACCAAACTCCAATGAAAAATGAGAACAACAGCTGGGGATTGAGAGGGATAAGTGGGACTTAGATGAAAGGAGAGTGACATGGATATGGGATGGAGTGAAAATGACAAAGGTAGACAAAAGGGGGGTGACAGAGTGTCAGAGAAGGAATCATAAGAACATTGAGTTGCAAGTTAGAAAAAGGAAGGGAGTAAAAGAATGGGTGAACAGGAGGAATGAAAGAAGACTGAAATAGATCATGAAGGAAACAAGTGGATGCACATATATAGAGAGAGACTAAGTAGATACAGAGATCTATAAACAAAAAATGAGAGACCAGACAAGACCGAGACTCTAAAAGAAACATGTTTGCTTATTCGGTAGCTCCTCCTGCCTTGTCCCTTCTCCAGACATAATTTAGTTCCATCACAGAAATTTGTTTCCAGTTTCAGATGTTGTATCACTATATTCCTCAAAATATGATAACATTTACTGTTTACCAGTTATTGTCTGGGAAGGAATAGAAACAAGTTTGGATTCACAGAAGCTTACTGGGCCTCTGTCAGTGGTGTGCTGGTAAATGTTTAACAACAGGCTCTCTCCCCAGTCCCCCTCTGCGCCCCCCCCCCCCAAATTGCAGAGCTGGCTATAACTGGGGAGAGTGCCTGGGGGGTGGGGGTGGCAATGCATTACTCGAGGAAAAAAAAAATGATCCCAGGTTCCATTCTAATTCATGTTTAATGTGCGATAAAATGCCATAAATAAGTAAATAAATATAAACTTTTAATGTTGAGCACCTGATTCTCAAAATGAACATATTCCAAACACTATAATGAACATAAAATGATTTTTTTCTACCTTTGTTGTCTGGTGACTGTTTTTCTGATCATGCTGGCCCAGTATCCGATTCTGCTGCTATCTGTCCTCTTAACTCCGTTTCCAGGGCTTCCTTTCCATTTATTTCTTTCCTTCTTTCTTCTTCATTTCTGGTCCTCAGCTTCTGCCTATTTTCTTCATCCATGTGCAGTTTTTCTCCTCTCTTCCTTTTCCCTCATCTCATCTCCTTCCTCACTCTCCCCTCCATCCATTTCCAGCATTTCTTCTCTCTCCCCTCCTCTCCCCTGCCCTCCATCCACCCATGTCCAGCGCCCCTTCTCTCCCCCTGCCCTCCATCCACCCATACCCAGCGACCTCCTCTCCCCTGCCCTGCATGCACCCATACCTAGCGACCCTTCTCTCCCCTCCATCCACCCATGCCCAGCGACTCCCTTCTTTCCCCTGCCACCCCTTCCCGAGGTTGTTCAGCGAATTCTCCTCCCTCCCTCCCTCCGGATCCGGTCCCTCACCGACTCCTTGTCCTTCGAATTCTTCAGGGCAGGCAGTCTTGACTCTCCCCCACTGCCGGTTTGCGCTTTAAAAATGGCCGGCGAGACTTCTGCTGAAGTGAGGGACCAGATCCGGAGGGAGGGAGGAGGGAGTGAGGAGAGCCAAAGCCGGCTCGCGCTTTTTAACAACCGGCTCGCAAGTCGGAAGAAAATTTAACAACCAGCTCTTGTGAGCCAGTGCAAGCTGGCTCCAGCACACCACTGGCCTCTGTGTACAGTGCCAAAATTTTAAGAGCAGAAAAATTTCTACCACCCCCCACCAGCATAATTCTCTGTAAACTGCCAATCCCACCCCAACCATTGAACCCTTCCCTCCCACCTATCTTCATCCCTTTCCCTGGGCTTTAGAAGCTCTTTTTTAGCCATGGGAATCATCATGGAGGGGCATAATCGAATGGGGGCACCCATCTATAAGGGCGCCTATCTCTAAGGATGGCGCCGCGAAATAGCGGGCAACCCGCATTAACGAAACAAGAGGGGCAGCCATCTTTCGTTTCGATAATACAGTCGGGGACGGCCAAATCTCAGCATTTAGGTCGACCTTAGAGATGGCTGGCCTCGGTTTTCGCCTATAATGGAAACCAAGGACGGCCATCTCAGAAATGACCAAATCCAAGTCATTTGGTCATGGGAGAAGCCAGCATTAGTAGTGCACTGGTCCCCTCTCACATGCCAGGACACCAACCGGGCACCCTAGGGGGCACTGCAGTGGACTTCACAAATTGATCCCTTGTGCATAGCTCCCTTACCTTGGGTGCTGAGCCCCCCAAACCCCACTACCCACAATTGTACAACACTACCATAGCTCTTAAAGGGTGAAGGGGGGGCACCTAGATGTGGGTACAGTGGGTTTTGGGTGGGTTTTGGAGGGCTCCCATTTACCATCACAAGTGTAACAGGTAGGGGGTGGGATGGGCCTGGGTCCGCCTGCCTGAAGTCCACTGCAGTACCCACTAAAAACTGCTCCAGGGACCTGCATACTGCTGTGATGGAGCTGGGTATGACATTTGAGACTGGCAAAAAAAATGTTTTTTAATTAGTTTTTTTGGGTAGGAGGGGGTTGGTGACCACGGGGGGAGTACGGGGAGGTCATCCCCGATTCCCTCCAGTGGTCGTCTGGTCAGTTCGGGCACATTTTCGAGGCTTGGTCGTGAACAAAAAGGGACCAAGTAAAATCAGCCAAATGCTTGTCAGGGACGCCCTTCTTTTTTCCATTATCGGCCGAGGACAGCCGTTTACCACGCCCCTGCCACGCCGCCTTGAACTTTGGCCATCCCTGCAATGGAAAGCAGTTGAGGCTGGCCAAAATCGGCTTTTGATTATGCCGATTTGGCTGGCCCTGAGAGAAGGCCACCCATCTCCCGATTTGTGTCGGAAGATGGGTGCCCTTCTCTTTCGAAAATGAGCTGGATAGTGTATTATGTACAGGTACTAAGCCATGCATAGGAAACAGTGGAGATGACCAAAGAACCAGAGTGCGGCCAAATATGTCATAAAAGCACACATGACTGCTTGGAGGACTCAACATGGACCATGTTTCAGCTATACTGCCTGCATCAGGAGTCCAAAAAGCAGCAATAACAATAAAAACAAACCAGTACTTAAAAGAACAAGCATCAGTATAAGACACACATGCATAAAAGAATGACCTCATTTAAATGTAAGTTGTTAATATATTTTTTAAAAACTTAACTATATTCTATAGGTAAAAGGTGAGGGTGCATTTTAAGGTTTTTGGAGGATAGGTGCACAAAAGAAAAAGTATGGGCTAAAATATATAGCTTAATTAAAAGAACGAAAATATCATTTGGAATCTTAAGTGGGAAAAGAACATACCCAGATGTATATATATGAAGTATAACAAGCTATATACCCTTTTCAACATGCAGTACAAAACCTACAAAAAAAAAATCAGAAACAGCCAAGCAAATGAATCAAGAGGGTAATGTACAATATATGATGCATGGGTTCAAGAACCAAGATGAATTCAGCATGTAATTCAAAAGAATACAACATGTGTGTGATACTATTGGGCTCATTTTCAAAACAGAAAAATGTCTAAAAAGTGGCATAAAGCAGCATTTGGACGTTTTTCTCACAAAAATGTCCAAATCAGTATTTTCAAAACTCTTCATTTATAGTCAGTTATTTTAATTACGGTAACAAGCAAGGAGTGCTGTTACAGAGTTTTAAATACATTTCATTACCATCTAAGAAGGAAACACTAAATAAATCACACAACTCAGATAACTCAGAGGGTAAAAACTGTACAACAGGCATGGACGCTGTTCAAAAATACCATCCTGGAGGCCCAGGCCAAACATATTCCACAAATTAGAAAAGAAAGACGGAACTCCAAAAGACAGCCGGCCTGGTTGAAAAGTGAGGTGAAGGAAGCTATTAGGGCTAAAAGAAATGTCCTCAGAAAATGGAAGAAGGAACCATCTGAAAATAACAAGAAGCATCATAAGGAGTGTCAAAGCAAATGCAAGGCGCAGATTAAGAAGGCCAAGAGGGATTACGAAAAAAAGATAGCATTAGAGGTAAAAAAGCATAGTAAAATTTTTTTTCAGTATATTAAAAGCAGGAAGCCGGCAAAAGAATCGGTTGGGCCGCTGGATCACCGAGGGGTAAAAGGCGCGATCAAGGAAGACAAAGACGTAGCGGAGAGATTGAATGAATTCTTTGCTTCGGTCTTCACCGAGGAAGATTTGGGTGGGATACCTGTGTCGGAAATGATATTTCAAGCGGATGAGTTGGAGAAACTTACTGACTTCACGGTAAACCTGGAGGACGTAATGGGGCAGTTCAGCAAACTGAAGAGTAGCAAATCTCCTGGACCGGATGGTATTCATCCTAGAGTACTGATAGAACTGAAAAATGAGCTTGCGGAGCTACTGCTAGTGATATGCAATTTATCCTTAAAATCGAGCGTGGTACCGGAAGATTGGAGGGTGGCCAATGTAACGCCCATTTTTTAAAAAGGTTCCAGGGGAGATCCGGGAAATTATAGACCGGTAAGTCTGACGTCGGTGCCGGGGAAAATGATAGAGGCTATTATGAAAAACAAAATTACAGAGCACATCTGAGGACATGGATTAGTGAGACCGAGTCAGCACGGCTTTTGTGTGGGGAAATCTTGCCTGACCAATTTACTTCAATTCTTTGAAGGAGTGAACAAACATGTGGACAAAGGTGAGCCGGTTGATATTGTGTATCTGGATTTTCAGAAGGCCAATGTCACGCCGATTTTTAAAAAAGGTTCCAGGGGAGATCCGGGAAATTATAGACTGGTGAGTCTGACGTCGGTGCCAGGGAAAATGGTAGAGGCTATTATCAAAAACAAAATTAGGACATGGATTAAAGAGACCAGTCAGCACGGCTTTTTTGTGGGGAAATCTTTCCTGACCAATTTACTTCAATTCTTTGAAGGAGTAAACAAACATGTGGACAAAGGGGAGCCGGTTGATATCGTGTATCTGGATTTTCAAAAGGCGTTTGACAAGGTACCTCATGAAAGGCTACAGAGGAAATTGGAGGGGTCTGTGCTAGGACCGCTGCTTTTTAATATATTTATACTAGGACTAGGGGGCTGGCTCCTCCTATATCCCATTGGGTTGATTTTGTGCGTTTTGCACGTGGACATTTTTTTTTTCAAAAATGGACCAAAAAATAAAACGTCCAAGTCACAAAACCTCCTATTTAAAAAAAAAAAAAAAAAAGATAGAACTTTTTCTTTTTTGAAAATAACCTTATTTGCTATTCTGATTTTGGACGCTTTTTGCAAAACGTCCAAAGTCAGACTTAGACGTCATATCAAAAATGCCCCTCCATGCAAAAAAGGCAAAATTGCATTAGACCAATGTCATCAAGCAAATCAAAGGGTGTGGTCTCATATTGTCTTAAAAACAGTGTCAAACTTCAGACATGTAAAGTGATAATGCACACAATTACACAGGAGGGTGTCCCATTATGAAAATATGACAGCAGGAGATGAAAAGAAAAAGGCTTTGGTGGAACATATAGATACAACTAAAGTGTAATCAAAATCTGTGTAAACATATGTGTTGTGAAATGCATTGTTTTATATATATACTAGTAAAAAAGGCCCGTTTCTGTTAGAAATGAAACGGGCACTAGTAAGGTTTTCCTTGGAGTGTATGTTTCAGAAAGAGCCCCCTTGCAGCCAGGCATGTGCAGCGACCCTCCTCTCCCCGTGTTCCCCCTGCAGCCACCCATGTCCAGCATCCCCCTGCAGCCACCCATACCCATCAACCTTCTTCTCCCCCTGCTGCGTCCTTCCTGTCTCCCCTGCTCCCCCTGCAGCCACCAATGTGGTCTCAGGCCCCCCCCCCCTCAGCATCCTTCCTCTCCCCCTGCAGGCATGCATGTGCAGCGTCCCTCCTCTCTCCCCTGTCCCCCCTGCGGCCAGCCATGTCCAGCGACCTTTCTGTCCCCCTGCCCCCCCTGCAGCTACCCATGTCCAGCGACCCTCCTCTCCTGTGCAGCCACCCATGTCTGAGGATGCTCCTCTCCTTTTTCCCTGTTCCTCCCCTGTGGCCAGCCATGTCCATCGACCCACCTGTCCCCCCTGATGACCACCAACCCTTCTGTCCGTCCTGTATCCCCTGTCCCCCTTGCAGGCACCCATGTGGTGTGTGGAGCCCCATCCCTATCTCCCTGTTCCCTGCCCCGCCTGCAGCCACCCATGTGCAGCGACCCTCCCCTCCCCCTGCTTCCTTCCAGCCACCCATGTCCAGCGAGACCCCCCTTCCCCCCCCAGCTGGCACAGCACCCAAAGAAAGCCCCTTGTCCCCCCCCTTCGCGCATTACCTCGACCCCCCCCCCCCCACCGTGGCACATCACCAAGCCCCTCCCCCCCTCATCAACCCCCTCACCACCAGCAACCACTAATACAAACTGTGTCCGGCGGCTGCTGCTTCTGCTATTCAGCAACAGCAGCCCATACATAAAGAAAACCAAAAAAAAAATCCTCCTAAAACGCACATCTGTTGAGAAGCATCTCACATTGGCTGAAGTCTCAGCATGCGCTCCTCCTCTCCCCTCTGACGTCTCGGCGTTTCTCCAGGGTCTTCCGGCAGGGGCACTGACGTTGAGGGGAGAGGAGGAGCGGCTGCAGAGACGTCAGCCAATGTGAGATGGTTCTCCACGGAGGTGCGTTTTAGGAGGTTGTTTTTTTGTTTGTTTGTTTTCTTTATGTACGGGCTGCTGCTGTTGAATAGAAGCAGCAGCAGCCGCCGGACAGAGTTTGTATTAGCGGTCGCGGGTGGCGAGGCGGTCGATGTGGGGGGGGGGTAGGGGCTTGGTGAAGCGGCGGGGGAGGGGTTGGGTGATGCAGCGAGGAGGGAAGGGGGTAGGGGCTTTCTGATACCCCGTTGCACGGGTTGTTGTGGCGATGCGGCGGGGGGGCACTTAGAGGTGCACCGTCGAGGCTGTTTGTGTGTGTGTGTGTTTGTGTGTGTTTGTATTTGTGTGTGTGTTTTTTTGTGTTTGTGTGTGTTTGTGTTTCTGTGTGTCATATTGTCTTTATTGAAACTTGCAACAAGACAAACCAAGCATACAAACAAGCGATAAAACAAGCAATAAAACCCGCTAACTAATACATAAATAAAACCTTACTGGCCAATACCCCCGCCCCTCAACAAACCCTCCCACTCAGGGAGGCTGAAACGAAAAACCCCTCCAATGCCTTGCCCACTGTAGTCCAGAACAATGCTCCTTCTCCCTCACTGCCAGCTGCTGGACAAAATGTACCACATCCCCTGCCACCTCCTGTACAGACAGCCACTTCCGATATAATGAAGCTTGGCAGCGTGCCTGCCACAGGAAGTAACAAAGGGCTGCAGCGATGATATACAGTGTCTCCCTACACCACCCCTTTCCTTTTGGAAACCCTCCATAGGCCCATTCTGCATAAGATAGCTGGTGGAAGAAAGGAATCCCTAATTGGCGGGCTACTGCCTGACAGACTTGTTGATTGAACGGGCACTTGAGGAGGAAGTGGTCCATTGTTTCATCCTCCGTCACGCACTCCCCCCTCGGGCACTTACGATCATTGCTGTTTCTATTTTTCATGTTAGCTCGAACATAAAGCCGGCTGTGGAAAGTCAGCCAGGCCATGTCCGCAATCTTCCGGGGGAGGCGTGATGAATTGAGGAAAGCCAGACCTTCCTCCTGTAGTGGACCTGGGCAGTCCCTCAAGGCTAGACGTGTTGAAAAGTGTGTCTGAATAATGCGGTGTTGTAGCTGCCTCCTGTCCTCCTTCTGGATTTCCTGTACTGTGATACCCCATCTCTTCACCAATCTCAACAGAGGTGAGATGTACTGTGGCAAGTATCCCGCCTTCCCTCGCAGGGGCATTGCCTGACCTCCCCTCACCCAATCCCTCAAGTACCGCTGAAGCCAGGAGGCCATGCAGTCTGCCCAAGCCGGCCTCCCTTCCCGCAAGACCCCTCCCAGATTTTGTTGGAAAAAGAAACAACTAAAATGTACCACAGGGTTGACCATTCCCAACCCCCCCTCCCTTTTGGGCAAATAGGTCACCTCCCTCCGGATAATATTCATCCTGTTCCCCCATAGCTGTTGGAAAAACAAGCTGTATACTCTGGCATGTAACGATATAGGCAGTAAACAGACCTTGGATATGAACAGGAGAAGGGGTATCAGATAGGTCTTAATGACATGCAGTTTTTCCACAAACCGCAACTTATATGATTTCCACTGGGCCACCCTTTCCTCGACTCTCCCCAGCCCCTTCTCCCAGTTGATCATATCATAGTCCTGTCTGCCTACCCAGAGACCCAGGATCCGTACTTCATCCCTTGCTACTGGGTACTGACTGGGAAGTTTGAAAGCTGGTCTGCCCTGTCCTACCCAAATTGCGGAGCTCTTATCCTGGTTTATCTGGGCCCCCGCAGCCTGTGTGTATTCTGCCATCCAGGTCTGAACTCGCTCGGCTTCCTCCTTGCTACTGATTACTACTGTGACATCATCTGCGTAGGCGACACATCGCCATGTGTGTGAACCCAAAGAGATGCCCTCTAGTTGACCGCTAAACCCTCCACTCAACCTTCTGAGGAAAGGATCTAAGGAAAGGACGTACAGCAAGGGGCTGAGGGGACACCCCTGCCGTACCCCTGACCTCACTGCAAAGCTCTTGCCCACCCAACCATTTATTAGAGTGCTACTCCTTGCATTGCGATACAAAGTCTGGATCCACCCTATAAACTGGTCGGGTATCCCATAGCACCGAAGCACTAGCCATAGGTACTCCTGGGACACCCTGTCAAAAGCCTTAGACTGATCAAGGGTCAGCAAATACTTTCCCTTTGTCCCACCTTGACTCCTTTCCACTATTTCACGGATGGTACAAACTGCTTCCACTGCCCCTTTCCCCTTCACCGAGCAAAACTGTGCTGAGGACAAGAGACCACCCACTGCCCCAGCCAGGCGGTTGTAAATAATCCTGGCCATTATTTTCCTATCTACATTCAGAAGACTTATGGGTCTCCAGTTCTCGATAAGTTCCAGATTTCCCTTCTTTGCGAGGAGAACCAAAATAGAACACTGCTGTGAAGGGGCCAAACGCCCGTTCTGCAAACAATTATTAAAAATTGCAGCTAACACTGGAATCAGGACCACACGGAATTTTTTGTAGAACTCTGGGGTCAGCCCATCGGGACCCGGAGTTGTACGTGCTGATAGCGTATCAATAGCATCATCTACCTCTCCTGTGGTAATGGGCCTAAGCAGTTGTTCCATCTCCCCCTCCGAAACCTTTTCCAAGCCTGGGGCACTCTGCACGTATGATAGCATGAAGTTAGAAACCAAGCTCTCTTTCCCCCACAATTGGGTGTAAAACCGAATGACCCTGGCCTCGATTGAACGTTGGTTCGTCAATCGCTGCCCTGCTTCATCTCTCATAGCATAAATGACCTTGTGTCCTACTGCTACCTTGCAATTCTGGAAAGGATCCGGGGAATACCGATGCCCATATTCCCTTTCCAGAAGCAAAGCAGCGTATCGATCATATTGCAACAGCCTCAACTGGGCCTGCAAAGCTTCTATCTCTCCCTTCTCTAGATGGTTGGAGACCGCGTGGTCCAATTGCTTACGAAGACGACAGCACTGTGCCTGTAACCCCAGACTCTGCTTCCTGGCTAGGGACCGGAAAAGGGCCTTGACTCGCCCCTTTACCATGTCCCACCAGGCTCCCTTATCATCCATCACCTCCCATAGTGTTTCTTGGTCTGCTAAAAAACCCTCAAATATTTGTCTGTTTTCCTCTACTTCTAATAACTTTGCACTCAGTTTCCAAAATCCTGGGCCTTTCTGCGCCCCTTCGCATATTGTTAAGACTGTGGAAACTAAGGCATGATCTGAATATTCCGTCCATCTATTCGGCTGCCCCTGAAACTTAGCCAACCCGCCTACAAAGAGCCAGTCAATACGGCTCTCCGTGTCTCCCCTTCTAAAAGTGAACCCCTTCCCTCCCGCCACCTCCAGTCTTGCCTGTTTTACAATTGCTGCCAGTTGGAGGCTGTCACAACCCACCTGACGCCTGGACCCCTTTCTATCTGCTTGCTGTAAGACCATATTAAAGTCTCCTCCAAATACCACCAATTTGCTTGTATATAAATACGGTTTCACCCGGAGCAACAGCTGCTTGCGTTCCCAACTAATCTGGGGCCCATAAAAGTTAATGATTCGCACTGCTACCCCTCTAATGAAAACGTCTAAGACAACACACCTCCCTATCTCCACCTCTATTTCCCTCGTAATCTCCACTTCTCGGGTGGCAAAAAGAATAGCCACCCCTGCGCATCTTTCTTTGGCCAGAGACCAGAATGAGGGCCCCCCTTTCCAATCTCTCTTGGCCCGGTGCAGGAGCTGCAAAGAATCCAAATGAGTCTCCTGCAACAGGATGCAGTCTACCTTGCACTGGGTCAAATCGCTAAGGCGACAAATCTAGTTCTCTCTGCCTTTATGCTGGCTACATTCAGAGTTGCAAAGATTAAGGACAAGGCAGCCATGGTTTATTTCTTAAATTTCTTACCCCTCCTCATCTCTTCACCGCAATCCCTCTTCACAGATATTCCTGCCCCCATCATTTCTTCAGGATCCTCTATAATTTCTTCTAATTCCAAATCCTCCCACTCTGAGTCATCTTCCCCGGCTTTCTTTCTACCCTTTTTTTTCTTGGTTTCCTCTGGACCAGCCCTTTCCCCTTTCATCCCTTCCTTACCCTCCTCTATTTCCTGCATGAGGCCCTTCGTTAAACTAGTAGGATGTGATGTTAGACTGGGGGGTAACACTGCTGGCTCCTCTCTGTTAAGTCTTTCAGATGATTCATTCCTTGCTCCCCTCCCCTCCCTCCTCTTCTCCTCCAAAACCTCCCTTTGGGGTGGATTCATCTCAAGATCACCCTCTCCTTCACCTGAACCTGAAACACTGCATATCGATTACTCTGGCTCTTCTCCAGAATATCTGTTCTCCCCGCTCGGGCTAGCCCCCTCCCCTCCTTCCTCCGACCCCCCTTCCCTCCATGTTTCCCTACCAGGGTCCATGCTTCCCCTTCTTCTCCCCCCTTCTCCCCACCTCCTTCTTCCATCCTTTCACAAATACCCCTTCTTTGAATGTGATCCAAACCTGATGCCCTTTTCTCCCCCTTTCCCTTTCCCTTAGTGCCTGCCTCTGTATGAATAGTGGTATTTGATTTATCCATTAATCCCTTTAATGCTTCCCGCTTCTGTCCTTGTATCCTTGTAGTTTCTGCTTGTGCCCCTTCCTCCCCCCTCCTCTCTTCCTCTACCTGATTGTGCGATGCTTGTGGGCACTTGCTAAAAGGGTGCCCCAAGCCTCCACACAGGTTACAGCGTATGGTAGTGCAGTCGCTGGTGTCATGATCTGTACTACCACATCGCGAGCACTTTAACACTGTACATGACATGCTTAAGTGACGGAAAGATCCGCACCTGTAGCACTGTCTGGGTTGTCCTGCATAAAAGCATTGAATTCGATCCCTTCCAATGTATGCGGCTGAAGGTATATGTTGGGTGACATAGCCTGCCTGTTTTAATTTTACAAGGGCACTCCACCCCCCCCGCCCACACACGACTCTGGTCTGGTATTTTGCTTAATGGGGTCCTAATTTCGGCATACCGTCCCAACCAGTATGACAGGTCTGCAGCCATAAGAGATTCATTACGTACCAAAATGGTAATCTGGACTGCGTCCTGTCTACTGATGGGGACAGCCTTAAAATCCACCCATCTACCCTGATGCTGCACCTCTGTGTACTTTTCCCAAAACAGGTCCAAACCTCGCCCTGTTAAGAAACTAATATCATATTCAGGGATTCCCACAGGGTGTATGCATGCATACAAATCTTCAGGGATAAAGCCAAGGGAGAATACCATTCTTAAAACAACCTCTCTAGGTGGTGCTACCCCTGTGCCCACCCAACGCAGCTGGACAACATTTCGACGTTTTGGGGTAACACCGCTCCCGGGACCCCGCAACGGACCAGAAAATGGATTTCCCCTTGTCTCCATGTCTGACTCCTGCCTCCCCTCCTCCTTCCCTGTCTCTGCCCCTCCTCCCCGTACTACTGCTGCAAAGGATAAAGGGGCTGATACCAGTATGCTCCCCCCTTCCCCACTCCCTTCCTGCCTTCCTCCCCTCCCCCTCTCTTCCCCTCCCTCCTCTCCCATGTCCACTAACCCCACTATGTTCAGTTCACTTGTGCTGTTTCTGTCTCTTCCCCCTCTGCAATATTCTACTTCCAGTCCTTTGCCAGTTGCTGCTGTTCCCAACCAGCACTCGTTCCCTTGCTCTGCAACTGTCCCACTCAGACCAGGTCTGGGATCTGTCTCCTCTTGTAGCTGACACTCTCCTCCATGCACTTTCTCTGTTTCTGACACTGTCATACTCAGTCTGAGTCTTGGCTCCGCCTCCTGGTGCAGCTGACACTCTCCTTCATGTACTCTCTCTGTATCTGGCACTGTCTTACTCAGTCTGGGTCTTGGCTCTGCCTCCTGGTGCAGCTGACACTCTCCTCCATGCTCTGTCTTACTGGGTCTGGGACTTGGCTCCGCCCCCTGGTGCAACTGACACTCTCCTTCATGTACTCTCTCTGTATCTGGCAATGTCTTACTCAGTCTGGGTCTTGGCTCCACCTCCTGGTGCAGCTGACACTCTCCTCCATGCCCTGTCTCACTCGATCTGGGTCTTGGCTCCGCCTCCTGGTGCAGCTGACACTCTCCACAATTCTCTCTCTCCTTTCTGGGACTCCTGCTTTGATGGGCATGAGTTTCTGAGAAGCTCCCTTCTGCTCTTTCTTCTTGTTTCTGAGTGGCAGAATCTATTGGGAGCCCCTGCCTGTCACTGAGCTTCCCCCATGATGTCATCAGCACTTCTGATTGAGATTGGATGGCAGCTCTTGGACAGCCCTGCTCAGAGGTCTGCCCTATCAATTCTGTCCATGAGTGACTGTGGTGTTCCCACGATGTTCCCGCCCTCTGTCCACCATATTTGCTCTCAGCTTCTTCCATCTCTTGTAGTACTCCACTACTCCATTCCTGTACTTTCCCATCCTCTTTAGTCTCTGTCTCCATCTGCAAAACCCCTTGTTTTTGCTCTACTTTCCCTCCCGTTGTTCCTGGTAACTTCTGTACTTGCTCAGTGTGTAGTGATTCTTCTCCTACCTCAGCATTCAAACTGTTCTGATTCTCCTCAGCATTCAAACTGTTCTGATTCTCCAGGCTGTCTTTCTTCTCTGTCTCTCCCAGCAAACCTGAGCTCTTCTCTGTGGGTTCGGCTATGCCCTGCCAGCTCTCTAAGTATAAGGGACGTTTTTGAATTTTTTTCAGTTTCATAGCTCTTTTGTGTTCCAAACTTGCCAGGCTCTCTTGCTGCATGCAGTGCTGGAGCCCCTCCTTATCCACAGTACCTGCCACAACTGGACTAGGAGCCTCTGTTCTACAAGGCTGGTAAGTGGATGGAGCACCTAGCTCTTGGGAATCCTGTAGGAAATAAAATACTGGTGATAACTGGGAATTATTTGTGTCAGTCTTGTCTTTCCCTCCTTCTGGCTGCTGCTGTTTCTCTTCCCCTGCTGTCCCTTCCAGCATAGCCTCTGGGGTGTCTGGAACCACGGAGTCCTGTGTGTCTCTGGGTTCTGCTTCCTGCTGGATCTGGGACTGCGTCTGGGTCTGCTGCATGCGTTCCCTGTTCAGGAAAACCTCACGAAGGGGATTATCTCTGCAGTTCTTTAGTTTTTGCAGCTGCCTTTGTTTTGCTGTAAGCCGCTTCTGGAGTGCTTCAACTCCCTTAACATACTTGTCTCGTGGGCCAGTGGAAGCCAGGTTACACATAGTTTTTGCTAGCTTCAGCCGCTTCCTCAGTACCTCTATTTCACCTTCTACTCGATTCATTTTCTTCACTGATCTAATTACCTCTTCAGGAGTCATATGCTGGGCCTCTTTCTTCTGCCAGGCCCTAGGCCTGGATTCCTTCTCCTCCTCTTCTTCCTCACTAACGTCCTCTTCAGACTCTCCGCTATTCTCTTCCACCACCTCTCCTCTGATACTGGATGCAGAGAACCCTGCTCTGGAACCCGGGCCCTGCCTTCTTGCCCCCTGTTCTTCACCCAGCTTAGGAATGTTATGGCCAGGACTTACAGTCAGGGTGAGCTGGCTCCTCAGCAAGCGCTGCTGGGCTCTGGTCCTTCCTCCGTCCACAGGCCTGGGCTCTCCTGGTTCTCCTGGTTGCATGCTTGGGGCTTGGGTGGAGGAAGCCTCCCCTTCATAGTATTTCTCAGCTCCAAGTGTGCTAGGCCTTTCAGCCTGGGGCCCTCCTGCAGGGGGGCCCCCTCCCCTCTGCATTGTTCAGCAGCCACAGGGTACAGCAGCTCTCCTTTCAGCACCTCTTCACCACAGGTCTGTACTCTGTGTGTGTGTGTCGTGTGTGTGTTTGTGTGTGTGTTTTTTGTGTTTGTGTGTTTGTGTGTGTTTGTGTTTGTGTGTGTTTGTGTTTCTGTGTGTGTTTGTGTGTCTGTGTGTCTGTGTGTTTGTGTTTGTGTGTTTATGTGTGTGTTTGCGTTTGCGTGTGTTTGTGTGTTTGTGTGTGTGTGTTTATGTGTGTGTTTGCGTTTGCGTGTGTTTGTGTGTGTGTGTGTGTGCGCGTTTGTGTGTGTGTTTGCTTTTGTTTGTGTGTTTGCGTGTGTGTTTGTGTGTTTGTTTGTTTGTGTGTTTTTTGTGTGTGTTTGTGTGTGTGTTTGCGTGTGTGTTTGTGTGTGTTTGTGTGTGTGTTTGCGTGTGTGTTTGCGTGTGTTTGTGTTTCTGTGTGTGTGTGTTTGTGTGTGTGTTTGCGTGTGTGTTTGTGTGTGTGTGTGTTTGTGTGTGTGTGTTTGTGTGTGTGTGTTTGCGTGTGTGTGTGTGTTTATGTGTGTGTGTTTGCGTGTGTGTGTGTGTTTATGTGTGTGTTTGTGTGAGTGTGTTTGCGTTTGTGTGTGTTTATGTGTGTGTGTTTGCATTTGTGTGTATGTGTCTGTGTGTGTGTGTATGTGTTTCTGTGTGTGTTTCTGTGTGTGTGTGTTTCTGTGTGTGTGTGTGTTTATGTGTGTGTGTTTGTGTTTGTGTGTGTATGTTTGTGTGTGTGTATGTGTGTGTGTGTGTATGTTTCTGTGTGTTTCTGTGTGTGTGTGTGTGTTTCTGTGTGTGTGTGCTTGCGTGTATGTTTCTGTGTGTTTATGTATGTGTGTTTGCGTGTGTGTATGTTTCTGTGTGTGTATGTGTGTGTTTATGTGTGTGTGTTTGCGTTTGTGTGTGTGTGTGTGTATGTTTCTGTGTGTTTATGTATGTGTGTTTGCGTGTGTGTATGTTTCTGTGTGTGTATGTGTGAGTTTATGTGTGTGTGTTTGCGTTTGTGTGTGTGTGTTTGTGTGTGTGTGTGTGTGTGTTTGTGTGTGTGTATGTGTTTGTGTGCGTTTGTTTGTGTGTGTTTTTATGTGTGTGTATGTGTGTTTGCGTGTGTATGTGTTTGTGTGTGTTTGCGTTTGCGTTTGTGTGTGTTTGCATGTGTGTGTGTGTTTGTGTGTGTTTGCGTTTGTGTGTGTGTATGTGTGTGTGTGTTTATGTGTGTGTTTGTGTGTGTGTGTGTGTGTGTTTGTGTGTGTGTGTGGGGGGGGGTTGCGGGTGGCTTTTGTGGTCGTGCGGTTGGGGAGTTTGCCAGCAGTCTGTAGCGATTCCTAGGCAGGGGGAGGAGTACGGAAACACTCCCCCTGCCTGGGTCGTTGTTTGTTGGAGGGGGTTGCCAGTTGGTAGGGGTGCCTTTATGGATCTCTTTACTCTCTGTGTTCCGCCCTCGAGGGCGGGGCAGAGAGACATGGTGAGTTGGATGGCTTCACCACCATGAACTTACGAACTGTTTAGGGATTTTGCAGATGGCTTCAGCAGGTTGTCTTCAGAATGTTGAGGTAGCGTTTTATGTACAGATGGGGCGTGGCTGAGGGTGGGTCTATGAGTGAGGATGACTGGTCCTAGCCTATGAAGACTACAGGATTTTTGTGCTTCTCTGCCTTGGAGTGAGCTTCTCTGCCTTGGAGTGAGCTTCAGAACGTTCAAGGTGGGATTTATTAATATAGATATATATGTATACACACACACACACACACACACACACATCTTACATTTAAGTGAAGCCATTCATTAATGCATGCGTGTCTCATATTGATGGTTGTTCATTTATGCACTGATTTGCTTTTATTATTACTATTTGCTGTTCACATTGTTTTTTTGGACTCCTGATGCAGGTAGTATAGCCTGGAACATGGCCTGTGTTGAGTCCTCCAAGCAGTCATGTGCATTTTTATGTATTCCTTGTAAGCTGGTGTCAATAAAGAACCCCTCTTTTGAAGATATCTTTGGCTGTACTCTGTTTCTTACATTACATTAGATTTTGCTATTCTACACCGCAATGTCCCCTGAGAGTTCTATGCGGTGCACAAAGTCAGACGTGGCAGGACAAACTCCTGGATGTACATCAATTTAAAATATCCAACAATAACAATTATAAAAATAGGTTTTAATAGCGTTCTTAAATGCTGAATATTGTGAAATTTGTTGAATATTCAGTGGTAAAGAATTCCACCAGTGTGGTGCTTGATAAAAGATTGTTCCAATAAAAAGGGTGCTGTATTTCACACCCCTTGGATTGGAGCACTGTAATAACAAAGGTAATCTGCATTCTAGTGCTGAATTTCTGACAGAGAGATGGCTTAATTTCCCTAGATATAAGGGAGCATAACCATAGATTAAAAGTCAGAGAACAGAGCTTAACAATATACAAGATATTACAGGAAGCCAGTGAAGCTTTCTCAGGAGTGGAAAAGCGGACATATATCTAGATCAATAAATCAGGCATGTTGCAGTGTTCTGTAGTGTTTGAAGTCGTTTAAGAAGACCTTCATTTAGTCCAACATACACAAAGCAGTAGTAGTCCAGATCAGAGGCGTAGCTAGGTTTTGACGTCTGGGGGAGCAGACTTTGTAAAATAGGCGCCAGACATGGGCATAGTTTGACTGTTTCATTTTGGGGGGCACAGGGTGTGGCTTGGCACATTTGCATATCATTTGCATATGTACATCTCATACATATTCAATAAGGCCATTTAAAAAACACACACACACCAGACTAAAATGCTGAATATGAAGCATATCAAAAACAATAGGGCCAGACACTTTATGAAATAACACAAAATCCTACAAAAAGAAACTCAAAATCTATACAGAAAACGTAACACACAAGAGCCCTAACTCACCTATGAAAATACCCTGGACCCTAGAGCACCAATATGCCTGCTACTGGAAAATGGAACAAGCTGGACTATTACACATTCCTACACAAAACACTACATGCTAGCAGAATCAGTCACCTCAGTCACATATGCAGAACACGGACAGACCCTCATGTGATACAAAATAGGGAACCACAAAAAACATGCCCACAAAAACTGAAATATAGATCTCTTCAAGAAAGCCAGACTCTGTAAGCAGTGCAAATACTGCTAAAAGAGAAACAGAAATGTATTTTCTCCTGTACTCTGCAAAATACAACAATACAAAAAAAATGTACATTTCACAAAGCAGGCACATATTAGTCCTTAAAAAAGCATTAAATAAAAAGAATGTTTTGTTTTCTACCTTTGTTGTCTGAGCATTCTATTTTTCTAGTTGGGCTGGTCCCAGTCTCTTTTCCACTTTTCATGTGTCAGTCTTCTCCTAAATTCTTTTCCAGGTTGGCTTTTCCATTTCTTTGCTCTTCTCTTGTCTTCTTCCTCTCCTTCTCTGCATCTGTCTGGCACTGATCTTTCATTTTATATTTTTCCCCCCACTTTTCTCTCACTCTTTAGTCCTTAGTATTCATCTACCTACTAGCTTTGACCATCTCCCTCTCATTCCCTTTCCAGCATTCCTATTCCTATATGTTTTTCTGATCATGCTGGCTCTGATTCTGCTGCTATCTGTCCTCTTAACTCTGTTTCCAGGGCTCCCTTTCCATTTATTTCTTTAATTTCCTCATTTCTTCTTCATTTCTTGCTCTATATCCATAAGTAAAAGCTGGGTCCTCCGCAGACTTGACTGTCCAGTGGATCCAACTTCTGCCTATTTTCTCCATCCATGTGCAGTTTTTCTCCTCTCTTCCTTTTCCCTCATCTCATCTCCTTCCTCTCTCTTCCCTCCCCTCCATCTTTGTCCAGCATTTCTTCTCTCTCCCTTCCCCTCCATCCATGTGCATCTCCTTCCTCTGTCTTTACTCCCCTCCATCCATGCCCAGAATTTCTTCTCTCTCCCCTCCATCCATGTGCATCTCCTTCCTGTCTTCCCTTCCCTCTCCTCCATCCATGTCCAACAATTCTCTCCTTGTCCTCCCTTCCATCCACCCATGTCCAGCAACCCTCCTCTCTCCACTGTCCTCCCTTCCATCCATGTCCAGCAATTCTCCTCTCCTCTCCATCCACCTATGTCCAGCAACTCTCCTCTCCCCTGCCCTCCCCTCCATCCACCCATGTCCAGCAACTCCCCATCCATATCCAGCAATTCTCCTCTCTCCTCTGCCTCCCCCGCCATCCATCAATATCCAGCATTTTGTCCTCTCTCCCTGGGCCCTGTCCTCCCATCCATGTCCATCCATGCTCCTCTCTCCTCTGCCTCCCTCCATCCATCCATATACAGCAATTTCTCCTCTCTCCCTGGGCCCTGTCCTCCCATCCATGTCCATCCATGCTCCTCTCTCCCCTGGCCCCCTCCAACCATCCATATCCAGCAATTTCTCTTCTCTCCCCTCCGTCCATGTGCATCTCCTGCCTGTGTTTCCTCTCTTCCATCCATATGCATCATTTCTCCTGCCCTCCCCTGCATCCATGTATAGCAACTCTCCTCTCTCCCCTGCCCTCCCCTCCATCCATGTCCAGCAACTCTCCTCTCCCTCCTGCCCTCCCCTGCATCCATGTTCAGCAACTCTTCCCTGCCCTCCCCTGAATCCATGTTCAGCAATTTCTCCCCTCCCCTGCCCCCTCCCCTGCATCCATATTCAGCAATTTCTCCCCTCTTCCCTGCCCCCTCCCCTGCATCCAAGTTCAGCAATTTCTCCCTTCTTCCCTGCCCTCCCCTGCATCCATGTTCAGCGATTTCTCCCCTCTTCCCTGCCCTCCCCTGCATCCATTTTCAGCGATTTCACCCCTCTTCCCTGCCCTCTCCATCCATTTTCAGCGATCTCCCCTCTTCCCTGCATCCATGTTCAGTAATTTCACCCCTCTTCCCTGCCCCCTGCATCCATGTTCAGCGATTTCTCCCCTCTTCCCTGCCCTCCCCTGCATTCATGTTCAGAGATTTCTTCCCTCTTCCCTGCCCCCTCCCCTGCATCCATGTTCAGCAATTTCTCCCCTCTTACCTGCCCCATCCCCTGCATCCATGTTCAGCAATTCCTCCCCTCTTCCCTAGCCCTCCCCTGCATCCATGTTCAGCTATTTCACCCCTCTTCCCTGCCCCCTGCATCCATGTTCAGCAATTCCTACCCTCTTCATTGCCCTCCCCTGCATCCATGTTCAGCAATTTCTCCCCTCTTCGCTGCCCCTCCCCTTCATTTATGTTCAGCAATTCCTACCCTCTTCATTGCCCTCCCCTGCATCCATGTTCAGCAATTTCTCCCCCCTTCCCTGCCCCCTCCCCTACATCCATGTTCAGCGATTTCACCCATCTTCACAGGCCCCTCCCCTGCATCCATGTTCAGCGATTTCACCCATCTTCACAGGCCCCTCCCCTGCATCCATGTTCAGCGATTTCACCCCTCTTCCCTGGCCCCTCCCTTGCATCCATGTTCAGCAATTCCTCCCCTCTTCCCTGCCCTCCCCTGCATCCATGTTCAGCGATTTCACCCCTCTTCCCTGCCCCCTCCCCTGCATCCATGTTCAGCAATTCCTCCCCTATTCCCTGCCCTCCCCTGCATCCATGTTCAGTGATTTCTCCCCTCTTCCCTGCCCCCTCCCCTGCATCCATGTTCAGCAATTCCTCCCCTTTCCCTGCCCGCCACTGCATCCATGTTCAGCAATTCCTCCCCTCTTCCCCGCCCCCTGCATCCATGTTCAGTGATTTCTCCCTCTTTCCTGTCCCCTGCCCTGCCTCTTAAGTCTCATTTTACCTGACTGAACGGCAGTGAAAGAAGCAGAGAACTGGCAGCTCGTTTTCAGCTTTCTCCTTCCCTCTTAGCATCCCACCCTTGCATAAACAGGACCACAGCTTGGCTGAGAGGGAAGGAGAAAGGTGAAGATGAGCCGGCTGTCCTCTGCTTCTTTTACTGCCATTCAGTCAGGTAAAATGAGTTTTAAGCACTGGCTGGGTGGCAGGAAAGCAGGAGGGCAGGTTTCAAAATATTGGGTTGGCACCTATAGCTGCATAAGCGCCGGATTTTTAAAAAATCGATTTAGGGGAACGACCGCTCCCCCTGCGCCCCACCTAGCTACGCTTTTGGTCCAGATCAAAACTAAAGATTGTACAAATAGCCTATAAGCTAAAAGGACCTGATCCTTCTTAATTTCCGCAAAGTATTCAAAGTTTTCAATATAAGTGAATTGATTTGAGATACAAGTGTTAAATTCTTATCATAGTAACATAGTAGATGACGGCAGAAAAAGACCTGCACGGTCCATCCAGTCTGCCCAACAAGATAACTCATATGTGCTACTTTTTGTGTATATGTTTGGAATTGGGAAGATTGAAAAAAACGATACCCCACCATGATGCAAAGGATGTGGAAAATGAAGAAAGTTAAAGGCCGGTGGGCAAGCTTCAATTACAGCAGCTGTATCACCTGGATGCAACCAGGTTTCAGTAACACATAAAATAGCAAGTTTATGATAAACAATTAGATTGGAAATCAAAGAAGCTTTATATCTTAAAGAACAAACATTCAGTAAACCAATAGTTAAAGAAGTTTGATTAATGACAGGTTGTTGATTCAAAAGTAATGGTATAGAAACAAACTAAGGAGAGGATGAATTGAATGTAGTGCAGGCAAGGGTAGGCAGAGTACGGTGGCCCCACCAAGTCTCAATAGGGGATGTCATGAAACAAATCAAAATAATAAGTATAGCAAGCAATGAAGAAAAGAGAGATAAATCAAAGTAACTCCCAGAAGTGTCCCGGAGGTGCTTCAAGGTGCGCCCAAGGCGCAGTGTTCCTTGGGCATGCCTGTGGCGCAAGCGCCTTAAGCTACTGACAGCACCTTCGTGGGGAGTCAGAGAGTAAGGAGCAGGAATCGGGTGAGTACAAGGGGAATCCATAGTGATCTACAAAAATTTAGATGTCCACATTTATATTTGTTACATTTGTATCCCACATTTTCCCACCTATTTGTAGGCTCAATGTGGCTTACGTATAGTATCTGCCCCCGGCATGAATAAGTGCCTGCCTGAATGGACAGGTGTCAAGGCTTGGGTCTGCCCCCTCCCCAATAGCCCTCCAAGGCAACCTATTTCTTTCTACATGCCCCCAAGTCAACAGATCTCCTATAGCCATCTAACCCACCACCTGACCTCTCCCCTGGCATGAATGCCCTGCATGGCAAGAACACCCTTGCCCCCTGAAAGATACTCCTACCCTACCCTTAATCTCTTCTTTGGGTTTTACTCAGTCACTGAGGTCTAGTGGAAGCAGGAGCAGAAGCAGTTCACACTTACTCCTACTCTTTTGGCTCCAGGTTCGAAAATTACCACCATGACCTCTAGAGGTAATCTGTGGTATTACCACTAGGGATAAGGTCAGGCAGACAAATAAGGATATTATCACTAGGCAGTGATATTACTGTGAGATTATGGCCATTGTGGATCCTAGAGATAAAGGAGTAAGGGTGAGTGGGGATTGACCATGCTTCCAATAGACACCAAAGACCCCAGGAAGACCCGGGGAAAGGATCCGGGGTTGGGGATAGCAGTGCTGGTGTCTCGGGGTGTTTTTCTGGCTGCAGTGGAATCAGATAGGGATCTTCATGCTGGGGGGGGGGGGGGGCAGGTTGGGTGACTGGAAGGATCTTTTTGATTTGGGGAATTTTAGGGAAATATGATGCCTTGGGAGGGGGAGCGGCAGTTCCTGATGCCTTGGGGGTTTTGGAGGAGTTGATGTTGGTGAAGGTGGGGAAGAGGGCTGCTGCTGCAAGACTGAGTATGCATGCAGTAAGGGAGGAGCTATTTTAAGAAGCTGCTCCCATGCACATTGTTTTTGTCCACATGCAGCTTTATAAAACTGCTGCTCCCTCTGGACATGGGGAGCCATCAGCATACAGCCTTGCACCCATTTTACAAGAGGCTCTGTGTTTGATAATGCCTCCTTTAAAATAATAGGGGGATTCTCCACATCTTGACCTGAATGTCTATATTCCCCTCTCATCATACTACCTAAAATCTGCCTCTTAATGAATATGATTGCTTTCCAGGGTTAAAAATTCACTGCATGGAATCTAGCTAACTAAGAGGCGTGGTTATCAACTGTGGGCTGCCGTTAAGATGGGTTATTTTATCATTAACTTGTGCCATTTTAGCACAGGTCCCATTTTATATAATGAGACCTACTTACTAATAACTGGGATTAACAGTAAAATAGCATGTCAATGGTAGCTTATGTTGATAAGTTCCCCACTCAGCCTCTACTTAGGCAACTAAGTACTACAGGTAATATGGAAGATTTTATATACAATTTTTTTCATTTTGTACCTGATTCAACCTCTGTAAATATTTTTAAACAGCTTGCTGATGCTTTTCTCTTCTGTTGTTCTTCCTGTAGGTGTCTGCTTAGCGGGACCGCAGGGAAGGGAGTTCATCACAGGCTTCATGGAGAACTACAAAGTTAGTTATGGCTCAGGCAGATTTGAGGTCATAATTACTGGCTACAGTGCCTCTACTTCTGTTACCGTTTCCATAAATAAGTCTAACTTTAAGAAAGTGTTTTCAATGAATGAGCGGCAAACCATGTCTATCCAGGTTCCACCATCAATAGAAGTATCTGGAAGCACCAAGACCTGCAATACCGTTATCATTCAGGCTGACAAAGATGTATCAGTTCTATCCAGCAACTATAAACTGAATACTGCTGACACAAGTATAGTGTATCCTGTGACACAACTGGGCACTGAATATTATCTTGTAACCCCTGATGGGGAGCCATCAGATGCTTTCAAAGAATTCTTCATTGCAACATATCAGGATGCAAACTCAGTTGATATCTACTTGAAAGGGACTGTTACATACCAGAGAAAGACCTATAATGCAGGGGACAAACTTACCATCACACTCGCAGCTTTTGAGGCTGTCCAGCTCCAAAGCAAATCTGACTTGACAGCCACCAGAATTGTATCCCAAAAGCCAGTAGCTGTCTTGACAGGGCACAGCTGTGCCATGAAACACACCAAGTGTAACCATGTTTATGAACAACTCCTGCCAGTCCCAAATTGGGGTACCACATATGTTGTGCCCACCCCGTCCTATCAGACAAAGTCAAATATAGCCTATGTTGTTGCCTCCCAGCCCACGCAAGTGGTCTACCAAAGTGGGAACACCAAGGACAGCAGGAACTTGGTAGCAGGACAGTTTCTGCAGTTGGAAGTTAAAGCATTTACACCCCTTTATATAACCTCCGACATGGGAATTCAGGTCACATTGCTGGACTTAGGCTGGGATAGCAGAAAGGGGGTAGTATATGACCCTTTCCTCATGTCTGTTCCAGATGTTGCATCATACTGCTCAGCCTATTATGTCTATGGACTAAAAGATTTTGAGAACTATGCACTTATAATAGCAAAGACATCAGCAACTGCCCAAATTGCCTTTGATAAGAGGCTGCTTAACACTGTTAAATGGGAGCAAATTGCAGGTACCGAGTATAGCTGGGGTGAATATAACTTTGGTCCAGGGTTCAGTTTCCACCTACTAGACAATCCCAAAATGCCTTTTGGGCTGCTGAATTTTGGAACTGCACACATGAATGGTTATGGATCAATGGGAATGTGCGCTGCCAGTAAGTATACAATATATGCTGTTTGCACTTTTCAATATATTTTAGTTGTATGTTTTCCAGATTGCCACCTCAAAACCAGTACTGCTAGCTAGATTCTTCAAAAAATCATCTTGAGTAGAGAGGTGTGGTAGCCGTGTTAGTCCACTTTTAAAGGTAATCATCAAAAGAAATAAAACCAAATAAAACAAGGAAAAGAAAATAAGATGATGCCTTTTTTATTGGACATAACTTAATACATTTCTTGATTAGCTTTCGAAGGTTGCCCTTCTTCGTCAGATCGGAAATAAGCAAATGTTGTAGATGACAGTATATATGAGTGAAACATCAAAGCATTTCAGTGACAGTCTATATGCATGGAGACAGGGGATGAGTGAAACATCAAAGCATTTCAGTGACAGTCTAACAGGATGGGGTGGGTAGGTGAGACTCAGGGAGACAGGAGAGCAATACAATTTACAAGGCAATACAATTTTATGTTTTGTAATGGGCTAGAAAACCTAGATCTTTGTTAAGTCCTGTCTGGTGGATGTCAAAGTATTTAATAATTTTGACTTCAAAGGTCTTACGTTCCTGTGTTGTTTTAAAGTTCCTGTTAGACTGTCACTGAAATGCTTTGATGTTTCAGTCATATATACTGTCATCTACCAACATTTGCTTATTTCCGATCTGACGAAGAAGGGCACCCTTCGAAAGCTAATCAAGAAATGTATTAAGTTATGTCCAATAAAAAAGGTATCATCTTATTTTCTTTTCCATGTTTTATTTTGTTTTATTTCTATTGATTACCTTCCAAAAAATCAATGTGCAAATTTCTTGAATTCCCTGCTTCCTCTTTTGGTTTTATTCATAGGTCTTTTTATTTGTTGTTGTAATATATTTTCTCTTCTGTTATCACCAATTTTTGGAATACAAGAGGTTGCTTTTTTATATGAAGTTCTAGTTCTTTCACAAAGTCAGGTCAACATCCTTACAACCACTAATGTCATCACAAATGGAAGCAAAGTTGTCTCAGCAAAAAAGTTGCATATGGGTAAACAGAAAGTTACCTATTGAATTATTCATGTAGTAATCCTCAGTAGGGCAGAAGAGCTTCCAGCCATATTGACTATAGCTGGACTAACTCATGCTGTAGCTTTTCATGTTTTCTTTATGTCACTTTTCCTAGGTAAGCCAGTGGCTTCCTGCAACACAGTACAGTGCAGGAAGAAGGAGAAATGCAAGATCCTGAGTGGTCAACCTGTGTGCATCCCAGACTCTGAAGCAGTATGTTGGGGCTGGGGTGATCCTCACTACCACACCTGGGATGGCAAGAACTATGACTTCCAGGGTACCTGCACCTACACCATTGCCAAATACTGTGGAAATGATGCCACACTTCCAGATTTCAACATAGAAGCCAAGAATGAGAACCGGGGTGGTTACTCTAAGGTTTCTTATGTCAGCTTTGTGACAATGCAGATCTATGGATTCACTATATCTGTTACAAGATTTCAAAATGGCTTAGTGCAGGTAAGGTGAAAATATTTGGTTCTCATACATTGTTGAATTGCCAGTTTGTTCTGATATTTAATCCATCCTTTGAAAGATGATACCATTACATTACCTGAACAGATATGTCTTAATATCAATTGGACTGATTTTCTACCTAAGTCAATGCTATCATGAAATACTAGTCTAGTTTGGCTTTATAGCATCTTAATGCATTCCGCATGACAATGAGGGCTATAGAATATAGTGATGGGTGTCAAGAAGGCAAATGAAGGCTATAATCTTATAATAACATATTCAGTAAAATTTTGAATTTAATAAATTACACAGAGAATTTTGCTAACTTCAGCATATAAAAAATATTTAGAAAGAGTGAGTGATTCTAATGATGACTATTTCAGAGGATGCTGTTTCAGAATGACAGTGACCTTTTCCTAATGATCCAATAGAAGACTTTTGATTCAGATGCCATGATGACAACTTAGACTCCCTGTTCTTGGAATTTCCATTTAAAATTGCATTACAGGTGTATCATCATTAAATACATTGAGGTTAATCCCCAGTATAATCAATTTTCAAAAGGTTTAAGCCACTTACTCTGGCAATTAGCCAGTCAGATCTGCCTATTTAAAAATTATCCCTCTCCCACGCTACAGTATATCTGTAACCACAAAATCAGATTCAGCCAGCCAAAAAGGCCAGATTGGTGGGAATGGGCTCCAGTGTTCAGCTGGTCAGAATGTTTTAAAATGGATGTATATAATTATGACTTATTGTTTTTGTTGTACTGATTTTGTTATTTGAATTTGTTTCTGTTTTATTCATTTTATGGGGTCAATAATCAGCACACAATATTTGCAACAGTAATTGCTAAAACTGAAACAGAGAAAAAACAAAACAAAAAGCCTGGAAACTCCCCAGTGTGCACACCCCTACTGGCGAAGGAGCTTGACAAAAGTGTTGGCTGATCATCATGATAACTATTGTTATTGTGATGTTATTGTTGAAGGTGTTTGCAGTGGGAAAATAGATTAATGATGACTTTGTGCAGTGCATGCAAGATTTCAGCCAGTCTATAGTTGTTATGACACTATAGCAAAGGTAATGATGGCAACAATGATGAAGGTGGTGCTAACAGCTATTGATATATTCTTCTTCTTGTAGGTGGACAATCAGCAATTGCGTTTGCCTATCACTTTAAACGATGGCAAACTTCAACTTTACCAGACAGGGGGCTCTCTTCTTGTTCAGACTGACTTTGGTCTGAAAGTATATTATGACTGGAACTACTACTTAAAAGTAGTAATTTCAAGCAGCTACTTTGAGAGTGTCTGCGGAATGTGTGGCAACTACAATGGGAACCCAAATGATGATTTTATGACTTCAGAGAAAGTGGTAGCCCCCAACGCTATTGATTTTGGAAAAAGCTGGAAAGTGGAAGATGGTGACAGGTTTTGCTGGCATGACTGCAATGGACAGTGCAAGGCTTGCAGTCAGGATATAGTGAAGACGTTTGAGAGTGAGCTTATCTGTGGCTTGATCACCAAGCTGGTGGATGGCCCCTTCAGGGAGTGCCATGCTGTCATTGACCCTAAAATCTACATGGATAACTGTGTGTACGATATGTGCATGACTGATGGCTACAAGCAAACCCTATGCCAAGCCTTGAAGATATACACTGATGCCTGCCAGAGGCAGAACATTGTCATCTATGAATGGAGGAAAATAGCTGGATGCCGTAAGTAAAGCATTAGGGGCCCTGGTTACTAAGGGGCCCTTTTACTAAACTGCGTAAGCGTCTATGCGCACCCAACATGTGCCAAAATGGAGTTACTGCCCGCCTACCATGTGGATCTTGTAGTAATTTCATTTTTGGTGCACGTCCATTTTTAGCAAAAATAAAAAAAGACCTTTTTTACAGGCGCATTGAAAAATGGATCGGCGCACACCCAAAACCCGCGCCTACACTACTGCAAGATAGTTTTCAGCACGCCTTTGTAAAAGGACCCATAAGCCATGTTATAGGCGTGTTAGCATTTTTAACATGCGTTAACTATGTACGCACGTTAACAGTGTACGTGCCTACAATATCCTTATAGGCGCCAACACAGCTTGTGTGTGCACTAATTGTAGATGCATTAAAAACGGTAACACGCCTTAGTAAAGAGGGCCCTAAATGACAAATAATGACCAGGGATGAAAGGATAGAAGTCCATAACAAAGGACTGGGTTAAGTCTAGCAGCAGTATCTATGCAACCTTTAGTATGTTTGCTTTTCTTAACTAAAGTGTTCAGCTTACCACAGCAAAAAAGGGATTACTGTGGGGCAGGTTTAGACGTCCTGTGGTAATTTTTGCATGTGCATGGGCTACCTATGTGGGGGAGGGTCTGGATGTGGAGAGTGGGCATGTTTTGTGCTATTCAATTAGTACAGTTACATAGACGTGTGCTAACCGCTTAGCGCATGGTTAGCATGTGAACCCTTACTGCCTACATGATAGCTGGCAGTAGGGGCTCATGCACTAATAGCCACATGCTAATGGCAAAATTAGTGTGTGGCCATTAATACCAATAATGGAAAAACTGGCCATTTATACCCCTGCAGTAAAAACGACCTTAGCGCATGGGAATGACCCGCATAAGTATGCGCTAAGACCACTTTTTATTGCAGTTTGATATGAGCCCCATAGCGATTTACAGTATAATTTCTAGATGTTTTGAACAGATTGTAAATACACTTATTTTAAGGAATGATTTTTTTGTACAAGTCCTAAAATCTTATGCAAACTAAAAAAGGGATGGCATATACACAATATAAAAACTCTTTTATACCATCAATACTGAAAGCTCTAGACAGTTTATACTTTAAAAAAAAAAGAGAAGAAAAGATAGATTCCCATATTTACCCTCCTGTTTACTAAGCTGTGCTAGCGGCTGCCATGCGCTAATGCCAACATTGCCCATTCACTTTGAATGGGCTATATCAGCATTGCCGCATGGCTTAGTAAACAGGGGGTTAGAGTATAACCAGGTTTTCAATAGTTTACAAAACCTCAAATAGTTACATTCAATTCTCAATAAAAGTGGAAGAGAATTCCATAAACGGGAGCAATTGTTTTAAACATTTTTTTAGAATCAGATGCTAACATAATGAAACCAGCAGAAGGAACATCAAGTTTATTAAGTTGTGCTGACCACTTAGGATTAAAACTTGATCATAACTGAATCAGAACAAATAAATAAATAGCCTGAGCTTATTCCATGAAGTATCTTAAAAGAAAAACAGAATTTTATACACAATTTAAGATGACATCCCTTGCTGCTGTATTATGTATGAGCTGTAAATGACATACTTGTTTCTTTGTGATGTCCATATGCAAAATATTATAATAATCCAATTTAGAGAAACAGAAGCATGAATAATCTTAAAACCCCTTTTACTAAGTGGCTACAAGCTCTAACCTGTGTTTACCACACACTAAAAGGTACTACCACAGGACACGCTCAGGTGTCCCACGGTAGGTTTGGAATCATTACACATTACCCAAACAATAAAAAAATAGGCTTTATTTTTTAGTGTGGGGTGTGTTTGGAGACAGAGAGTAGGTGTGCCCTCAGGTAGAACAGATAAATTGCTGCATGCTGCCTGATTAGCGTGGGAGCCCTTACCGCCTAGTAAATAGGTGGCGGTAAGGGCTCACACGCTAATGGTCACACGCTACTTGGTAAATCAGCATGTGGACATTAATAGAAAAAAAAGAAATTGTGGCCATTTTACAGCCACATTAAAAGTGGCTTCAGTCGAGCGGGAAACCCATGTGTTAAGAAGACTGCAGTACAACAAAACAGTGGGTAAAAAACCAGGAGTTCCAGAGTGAAGATGAACCAAACTGACTCGACACAATGTTGTGTTTCGGCCAAAGGGCCTACATCAGGAGTCTACAAATAAAAACAATATATAAACAAAATATAAAAGAATATAACACTAAAAACAAATGATAACACTCTGTAAGCCACATTGAGCCTGCAAATAGGTGGGATAATGTGGGGTACAAATGTAATAAATAAATAAATAAATAAATAATCTGAAAACTATGCAAATATCAAGTGAGAAAATAAAGAACAAAACAGCTAGAGCATTCATATGTCATGAAACATGAACATCTTGAAAGTAAATAAAGCTTAAAACATATATATAACAAATATAAAATTTAAAATTTAAATGCTATGCAAATGTGATGTGATTTTAAAGTGAAAAGCTAATATAAAGAACAAAACAGCAACAGCATTCATATAACATGAAGCATAATAATAGTAAATAAAACCTAAAACATTGATATGAATAAATACTTCCATTTTTTTTAAAAATGAACATACACAAAATGAAACAATCCAGAGAAAAAGAAGACTGCAGGCCACTTTTTAGCGCAGCTTAGTAAAAGAGCCCCTTCAAGATGAATAAAATGCAATTTAATGAAAGTGGAAGAAATAACTCAGCAGACTTGTGATTCACAACTTCAACCCGATTCCAACCATATACCCAGATACCCACAAATTTAGACAAAGAAATAGGTTTGTTATTCAGAGTCAGACAGAGATCAGAGTTTAAATTTTTCTCCTTTCCCACCCATAAGAAAACAGTTTTTTCAGTATTCAGTTTTAGTATTTTAGTACAAAACACTTGCAATTAGTTTGTCCAACCTTTTATCATGGCTCATTGTCATCTTTTTTACCTCTCTTTTCTCACCATCTAGTCTTAACAATATTCTGTTGTAAATTATCAGGGTAGAAAATGGACTCTGAATTCCTATGGTATTTTGCCAATCCAGGGGACAACATAGACAATCAAGGTTTCAGGATATCCACAAAATTACTATAAATTGGTAAATTTGCAATTTGTCTCATGCATAGTTATTGTGGGTATCTTGAACACCTGAGTGGCTCTGGGATCCCCAGAACAAACATGGGAAATCCTGTTTTAGGCAATGTTGATTTATGAATGATAGCTGTATAAAGTAAAGAAAAAATGCTCTTGGTGGCAGGGGCGGACTGAGAGTACTCTGGGCCCCCGGGCACTGAGAGTACTCTGGGCCCCACCCTACTGCTGCTGCCCCACCCACAGATGCTACCACTGCCCCCCCACCACCACATACATGCTGCCACCGCCTCCGCAGCCCTTACCTTGAAGGGATGGTCTAGTGGCTTGTTTGGGGGGAGAGACACCAAGGGTGGCCCATTCCAATGCTGAAGATTTACCAACGCAATGCTGGAGATTGAAGGCCAAATGAGTGAGATTTGTCTTGCGGGTCTTTGCCAAGTCTTAACCAGCTCTAGCATATGTACATTCTTAAAACTGACAGAATCTAATTAATAGAAAATAATTGTTTTTTATTCAAAAATTTACAACACAGTACTTACAAAGAATTACAACACAGTACTTACAAAGAGATTGACAAACATCACAAAATCTACATCAATGAGGAGAAGAAGAGAAAACCAAACATTAATCTAAGGAACACAACAACATAACCTCTCTTCAGTAACAGGCATATTATGAATTTATACAAAACCTTACAAAAGTCACTCGGGACCTGTATGACACAAATCTACCATTCCATAACAGCACCAACAAGGACCTTCCTAGGAAAAGGCAGCATTGAAAATATCGCAGTGAGCCCAGAGCATCAATACACTTATTGGGAAAATTGAACAAGCTGGATTACTACTACCTACAGGTCCCAACAATCAATAGTAACAGAATATCCGGCCTTGGTCACACCTGCAAACATAAATACAGGAGAAGTGACCACAAACTAAGTGGCCCTTTCACTAAAGCTTAGCGAGTGCTAATGGAATTGGCAGTGCTAAATGATGCGTGTCCAATTTTATACCTCTGGGCCACAGGGCACTTAACACACACTAATTCCCATTAGCACATACTAAGCTTTAGTAAAAGGGCCCCTAAGAGTAGAAATATGTAAAAAATCAATTAGCTAAATGCAGTACAACACCTGAGAAATATAAAAAGTTGCCTTTCCTTGTACAGTACAAAATATAAAGATAGCAAATGTCAATTCCCAAAACTGACACATTGCAATCAATAAATGGAAAATAACATTATTTTTCTCCAGTCTCTGATCCTTCTTATCTCTTAGATCGCTGTCTAGGGCCTCCTGTCCATTTGCCATGTTTTTCTCTCCTCCTATCTTCCTAATGTTTTCCACTCATTGATTTTTTTCATTCTCAGCATGTCACCCTAATCTCCCTTTCCACCCTCCTCCATGCCAGCAGGACCCCCCCCCCCCCCATTTCCTCTCCCACATTCCTCCATTCCCAGCACGTCCCACAATCTCTGCGTCCACCATGTCCTCCTGATCTCCCTTTCCACCCCTCCATACCCAGGCCAGAATGTTCCACAATTTCTCCCCCCCCCCCCCTGTCATTCCTCTGTGACCAGCATGCCCCCTCAAACTCCCCTTACACCATATCCAGGGAAGATTATTAGAAATAACGGACTGCCTATGCATAGACCATCTGTAAAAATTCTAAAACTGTTCAAGTTGGATAGGCAGTGCCTTAAAAGGTAGAGGACAAAAGATTTTTTTAAACTTATTAGACAGCTTTTTAATTCATTTGAAAGCTTCCCATATGTAGATATAAATATCATGAAATAAAAACTGAATATCACTAAAACAGCTTCAAAAATTATTGTAGCTGGTAGTCACAACAGTTATAAAAACTCTATATTTTGTGCTAATTTTTCCACACTGTTCTATACAATACACTGAATACAGATGGCCAAATTTCAGTGAGGATATCCTGTTTCCTGATGGGTTCATCTTAACTGTTACTATAATCTATGGTCCTAAGCCATGCAGACTATTGCAACGGAATTTATGCGGGATGTAAACAACGACTCACAAAAAAACTTCAAACCACCCAAAACACAGCAACCAGGCTGATATTTGGCAAAACACGATTCGAAAGTGCTAAACCCCTCCAAAAAAAGCTACTTTGACTCCCAATCAAAGAACGAATCATCTTCAAAATCTGCACCCTGATTCACAACATTATCTACGGCATAGTCCCAGGATACATGATAGACCTTATAGACCTACCAACCAGGAACAGAACCGAATCATCAAGAACATACCTAAACCTGCATTACCCAAACTGCAAAGGACTCAAATACAAAACAACTTATGCATCTAACTTCTCCTACATAAGCGCACAACTATGGAACGCACTCCCAAAAACTATGAAAACAATCCACGACCACCTAAACTTCAGGAAATCACTAAAAACCAACCTCTTCAAAAGGCTTACCCCACCGATCCAACGTAAACCCCCACACCAGGCAACACAGTAATACCAATGATCATACTGGACAATATGCAATCTTCATTCCCTCCCTCCTCATCCGACCACAACATAACCTTGTATTTGTTTCTCAACCGGACTTGGCGAATGCCTTTACAGTACTATGTAAGCCACATTGATGTAACAAATAAATAAAAAAAATAATCTGCACTGGAAAACCTTATAGTATACCACTGCATTCCATAAAACATGCTGTCCCCTGTTCTCAATCTAACCTCCTTAGTCCTATGGGGTTCTGTCTCCCCCCCCCCCCCCCCCTCGCTCCAAACTGAGGCTTCTTATCGATTCTTATCGACGCAGCGCTTCTGAGCTCTAAAAAGAAAAAGATAAAGCTGCTGGTACAGAGCCGCATACTGCAACACAACAAGGCTCTGCTGGAACCTCTCCCACTGCAGCAGGAAGTGTGTCATAGGTTGAGGTTCCAGCAAGCCTCGCTGTCAGTGTTCTAAGCACTGGGTTCTGTACTGGCAGCTTTATCTTTTTCTTTTTAGAGCAGCGGCAGCAAGGGCAACTGGGTAGAGCTTCTGGGCCCTCGGGCACTGCCCAGTTGCCCAAATGGTCAGTCTGCCCGTTTGGTGGTATTTTTACGTCATATAAAGTTGTAGTCCTTCTTTTGGGCTATAGGGAGTAATTCTATTAAAAAAAGAAAAAAAAAGAAAAAGGAGCTAACACGTACCCTCCACTCTCCCAACATGGGCTGACCTGTCCTATAATGAGGTCCCCCCCCCCCCCCCCATGATCATCCCTCCTCTCTCCATGAACAGATCCCCCTCCCTGTGAACAGACCCCTGTGCTCAGCACCCCCGGGACCTACCTTACATCCTTAGTGGTCCAGTAGGTTATCCAGAATAAGTGAGATCCACACTTGCTCCTGACTCTAGCAGCTCCAGAAGCTAAGATGGCTGCTGAGAGCTCTAGCGATAGTCTCACAGTACTACCACTGAAGGTCATTTTTCCATATTAGCATCTTATGTGGGTCTTGCCTGAATATCAGCCAGGTCCCACATAAGTATGGCAGTAAACAGCAGTCAACAGCAGTCTGGTCATACCCCATATAATCAACTTTCTGAGAAGTTCCGAGAGAAGAGAACATTTCTCTGGTAAGTGAATGCTATTTTGCTTTGGGAACTTAAAGATTCGGGTTTAAAGGAGGAATTGTAGGTTAGTGTTAGGCAAAATAAAAATATAAAAAGCAAATTTTATCAACTAATCGCCATAGTCTTTTCCACTTAGTTTTAAAAACTTTGTACCACAGCATTAACAGATAGAATCTAACAGGCACTGCAGGATCTAGTTTAGTCTTCCCACCCCTAGGACAACTCTTCATTTATAGTCAGTTATTGTAATTAGGGTAACAAGCGAGGAGTACTCTTACAGAGTTTTAAATACATTTCATTACCATCTAAGAAGGAAACACTAGCTAAATCATACAATATACTATCCTGCTTATAATCAAAAGAGAAAAACGCCTCTATTGCGACCCAAATCGGGAGATGGGCGTTTTTCTGGCAAAGGCGCCCAAATCGGTATAATCAAAAGCCGATTTTGGGCGTTTCCAACTGCACTCCGTCGCGGAAATGAATAAAGTTGACGGGGCGTGTCGAAGGCGTGTCGGAGGTGGGACTGGGGCGTGGTTAGCAGCCGAGGAGAGATGGGCGTCTTTAGCTGATCATCGAAAAAAAGGCGTTTTTACCGCGATTTTGGGTCACTTTTTTTGGACCCTTTTTTTTCACGAACAAGTCCCAAAAAAGTGCCCCAACTGACCAGATGACCACTGGAGGGAATCGAGGATGACCTCCCCAGACTCCCCCAGTGGTCACTAACCCCCTCCCACCCAAAAAAACCCACTTTACAAACTTTTTTCCCAGCCTGTGTGGCACCCTCAAATGCCGTACCCACCTCCATGACAGCAGAATATGTTCGATCCTCTCACAGCCTTTCCCTGGGTCAGATGTGGCTCTCGGGTGCACTACAGGGTCACATCAGCATTACATTGTGGTAGGTGTAGGGTATTGGGCTCAGTGATTTCATTAGCTTGTGTTACAGTCTCAAGATATTGATAGTTGGTAGGCTCTTCTCCCATGGTGCTTTTCCCCCTGCCTACTGAGTGTGCCCTGTTGTGTTTCCGGTAGTCCATGAGGTAGTGGCCATTTTTGTTAGCCAGTTTTAGATCCCTTCCATGTGTTAGCCACGTTAGAGAACTTAGTTCTTACATTG
Organism: Microcaecilia unicolor; assembly: GCF_901765095.1. NCBI lineage: Eukaryota > Metazoa > Chordata > Amphibia > Gymnophiona > Siphonopidae > Microcaecilia > Microcaecilia unicolor. The sequence goes on from NC_044038.1 coordinate 100,091,348, forward strand.
AATGTGGCTGAAAGAGGGCATTGTACAGCATTCTGCCAGCTCTGACCTGCTAATCTCACTACCAGGGAGACTCGTTGCCAGTGGTGGGGCACAACCTCTGATCTGCAATTAACTGTGAGTAAGCGTGCTTATTCCAATAAAGGACGTTTTCGGAGAGATTAGTCTTCAGGTGTAAACTGGTGTGCCAATGTTATACAGCAGTAACAAGTCCTAGAGGCCTGCATGTATGCAGGTCCCTGGAGCACTTTTAGTGGGTACCGCAGTGCACTTCAGCCAGGTGGACCCAGCCCCCCCCCCCCCCCCACCTGTAACACTTGTGCTGGTAAATGGGAGGCCTCCAAAAACCACTGTACCCACATGTAGGTGCCCCCTTCACTCCTAAGAGCTATGGTAGTGTTGTACATTTATGGGTAGTGGGTTTTGGGGGAGGGGGTTGGGAGCTCAGCACCCGTGGTAAGGGAGCTATGAATGTGGGAGCTTTTTCTGAAGTCCACCGCACTGACCTAGGGTGCCCAGTTGGTGTCCTGGCATATCAGGGGGTCGAGTGTACTACGAATCATGGCCCCTCCCACGACCAAATGGCTCAGATTAGGACGTTTTTGAGCTGGGCGTTTTTAGTTTCCATTATCGCTAAAAAAAACAAACGCCCAGCTCAAAAACGTCCATTTTCTCGAAAATACGGTTCGGCCCGCCCCTTCACGGACCCGTTCTCGGAGATAAACGCCCATGAGATAGGCGTTTCCGTTCGATTATGCCCCTCTATATATATTATGCCCCTCTATATAAACTAAAAGGCACTTTTATATTAGGCTAATATCCTTAATACTGTAGCAGGTTTTAAATTATTGAAAAACTCAAAAACACTAAGATGGAGTCAGCAGTCCAGCAGCGAGAGGGGTGCTATCCAGTCTTTTACATTGAGTGTCACATATATGATTATCTCCCAGTTGGTGAGAAGTCATATGTGTGTACCCGATGCAAAGAGCTCCTAGCTCTCAGAGAACGTGTCCGTTCTCTTGAGGCTAGAGTAGCAGACTTGGTGGAGCTGAGGGAGACAGAGAGGTACATAGAGGAGACCTACAGGGATGTTGTAGAGAAGTCCCACCTCCAGTCTGGTAGCCCATGTGCTACCTTGGAGGAGGGAGGTCTCCTAGAAGGAGAGCATTACCCTGGTGAAGTAGGAAGTACTCCTGTAGCCAGAACCTGCCAACAAGGGGATGTACTATCCTCTCGCACCGAGGATATGTCTCCAAGTGCTACCCGGGAGGGAAAGGTTAGGACAGCTGTTGTAGTTGGTGATTCGATCATTAGGCATATAGATAGCTGGGTGGCTGGTGGACGTGAGGATTGCTTGGTGACTTGCCGGCCTGGTGCGAAGGTGGCGGACCTCACGCGTCAGCTAGATAGGATTTTAGATAGTGCTGGGGTGGAGTCGGCTGTCTTGGTACATGTGGGTACCAATGACATAGGAAAATGTGGGAGAGAAGTTCTGGAAGCGAAATTTAGGCTCTTAGGTAGAAAGCTCAAATCCAGATCCTCTAGGGTAGCATTTCCTGAACTGCTACCTGTTCCACGCGCAGGGCCCAAGAGACAGGCAGAGCTCCAGAGTCTCAATGCCTGAATGATGGTGCAGGGAGGAGGGTTTTAGACTTGTTAGGAGCTGGGCAACATTCTGGGGAAGGAGGAGCCTATTCCAAAAGGATGAGCTCTACCTTAACCAGGGTGGGACCTGACTGCTGGCATCGGCATTTAAAAAAGAGATAGAGCAGCTTTTAAACTAGAAATGTGGGGAAGGCCGATAGTTGCTCAAAAGCGCATGGTTCGGGATAAGGTATCTTTCAAAGATACCACCAAAACAGGGAAGATAGGGTATCCTGATAGTGAGGTTGCAAAAGAGACCGTAGTAGATCAGGTGTCCCTAAATAAAAATAAAAATCAGACAAAAGATTGCAAATTAGTACTGTCAAGTACTAAGCATGATGTAAATAGGAGCAACAAACAGTTTGAAATGTCTATATGCAAATGCCAGGAGCCTAAGAAATAAGATGGGAGATTTAGAATATATTGCATTAAATTAAAAATTAGTTATAATAGGCATCTCTGAGACCTGGTGGAAGGAGGATAACCAGTGGGACACTGTCATACCAGGGTACAAATTATATCGTAGTGATAGGGTGGATCGACTTGGTGGAGGGGTAGCATTGTATATTAACGAGAGCCTTGAATCAAATAGATTGAAAATTCTGCAGGAAACAAAACACATCTTGGAATCACTGTGGATTGAAATTCCATGTGTAAAGGGAAAAAGGAAAATGATAGGAGTGTACTACCGTCCGCCTGGCCAGGATGAACAGACGGATGCAGAAATGTTAAAGGAAATTAGGGACGCAAACAAACTGGGCAACATAATAATAATGGGTGATTTCAATGACCCCAATATTGACTGGATAAATGTAACATCGGGACACGCTAGGGAGGTAAAATTCCTTGATGAAATCAAGGACAGCTTTATGGAGCAGCTGGTACAGGAACCGACAAGAGAAGGAAAAATTCTAGACATAGTCCTTAGTGGAGTGCATGATCTGGTGCGGGAGGTAATGGTGCTGGGGCCGCTTAATAACAGTTATCATAATATGATTGGATTTGATATTAGCTTTGAAGTAAGTATACATAGGAAATCAAATACGTTAGCGTTTAACTTTAAAAAAGGAGACTATGATAAAATGAGAAGAACGGTGAAAAGAAAACTTAGAGGAGCGACTGCAAGGGTCAAAAATTTAATCATCAGGCATGGATGCTGTTCAAAAACATCATCCTGGAAGCCAAGGCCAAATATATTCCGCGTATTAAAAAAGGAGGACGGAAGACCAAACGACAGCCGGCGTGGTTAAATAGTGAGGTGAAGGAAGTTATTAGAGCTAAAAGAAATCCTTCAGAAAATGGAAGAAGGAACTGACTGAAAATAATAAGAAAGGGCACAAGGAATGTCAAGTCAAATGCAAAGCACTGATAAGGAAAGCTAAGAGGGACTTCGAAAAAAAGATTGTGTTGGAGGCAAAAACACATAGTAGAATTTTTTTTAGGTATATTAAAAGCAGGAAGCCAGCAAAAGAATCAGTTGGACCGCTAGATGACCGAGGAGTAAAAGGGGCGATCAGGGAAGACAAAGCCGTAGCGGAGAGATTAAATGAATTCTTTGCTTTGGTCTTCACCGAGGAAGATTTGGGTGGGATACCGGTGCCGGAAATGGTATTTGAAGCTGACGAGTCGGAGAAACTTAATGAATTCTCTGTAAACCTGGAGGATGTAATGGGGCAGTTCTACAAACTGAAGAGTAGCAAATCTCCTGGACCGGATGGTATTCATCCCAGAGTACTGATAGGACTGAAAAATGAGCTTGCAGAGCTATTGTTAGAAATATGTAATTTATCCTTAAAATTGAGCGTGGTACTGGAAGATTGGAGGGTGGCCAATGTAACGCCGAGTTTTAAAAAAGGTTCCAGAGGACATCCGGGAAATTATAGCTTGTGAGTCTGACGTTGGTGCCGGGCAAAATGGTAGAGACTATTATTAAGAACAAAATTACAGAGCATATTCAAAAGCATGGATTAATGAGACAAAGTCATCATGGATTTAGTGAAGGGAAATCTTGCCTCACCAATCTACTACATTTCTTTGAAGGGGTGAACAAACATGTGGATAAAGGAGAGCCGGGCCCGGTTGATATTGTGTATCTAGATTTTCAGAAGTCGTTTGACAAAGTACCTCATGAAAGACTCCAGAGGAAATTGGAGAGTCATGGGATAGGAAGCAGTGTTCTATTGTGGATTAAAAACTGGTTAAAAGACAGAAAACAGAGAGGAGGGTTAAATGGTCAGTATTCTCAATGGAGAAGGGTAGTTAGTGGGGTTCCCCAGGGCTGTGTGCTGGGACCGCTGCTTTTTAACATATTTATAAATTACCTAGAGTGGGAGTCACTAGTGAGGTAATTAAATTTGCTGATGTTACAAAGTTATTCAAAGTCGCTAAATCACTGGAGGATTGTGAAAAATTACAAGAGGATGTTATGAGACTGGGAGACTGGGCGTCTAAATGGCAGATGATGTTTAATGTGAGCAAGTGCAAAGTGATGCATGTGGGAAAGAGGAACCCAAATTATAGCTACGTCATGCAAGGTTCCACATTAGGCGTGACGGACCAAGAAAGGGATCTAGGTGTCATCGTTGATGATATGTTGAAACCTTCTGCTCAGTGTGCTGCTGCAGCTAAGAAAGCAAATAGATTGTTAGGTATTATTAGGAAAGGAATGGAAAACAAAAATGAGGATGTTATAATGCCTTTGTATCACTCCATGGTGCGACCACACCGCGAATACTGTGTTCAATTCTGGTTGCCGCATCTCAAAAAAGATATAGTGGAATTAGAAGAGGTGCAGAGAAGGGCGACGAAAATGATAAAGGGGATGTGACAACTTCCCTATGAGGAAAGGCTAAAGCGGCTAGGGCTCTTCAGCTTGGAGAAAAGGTGGCTGAGGGGAGATATGATAGAGGTCTATAAAATAATGTGTGGAGTTGAACGGGTAGATGTGAAGCTTTCTGTTTATGCTTTCCAAAAATACTAGGACTAGGGGGCATGCGATGAAGCTACAATGTAGTAAATTTAAAACGAATCGGAGAAAATGTTTCTTCACTCAATGAGTAATTAAACTCTGGAATTCGTTGCCAGAGAATGTGGTAAAGGCAGTTAGCTTAGCAGAGTTTAAAAAAGGTTTAGACGGCTTCCTAAAGGAAAAGTCCATAGACCGTTATTAAATGGACTTGGGGAAAATCCACTATTTCTGGGATAAGCAATATAAAATGTTTTGTACATTTTTGGGATCTTGCCGGGTATTTGTGACTTGGATTGGCCACTGTTGGAAACAGGATGCTGGGCTTGATGGACCTTTGGTCTTTCCCATTATGGCAATACTTATGTACTTATGTAATGCTGGTGCCTGGACACGGTCTGGCATTGAATATCCAAGTCTAACTTAGCCAGCAACAGTTAGTGCTGAATATTCACTGGAATATTTATAAAATACACAGTGTCCAAAAAAAGGGGACCCTTTACACAGTTTCATAATACTTTCCAATTGTTTAAAAGTTTAGTATGACCTTTGAAAATATATTAGTTTAATGGGTTTTTCTTAATTAATTCAAAATTTGCATTCAAAGTGTCCTCCTTCATCCTTGATGAATTCATGAAGTGTTTGATGCCATTGAGCTGTTGGCTGAATGAATTCTGGAGTTTCATTAATTAAGAGCTCAAATGTTTTGCCAGCTCAATGCACTGGAGCTCTATCCATTTGAAAAATTAATTACTCAAAAATGTCTCAAATTTCAAGTAGAAGTTTCTGCAACAGTAGAATGTTTTTGGGTTGTTTGGAAAAATATCCTATTTACATATAAATACATGCATAAATAAATAATAAATAATAAAAAATTAGGTTCAAATGCCACATCCCCTATGGACATTCCTTGCAGCTCTGGGCAATCATTTTCCCTAACATTGACATTCACAAGCCCCATTCTCGCAATCCCTTTTTTCAAAAGACAAACACCAGAAATTGTGTTGCCAAAATGCCACAGCTTTATTAATAATATAATGTAGACTCATTCATTCAGACTAAAAACTCAACAATGCTATCCCAATCATTCATTCAGACTAAAAACTCAACAATGCTATCCCAATTTTGGTCCCAAAACTTACAATTACAAACCTTCACTTACTTCATCCACTTAATTTCCCCCAGCATCCACATCCATATTGGACACCCTGTCAGTCAGTGAGAACAAACCATGGTTAATGTGCACAAAGCACTCTGGGGAGAGTCTTTCCAAACGTCGTGGTCTGTGGTAATGTCAGAATATACCCAATCCCTATGGAGCTCTTGGCAGTACATAAGTACATAAGTAATGCCATACTGGGAAAAGACCAAGGGTCCATCGAGCCCAGCATCTTGTCCACGACAGCGGCCAATCCAGGCCAAGGGCACCTGGCAAGCTTCCCAAACGTACAAACATTCTATACATGTTATTCCTGAGATTTTGGATTTTTCCAAGTCCGTTTAGTAGCGGTTTATGGACTTGTCCTTTAGGAAACCGTCCAACCCCTTTTTAAACTCTGCTAAGCTAACCGCCTTCACCACATTTTCCGGCAATGAATTCCAGAGTTTAATTACACGTTGGGTGAAGAAAAATTTTCTCCGATTTGTTTTAAATTTACTACACTGTAGTTTCATCGCATGCCCCCTAGTCCTAGTATTTTTGGAAAGCGTGAACAGACGCTTCACATCCACCTGTTCCATTCCACTCATTATTTTATATACCTCTATCATGTCTCCCCTCTGCCGTCTCTTCTCCAAGCTGAATAGCCCTAGCCTCCTTAATCTTTCTTCATAGGGAAGTCGTCCCATCCCCGCTATCATTTTAGTCGCCCTTCGCTGCACCTTTTCCAATTCTACTATATCTTTCTTGAGATGCGGCGACCAGAATTGAACACAATACTCAAGGTGCGGTCGCACCATGGAGCGATACAACGGCATTATAACATCCTCACACCTGTTTTCCATACCTTTCCTAATAATACCCAACATTCTATTCGCTTTCCTAGCCGCAGCAGCACACTGAGCAGAAGGTTTCAGCGTGTTATCGACGACGACACCCAGATCCCTTTCTTGGTCCGTAACTCCTAACGTGGAACCTTGCATGACGTAGCTATAATTCGGGTTCTTTTTTCCCACATGCATCACCTTGCACTTGCTCACATTAAACATCATCTGCCATTTAGTCTCCCAGTCTCGTAAGGTCCTCTTGTAAATTTTCACAATCCTGTTGCGAGTTAACGACTTTGAATAACTTTGGCAGTAACGTCCATGAGCTCCCAACCTCTCTCCTATTGGCAGTAACGTCCATGAGCTCCCAACCTCTCTCCTAATTAAATTGCAAAATTTCAAAGTCATTAGGCTACCTTCTAGAATAACTAAACAAAACATTGCTGTAACTCCCCCAACCCTCCCCTTTTTCACACCTCTTCCCTCTCTACCACACTCAAAACTTCCCAGGGTGGGCAGGAAGAACAAAACTTCCCTTCTTTCAGCCTTCATGGGATTGCCTGTCAAAGCAAGCAACCTTCTCTTACCTCTGGCGTGGGCAACCTGAGGGCCACAACCCAGTCAGTTTTTCATTTCCACAATGAATATATATGAGATCTATTTGCATACAATGTAAGTAGTACATGCAAGTCAATCTCATGCATATTCCTTGTGGACATCTTGAAAATCCGATTTGGTTGTGGCCCTTGAGGATCATCGTTGCCCATTCCTGTGCTAGCTGCTAAATCCCTGCACCAATCAAACTCCCCCCATCCACCTCTCTCTAGCTAATTTCTCCTGTGCAGTAAGACAGGGGAAGCACACTTCTGGGGCTGCTCAGACATGTTAAAGCACCTTGGGTAAATTTGGAGATGCCTCACTTTTCATTGCCTCCGCTACCTACTTAGGCTGTAAATGCTTTGGGCAAGGCTTACTGTACAGGAAATGAAACAAAAAAATGCTACAGGCCTCTTTGAGCATTATTTTGAAAAACATATTAAAAATTAAAAAAAACCCTGATATTCAGCCGGCTGTGTGATGTCACCGGCTAGATTAGCCCCCAGTTATCAGTGCTGGTTCATGTCCGGCAACCGGCACTGAATATTGGGGGGGCTAATATCTGACCACCACAGCCTATGTGGATACCAGGTAATATTCAGCCAGGACCTACATAACACAATTATGCAGCCCCAGCTGAATATTGGATGGGACCTGCATAACTATTTTTTAACTTTAAAGCACCTCCTCCCACATCCCCTTCCCAGCATTCAAAATAGCCTCCTTCCTCCTACTCTTTCCCCTCCTCCCAGCCCATGGGAAAAAAGGTCCTCCCTACAATGAGCCCCCCCCTCCACGTCTAGGTAGGTCTCCTTGGGCCTACCTGATGTCCCTGGGGATTATTGTGGGCAGGAGCGAAGCCCCCTCATTCCTGCCTCTTGCAGATGGTGTTTCCAAATGGCTGCTGTTACCTCTTGCAGTAGTCACGGTACTTTGTTATCAAAGTGGGCTACCATTAAGTAGGGTTATTTTACCATAAGTTGTGCTACGTTGATAACGTCCCACCAAAGCCAGGATATACATCTCTAAAATTCTAAAATGTGCATATGGCAAGGGGATGTGGTCTGGGTGTGATGTGAGCAGAGCCAGGGCAGAGCTAAAAAATAACCTGTATTGCCTATTTCATAAGGGAAATGTACGTCTGTATCCAAACAGACTGATGTTGGAATTTACACCTTCTACTCAGGACATCTATGTTTCAGAAATGCTAGTATTAAGCAGTGCTCTACTGCAGAGAGTAGGGGAGGTCTCCCCATTAATCTTCTGTGGCTTATGCCCCCCCTGAAAGTGAAACTGATGAGGGATACCAGGCTCTATGACAGCTTCAGGAAAAGTACATGTGGCCAACACAAACATATATTCCAGCACATACACATGCATGTTGCTATTTTAGAGCATACACATATATGTGCCCTGTGTTGACCTTGTTGATATTTTAGACATTTATAGTTATAAAATGGATGCTCCTGTCCATTAAAACTGGTACATAAATGTCCATCGCTGTGTGCATTTAGAATGGGCTCTACATTGGCAGATCCTGTTCTAAAATTACTAGTAGAATTTAAGACATTCCAAATTTGTCTTCTCAATTCTGATTTGTACATCCTTTTAAAAATATTACCTCTTTATGTATAAATGCAACCAATTCAGTGAAGCCTTGAAGTGTCAATATTTATATTTTAAAGACTATACTAAGTACAGGAGGACTAAGCAAAATTTCCTCCTTATTTACTCACATCATGCTCTTGCTGAAATTAGCATTTTGAAGAAACATTTATTTGCCCTGTATTGCAGTGATTGAGTAGAAACATCTAATTCACAAGCTCCCTCTTTGATTTCTCTTTCCCTAGCAATGCAATGTCCTGACAACAGCCAGTACAAGGCCTGTGGTAATGCATGCCCACGTACTTGCAACAATGATGCTGCCCAATGTGCTGAACCCTGTGTGGAAACCTGTGAATGCAATGATGGCTTTGTGCTGAATGAGGGGAAATGTGTCCCTAAGAGCAGCTGTGGCTGTGTCTTTGAAGGCCGGATCTATGGAGCCAATGAGAAGTTTTGGGCAGATAAGAACTGTATGAAGCAATGCATTTGTAACCCAATGACAATGAAAGTTGAATGCAGGGCCACGAAATGCAAAGCCAACGAGAAGTGTGATGTTGTCAAAGGAATCCAGGACTGTTATCCTTTGACCTATGGTACCTGCTCAGCTTCCGGAGACCCTCACTATATTACCTTTGATAACCTCAGATATGACTTCCAAGGTACATGTCTATATCTGTTTGCTGGCCTGGTGAAAAAGAGCGAAGACCTAACTGACTTTCAAGTTTATGTGCAGAATAAAAATCAAGGCAGAAAAACGGTGTCTTATGTCACCCTTGTTCAAGTGAATGTTTTAGGTTATGACTTCATAATGAACAGAGAGAATCCTGATAAAATAATGGTAAGTTTTGGTAAATATCAATAGTTTGTGACTATCAGAAATCATCTGTAAAATGAATACTAACTGGACTTGTAAAATGATCAAAACTCAAATGATAGTGCTGATATCAAATAACAGTATGGGCACTCTTCTGAACTAGGGCAGTGTTTATTTAGCTGTAGTATAAAATATTGGGTTTTAGAACTGGTGGTGCAGGTTTGGACAGCTTCAAGTGAATCAGTATATTAGAAATGATAGTTTATAGTTTATAGAAGCTAGTGGAGCTAAATCCTTCACAACTGTCCTTTATTTTAAGCTTCAATTAACACTTTTACCCCCTGTTTATTAAGCCACGCTAGCAGCTGCCATGCAGCAATGCTGACACAGCCCATTCAAAGTGGCTTAGTAAACAGGGAGGTTAATGTCAGGTAGACGATTTAATTTACATGTCCACCCTAAGCTTCTGCTGCTGGGTTGGCTGTGAAAAAATATGCTCCTGAAATAGGACTTAATATAACCCATGAGAAGAGAATTCAGTTAAACACTGTTTTATGGTAACTAACAGAGGCGAGGGGATTTGATATACCACCTTTCTGTGGTTAAAATAAAACTGGTTTATATACTATATACAGGTATTTATTTTGTACCTGAAGTAGAGGAGTGTGGTAGCCGTGTTAGTCCACTCTTAAGGTTATCAATAGAAATCAAACAAAATAAAACATGGAAAAGAAAATAAGATGATACCTTTTTTATTGGACATAACTTAATACATTTCTTGATTAGCTTTCGAAGGTTGCCCTTCTTCCTCAGATCGGAAATAAGCAAATGTGCTGTCAGCCAGCACATTTGCTTATTTCCGATCTGAGGAAGAAGGGCAACCTTCGAAAGCTAATCAAGAAATGTATTAAGTTATGTCCAATAAAAAAGGTATCATCTTATTTTCTTTTCCATGTTTTATTTTGTTTGATTTCTATTTGTACCTGAAGAAATAAAGGGTTAAGTGACTTGCCCAGAGGTTTCTCATTCACTCTATAGGGCCCTCTAAATGCAAAGTGACTTGCCTTTGTACAAAAAATAGAGAAAAATGCTTGGAAATATGCAAAAATATCAAAATGTTGATTTTTTATTTATTAAGAAAATGCATTCTGTCACATATTACATTCTGAGTAGATTACAATTAATAAGGAGCATGTGCCTGTATTTGGCAATTATTTTCTTTTCCATGTTTTATTTTGTTTGATTTCTATTTGTACCTGAAGAAATAAAGGGTTAAGTGACTTGCCCAGAGGTTTCTCATTCACTCTATAGGGCCCTCTAAATGCAAAGTGACTTGCCTTTGTACAAAAAATAGAGAAAAATGCTTGGAAATATGCAAAAATATCAAAATGTTGATTTTTTATTTATTAAGAAAATGCATTCTGTCACATATTACATTCTGAGTAGATTACAATTAATAAGGAGCATGTGCCTGTATTTGGCAATTTGGCCACCTAGCAGTAGTACTGCAAAACAACCTCTTGGGGTCACTACCACCATTTTGAAGAAGGCAGCTACTGTTGCAGGAGCAAGGGAGGATTGTTCCTGCTTCCGTAGCCTTCCTGCACCAGTGGGGTGCGTCAGTGTGCTTGCAGGGTGTCATGGTGAAGTGGGGGTGAACTTGTGAATTTGCACATCTCATTTGGAAGTGGTTGGGTTTGGAAAGGGGCAGGGTTTCAAAGATGAAACTGAAAACATTTGAGCCCTGCATTACGGCTGGGGAGAGTTTGGGTGTCAGGTCCACTGGGCCACCAGGGTGTTGAGGTCCCTCCAGAGGAGAAGCTTGGAGGGAACCTCTGATTCGGGCCAGAGGGTCCTTTAAATTTAGGCAGCCATTACTACATACAAAACATTTTTTGTTTCTTTGTTTTTCATTTTTCACTCATTGACACAGTCCAGAATGCATGATACTCCTGGCTGTGGCACAGTGTGAAAAATGTAGCTAAGGTTTTAAGTGAACTAAGAGCCTCCTAATTAAGGGACCCTTTTAATAAGCCCTTGCACTGTCTCCTGAACTAAAAAGGGAGCCTTCATAGTAAAAATGCTGCATTAGCTGCCTAATATAGGAGAGGGCAAGAGTTGGGCATGAAATGAGCAGGCAGAGGAGTGGTCAGTTGTGACAGCTAGCATGTGGATCTGTACTGCATGCTAGCTGTCATGACTGCTGATACCACAGCCGGACTTACTGCCACCACAAGAAGAAGCAGTAAGTGCATCTGCACTACGGACAAGCTGGTAGCTCATGGGATCTTACATGGGAGGTGTAGTTGCATCACTCCCCCATTCAATTCCTCCACCAATGTCCATACCCTCAGATCCCCCTCCTAACAATGCTTACTCTACACTGTCTGCCTCACAAAAGTGTCCATACCCTCTGATCCCCCCTCCCAACATTGTCCAGTCCACTCAATCCCCGTCCCAAAAATGTCCAGTCCTCCCTGTCCCTGTCCCAACAGTGTCCACACCCTCCAATCCCCCTCCCAACAGTGTCTAGGCCTCTGATCCCCCAGACAAACTTTCAACTCCAGAGAAAAAGCCCTGCATCCCCTGAAAATAAGCACTGTTCTTCTAATCAATTCTTTCCCCACCTCCTGATCCCTCCAGACCTACCAGGGGGTCTCCATGGTGAGTTCATGGTGGTCAGGCAGCAGCTAAGATGACCACTAAGGGTTGTGGTGGACATTTTGGATCATTGCACAGTTCTGGCCAGCAGCACGGAGGCTTAGCTGCTGCCCAGCCACCACAAACCCACTATGTAGACCCCTGGAGGTAATTGGAGGTGGGGGGAAGCTCAGAATCTGGGGGGGCAGATCTTATTCTTGAGGAAGATGGAACTTCTTCTCTGGGGCCAGGATTTTGTCAGTGGGGAACTGGGGTACTGGACAGTGTCAGGAGGGGGATTGGAGGATATTGTCAGCAGGGGAGGGTGAATTGGGGGTATGAACATTATCAGGAGGGGGCCCAGGGGTCTGGACATTGCTGTGAGGAGGATTGGAGGGTATGGACATTGTCAGGGGTGGGGGATCACAGGGCATAGGCATTGATGGAAGAGAGATCAGATGGACTGAACATTGTCAGGGGCAGAAAACTGGATGTGTGGAGGGAGGGGAGGGAATGGAGCAGCAGGGAAGGCACCTCCTAATGGTGCTATTTTACCTGGCCCTGCACTATGTTACAAGTAGTACCTGATAGTGCAGGTGCTTCAGTGCCATCTGGCATTACATATAGCACAGTGCAGTGACTTTCTGCCCTCTGTGGTAAATGCAGGGCAGATGATGGGCACGTCTCCTGCATTTATCACCCAGGATATGCATTTACCGCATGTTAAGCATTGCCTTAAACGAGTGGTAAGTGCAAACCCTACAGCACTTTAGTAAAAGAGTCCCTAAATTTCACAGAAATGTTATAACCTGTAAACATTGTCACATGTGAGTAAATAAACCCCTCAGTTAGGTGTCTATTTACTAAGTCATGCTGTGTTTAATGTGTATTTTAACATTCATACAAACAATTGGTTCCCAATGTATATTTGTTATATCATCCAAATACTTCAATCCATTAGTTTCAGCAATGCTTTCTCCAATTTTTAGTGACCTCAGCGGTGCTCATTGCCAACCAACTTTCATGGCAACAGATGTAGCACCCACCTCTTCATCGGCTCACTATATATATATATATATATATATATATATATTGTAAAGTGGATCCTCTTTTCTCCTGGGTTGCAGCTCTTCCAAAAAAAAAACCAAACAACAAAAAAAACACTCCTGTATGTTTTTTCAATTCCCTCTCCCAAAATAACAAACACTGCTACACCGTGCAGGCTTCAACCGCTGCTTTCTCTCCCGATCCCCTGGAGAGTAGCGGTAAAAAGAAAAAAAAACACACAGCACAGTACCGCTAGGTTTTCAAAGCACAGTTCAATTTTAGCCAAGCTTCAAAACACCGCTCAGTCCAGCTAGGCTTTCAAAGCACAGTTCAATTTTAGCCAAGCTTCAAAACACAGCTCGGTCCAGCTAGGCTTTCAAAGCACAGTTCAATTTTAGCCAAGCTTTTAAACACAGTAATGGCTTTGCGCGGGCTCAAAGCCTAGGGTCCCACCCTCTTGGTCAGTCATACTCCTACCTGACCTCCTCCCGCTTGACCCGGCTTGGCCCCGCTACCTCCTTGGCTTTCGCTGAGCCAGAGCTGAAAAGTCCATCGGCTCTTCCAGGGTGTTCTCTGGTTCAGTCAACTCCATAGGGCAAGGCTCACTCTCCCCTGCTCTCTCCTCAGGAGCCCAATCCATATTCTCTTCACCCCGCCCTTCTCCCAGCTGCTCACCCTTTTCTTCATTAAAGTTCTTTGGAGTCCCTTCTTTCTCCACCCACTTGTTCCACCACCTCTTCCACCAGGTTGGAGAATCAGCCTTACTCCTTCCCCTGCGGCCCTCCTCTGGTGAATCATGGGAATGCACACAGTTTCTCTTATCCCCAAGTTCCCCAAGGGCATGCTGGGAGTTGTAGTTCCTTGTTTCTAGTTCTTTCTTGGGAAATGCCTGCCTGTAACGGGGGTATTCTTGCTTAGCCCAGGGTTCCCCTGAGACATGCGGGGAGTTGTAGTTTCTTGCTCTCCTCTTTTCTTTCTGCTCCCCAGAGCTGCCTACATACTCTTTACATACCCCCCCCCCCTTAAACTTCTATCCCCCCATTCTTTCTCATTCTCTTCCTCTACCCGGGACAGGGCATCAACATTTCCTAAACATCGCCCGGGGCGATGCTCCACGGAATATTGAAAAGGCTGTAACGCTAAGTACCAGCGCATTAGTCTCCCATTATTATTCTTCATCAGACTCAGCCATTTCAAGGGAGCATGGTCCGTTACCAGCTTAAATTTTCTCCCTTCTAAATATACACTACACTCCTGCACGGCCCATCGTATGGCCAAACACTCCTTTTCTATGGTGGAGTAATGCTCCTCATGAGGCAGGAGCTTACGGCTCAAGTAGAGCACTGGGTGTTCCTCCCCTTCATGCTCTTGGGATAGCACTGCTCCTAACCCCCTCCCTGAAGCATCTGTTTGAAGGACAAAGGGCTTTTCAAAATCAACTGCCTTCAGTACAGGTTCCTGGCACAGGGCCCTCTGCATCTGTTCAAATGCCCTCAACTCCTCCGTTCCCCACCTCAAGTGGTCCGGCTTCTTCCCTCTCAGCATGTCAGTTAAGGGAGTGGCCATTGCGGAAAAATGAGGGATGAACCTGCGGTAATACCCTACCATCCCCAGGAATCTATGCAATTGTTTCTTGGTGTTTGGTCTGGGAAACTCTTGGATGCTTTTAACCTTATTCAATAAGGGCCGGACCTCTCCCCTTCCCACATTATACCCCAAATACTTCACCCGGTACTGCGCAAAATAACATTTTTTGGGGTTCAGGGTGAGACCTGCATCCCTAAAAGCCTGCAGCACTGCCTCTACCTGGTTTAAATGGGTGTTCCAGTCTCCACTATGTATTACCACATCATCCATATAGGCGGCGGCATATGCCTGATGTGGTCGGAGAACCCTGTCCAGCAATCTCTGGCAGCTTGCAGCTGCTGAATTAAGGCCAAAGGGCAATCTTTTGAACTGGTACAGGCCTATGGGCGTACTAAAGGCGGTCTTAGCTTGCGCCCCTGACGTAAGGGGAATCTGCCAGTACCCTTTTGTCAAGTCCAGGGTGGTGAGATATTGTGCAGATCCTAGCCTGTCCACCAGCTCCTCAATATAGGGCATAGGATATGCATCTACTTGAGAGATATTATTAAGCTGGCGGAAATCTATGCAGAATCTCCACTCCCCTTCGGGTTTTGGTACTAACACCACTGGGCTTGACCAGGGGCTATTTGACTCTTCGATCACCCCGAAGTCTAACATTTCCTGGACCTGTTTTATCACCTCCCTCCTTTTCATGGGGGACAGCCGATATGGCTTTTGCTGAACTACTTTACCCCTTTCTGTTATAATGTCGTGCTCCACTAGGTGAGTATTCCCAGGGCAGGCCGTCAACACATCTCCAAATCCTTTTAGGAGCCTTCCTATCTCTTTTTTTTGTACCTGTGACAACCGGGGATTAACCCCTGGTTCCCCTGGCTTGAAAATATCTCTTATTTGCGGTCCCAATTCCTCTCCCTCCTTTTCCTCCCCCCTGGTCTGAAAGCCTACCCTTGCTATCCAGGGTTTCATCAGGTTAACATGGAAGGTTTGGACCCGTCCCTTCTCGTTCGCTACCTCATACGTGAGAGGCCCCAGTCTCTTCTTCACCACCCAGGGACCCTTCCACCTAGAGGCAAACTTATGAGGATCCTCCGAGATTAGGATAAGGACCCTATCTCCTACTGCAAACTCCCTTTCCCGAGTACCTTTATCATAATATTCCTTTTGTTGATTTTGGCTCTGTTCTAGCCTATCCTGGGAATATTCTTGTAACTTATCCAATCTGGCCCTCAGATCCTGTAAATATTCGACCACTGACTGATCGGGTGTTTCCGGGGTACCCAGTGCTCCTGCAATATATCTAAAATTCCCCTGGGCCTCCGGCCAAACATTAGTTCATACGGCGACACACCTAAGGAGTCTTGCACCTTCTCCCTGTAGGCATATAGCACGAAGGGCAACAGCTGGTCCCAACCTGTCCTATCCTCGCCTAACGCTTTTTTTAACATACCCTTTAAAGTTCTATTAAAACGTTCCACCATCCCATTAGTTTGAGGATGGTAGGCCGCTGTACGGATATGTTGTATCCCAAAAGCCTCCCACACTTGCCTTAAGGTACTTGACATAAAGTTGGACCCCCTGTCTGTCAAAACTTCCTGGGGGAAACCCACCTCACAAAAGATTTTTATCAGTTCCCTGGCAATGCCCTTCGCTGATATGCCTCTCAAAGGAATGGCCCAGGGGTATCTAGTGGCCATATCCATAACCACTAAAACATAGAGGAAGCCTCTTTGAGATTTTGTTACCGGACCAATAATATCCATTGCGATTCTTCTCCCCGGTTGTTCCACTCTAGGAAGGGGTTTTAAAGGTGCCTTAGGCGGTAGCCGGTCTGCCACCTTCTGACAGTTGGGGCAGGACTTGCAATACCTCTCCACCTCCCCATAAACTCCGGGCCAATAAAACCGCCCCAATATCTGAGTCAGGGTAGCCTGGGAGCCCTTATGCCCCCCCAAAGGGTGATCATGAGCGAGCCTTACTACTAGGGGACGAAAAGCCTGGGGGACCACTAACTGTCTCCCAGCTTCCGAGTTCTCCCAATTGGGTACCCTGCGATACAGAATGTCCCCTTCTATCAGGAAACCAGGGGCCTCCCGGCCCTCCCCCTGGCGTGCCCTTTCCCAGGCATATTCTAAAGTAGGGTCTGTGGCCTGCTCCCTATGAAACTGGGGAAACTGTTCCCTCAATTCTTTCGGGGCCACTGGCAGATAACTTTCTTTTTTTGCCTGCTCCAATGCCTCCCGTCTGCCCCTCTGCTCCTTTTTTTTCAAAGCTTTCCCCTTTCTCTCTTTTCCCGGCTCCCCTAAGACCTCCCCTTGAAAAGGAAAAATACCTCCTATTCCCTCTTCCTCAGCCTCAGGGTCTCGCCGAGCCTGAGAGCGGGTAGTGACCAACACTCTTTTTTCACTAATACACTCGGTAAAGGGGGGCCAGTCCCTTCCTAAAATCATCTCCTGTGGCAGCCTGGGCAGAACGGCAATGGCTATCTCTATCTCCCCTGTGGGCCCCTTCACGTGAACCCTATGGAGGGTATAACGAGTACTGGCCCCATGTATACATTGAATAGCCACTGCTCCCTCATAGGTATCCTTACCTCCTATCCTCCTTTTTCTTATTTGTTCCCATAACCTCCTAGAGATCATGGACTGGTCTGCCCCGGAGTCTAACATGGCTACAATCGGTAAACCCTCAACCTCCACCTTAGCAGTATACCGAGGCCTAAACCCTTGGGCAACCTGCGAGGTCCATCCCTCTCGACCTGGGCAATCCTTCCTAAAGTGCCCAACCTTCCCGCACTTGTAACACATCTTCCCTTCACCGGAGGCAGCTTTTTTTTTCGGGCCTGCGGGCACTACTGGCTTCTTACCCCCCCAGCTGTAATCGGGCTTCCCTCCCTGGGGTTCTGTCTTAAAGCAGGCACTTTTTAGACCCCCGCCTCCCTGAGGTCGGGACTTCCCCTCCTCCAGGTAGGGTCCTCCCCAATGTTGAGCTTCCAAGTAACACTCCAACCCGGCTGTCACGGCCTCGACCATCTTACAGCCCCTTTGGACCAATCCTGCCCTAATCTCCCCGGGAAGGCCCTGCAGGAATTGCTCCACTACCAATTCCTGAAGAATCTCTCCGGTGGTGTGTCGATCCGGTTCCAACCATTTTTTTACCAAGTCCATCAATCTAGTGGCCACCGCTTTAGGGGTTTCCCCCTTTTCCCATTTAGTGGACCGAAACTTACGCCTATAAGCCTGGGTACTCAGTCCATACCGGTCTTTAATGGCCTCTCTCAACCTCCCATAGTTGGCAGCGTCCCCAGGAGCCAAGTCTCTAAAGGCTCTGAGAGCCTCCCCAGATAAGGAAGGCACTAACTGCATGGCCCACTGCTCTTGTGGCCATCCCGCGGCCACCGCCACCCTCTCGAATGCGGTCAGGAAATCATCTACATTATCCTGCTCAGACAACTTCCCCCATGTAAGTGAGTTCAGGGATAAAGGTCCTACCGCACCGCTTCCTCCGGGCCCCTGTCCGGTAGTTCCGACTCCAGCGTCCCTTGGAGCATTGATCCCCCTCTGAAAAAGGTCCTGGAGCATATTCAGCACCGGTTGTTGCTGCTCTCGTGCAGCAGTCAAGGAGTCCTCCACCATCTTTGCTGTCAGTTCTTGCTGTTTCTGGAACTGCATCGTCATCCAAGCGAAGATCTCCTTGGGGTCCATCCCTGCTCTGGAACAGCGACTCCTGGGGGGAAAAAAACAGAGGACACCTCCAAGTGCGGTTTCACTACTTATTTTTCCCCTTTTACTAGGATCCCTTTATTTCCCCCAATCTAGGCCCCGCTTACCGGAACCCCAGACGGGTCTGCGCCTTTCTCAGCTTTGGCCCCTCCGTCGGGCTTTTCTGTCTGGCTGGTCCTGGCCTCCTCGAGCGACAGGTCCGCAAAGCGATCCCACTCCTGACACCAATTGTAAAGTGGATCCTCTTTTCTCCTGGGTTGCAGCTCTTCCAAAAAAAAAACCAAACAACAAAAAAAAAAACACACTCCTGTATGTTTTTTCAATTCCCTCTCCCAAAATAACAAACACTGCTACACCATGCAGGCTTCAACCGCTGCTTTCTCTCCCGATCCCCTGGAGAGTAGCGGTAAAAAGAAAAAAAAAACACACAGCACAGTACCGCTAGGTTTTCAAAGCACAGTTCAATTTTAGCCCAGCTTCAAAACACCGCTCAGTCCAGCTAGGCTTTCAAAGCACAGTTCAATTTTAGCCAAGCTTCAAAACACAGCTCGGTCCAGCTAGGCTTTCAAAGCACAGTTCAATTTTAGCCAAGCTTTAAAACACAGCTCGGTCCAGCTAGGCTTTCAAAGCACAGTTCAATTTTAGCCAAGCTTTAAAACACAGCTCAGTCCAGCTAGGCTTTCAAAGCACAGTTCAATTTTAGCCAAGCTTTTAAACACAGTAATGGCTTTGCGCGGGCTCAAAGCCTAGGGTCCCACCCTCTTGGTCAGTCATACTCCTACCTGACCTCCTCCCGCTTGACCCGGCTTGGCCCCGCTACCTCCTTGGCTTTCGCTGAGCCAGAGCTGAAAAGTCCATCGGCTCTTCCAGGGTGTTCTCTGGTTCAGTCAACTCCATAGGGCAAGGCTCACTCTCCCCTGCTCTCTCCTCAGGAGCCCAATCCATATTCTCTTCACCCCGCCCTTCTCCCAGCTGCTCACCCTTTTCTTCATTAAAGTTCTTTGGAGTCCCTTCTTTCTCCACCCACTTGTTCCACCACCTCTTCCACCAGGTTGGAGAATCAGCCTTACTCCTTCCCCTGCGGCCCTCCTCTGGTGACTCATGGGAATGCACACAGTTTCTCTTATCCCCAAGTTCCCCAAGGGCATGCTGGGAGTTGTAGTTCCTTGTTTCTAGTTCTTTCTTGGGAAATGCCTGCCTGTAACGGGGGTATTCTTGCTTAGCCCAGGGTTCCCCTGAGACATGCGGGGAGTTGTAGTTTCTTGCTCTCCTCTTTTCTTTCTGTTCCCCAGAGCTGCCTACATACTCTTTACAATATATATATATATATATATATATATATATATATATATATATTAGTATTTATTATAACCTACTTTTTCTTACTTTGAATTCCTATTTTTAATTTTTCATTCTTATAAAACTAGTACTCATCTTTTTTAGATGTGTCAGACTGGGGGATAGTTGTCATCCAACATGCATGTTTCTCCCTTGCTCTGGGCTGTCTCAAGGACTGACCCCTACAAGAATAGAAAATAAAAATACAAAAGTACAAAATTGTTAAAACAGTTTGTCAATAGAGTTACCCAACCTCCTAACCCATATGACCCCCCCCATTAGCTGTTTTCCCCTATTTTTCTTACCGTTAGCCGTCTTCAGCGTCACCTTTCCTCTATAATTAATGGATTATCCCCCCGCAAAGATGGCGACCGCGTTTGTTTCTTACTATTAATAGTATAGCAAGCCTGACATCACCCACCTTCGTCTTAGCCCCCTATTGGATGGAACCAACCTTATTTACATAAGCAACGGGCATCACAGACTGCAATGTAAAAATATACCATTGTTCTCTAAAATATAATAACTTATTTACTGTCCCCCCTTCCTTT
The DNA here is from genome assembly GCF_901765095.1 of Microcaecilia unicolor. Lineage (NCBI taxonomy): Eukaryota > Metazoa > Chordata > Amphibia > Gymnophiona > Siphonopidae > Microcaecilia > Microcaecilia unicolor. The sequence continues at coordinate 100,111,838 of NC_044038.1, forward strand.
CCTATCTGCATGTGTTCCAAGATTCTCCATCTGATATCCTCCGCCATATGATGTTGTTGTATCCAGTGCTCCACTAAAGGAGCCTGAATATTCTTTGTGATAATATGTGATTTATGTTCCGTTAAGCGTATCTTAATAGGGCGAGAACTCCTCCCCACATATATTAAATTGCAAGGTCATTTGATTGCATAAATCACGTTCCTCGTGTCACAATCCGTTCTATCTCGAACCCTAATCTTCCTACCATTTGGTTGCACCACTCTATCCCCATTATTGCCAATCTACACCATTGACATCTACCACATATATTATGTTCCCCCGTGGTGTCCCCCTCCTTAGGCTCTCGGAATTTATTAGGTGCTAACCATTCTCCAATCATTTTACCCCTCATGTAGGATATCAAGGGGAATTCCTGGAAACACGGGTATAGTTGAACTATGTGCCAGTGAGTTCTCATCACCTGGACTACTTTCTGGGCCATTGCAGTAAACGGGAGTACACATGTTAGTCTATCTTGGTCCTCTATGTTATTGTCACTTAGCAGTAATGATCTTTGGGCGAACTGAGCTCTAAAGTAAGCTTTTTTGACAGCTGACTTCGGATAACCCCTTTGTAAAAATCTGTCTTGTAGATCCTTCGCTTCTCTTTTGAATTCTTGTATGGTGGAGCAAACATGTCTAGCCCTCAATAACTGGCTAATGGGTAAACTATATTTCAGATGGTACGGATGAAAACTTCCAAACTGCAACAGTGTATTGCGATTAATTAGTTTACGGTATAACGTATTAGATAGGCTTGTTCCTTGTTTAGAAACCCATATATCTAAGAACTCAATTGCTGTTCTACTGACAGACTTAGTAAAGGTTATTACCTTTACTAAGTCTGTCAGTAGAACAGCAATTGAGTTCCCAATATTCCCAACAGCAGCTATCGTGGGTTAACTTTGGTACTTAGCATGTGTTAACTGCAATATCTTAATATGGCCCCTAGTTTTTAGTTTTAAACCTACTATCACTCAGTCAGAAAAATCATTGCAAAGGTTGCTCATTCCTCAATCAATGTCATCAGTAAATAAGCTCTAATACTTTATAGTTTTGGAAACTGCCCTTAATTGGTCTTGGTTGGAACACAGATGTATAACCTTACCTATTGATGAACTCCAAGTTTTGCAATGCAATTTTATACAGGTGAATGGATTGCTGGCCAATCTGCCATACAGCACCGAGGACAGAAAAATCTCTGTCTACAAACAAGGATATAATGCAATATTACAGACCAAAGTTGGCCTGAGAATTACCTTCAACTTTAAAGCTCGAGTTTCAGTAACCATCCCAAGCACTTACGCTGGGGCAGTTGGTGGTCTCTGCGGAGATTTCAATGGAGACAGCAGGAATGACCTAACCATGAAGAACGGAAAAACTACAACAGACTCAACCACCTTTGGAAACAGCTGGAAGGTGAAAGATATCCCTGGGTGCACAGAGGTAGACATGGGAGATTGCTCAGATATTGCAACAACTGAAAGCCACCAGAGACAAAGCAAAAGAGAGTGTGGAATCCTCTTGGACAATAATGGCCCCTTCAGACAATGTCATGCCACAATAAATCCTGAGGGCACTTTCAAGGACTGTGTGTATGACTATTGCTTTTACAAAGGACGCCAAGAAGCCATATGCCAAGTAATATCCAGTTATGCAATGGCTTGCCAAGATGCTGGTGTAACTATCTATGAATGGAGGTCTGACAAATTTTGTAGTGAGTAATCTTATTTATTTTTATTTAATTTTATATTGTCTTACTTAAAAAAATAACTAATGGAGCACAGAAAACATAAATACAATGGTGAAAACGAAAATGCAGTTAAAATAGAAAAACAATAAATAATAAATGCCTCACCTAACCCTATCCAAAGTTAATTTCACCCTATTGCGTTAAATGATTTGTAAATAAAAGCTCATTTTATTTATATCCTAACTATGATTTTAATGCTTCAAAGATCCTCCACTGCTTTTTAAATTTCTGCGTGATCATTAAGGGGTCCTTTTACTAAGGCACACTAACAGATTTAGTGCACACTAAATGTTAAGATGCCTATTGTATTTTATTATGGACATCTTAATATTTAGCACATGCTAATTGTTAGCGTGCACTAAATTTGTTAGCGTGCCTTAGTAAAAGGACCCCAAATTATATTATGATGCCAGAAAATAAAAGGACATTGAAAGATGAATTCTTATGGTACATAATGGAGGAAGCTCTCAATTAGCGACTGACATTATACTATGCTTCAGTTTCCTGCATACAGTACAGTTTAAGATATTATTTTAAAAAGTCAATATAGCATTGTGACAATGCTCAGCCTCTCCTCCTGAAGAATATGAAACAGGGGGACCCCGTGTCGAGGATTTGCATCCATTGTGCTTTTTTGCTAAAAGATATCGAGCTGAATGATGACTGAACACGGAGTAGCCCCGCGCTAGCTGTGTAGATGTGTATTGTGCACATGGTTTTTTTGAATTGCTATTTGCTCTTGAAATTTGGGGTATTTTTTGAGTGCAGTTAATGTCTTTTGGAGTGTTAGCTTATCTGCATTAGTGTATGGTTGGCTGTTCGGTTCTTTTGGGAACATAGTTTTTTTTTTCTATCTTTGTTTTTGAGAGTTGTTTTCTGTGATCTTTTTTTTTCAGAAACACCAACTGAAACCTGTGATAGAAGCCCAATTCAGGCTGGCTACTATGTACTGTCTCCATGGGCAGTTGAGGTTTCATTTATTTAAAGCTATTCGTTTTTGCAGGGAGCTAACACTCACAGGCAGTCTTTAGCAAAAAGCTTATGTCTGATATTTTGAAAGTAACCATATTCAAGGCACTTAGAAACTGATTTGACCTGGAAGTCATGCTTATCTACATGTGGCCTGCTCAAAAGGTTTAGTTTTATAGAGAGGGAATTAAAAATGGCAAGTGAAAGTCTGAAATGTAGAAAAGGATAGCAAGTAAAAGCACCATGACCATGCCCACTCATTTTCCTTTCCTAAGACAACACAGCAAACTTTACCTATCTCTTAACCCTGGCTTCTCCAAACACTAAAATGTATTCCTGTTTTACTTATGTATTCTTGAATTCTAATAGCAGATGTGTTTTCCCATTAGACATATATTTTAGATATAACCATAATCCTGTTGCTGGGTAAAACACTTTAGACATGCCTATAATGTGTTTCTTCTCTGATTGTAGGTTCAAACTGCCCTAAAAACAGCCATTATGAGGTATGCACCAGTGGCTGTGCCCCTACATGTGCTAGCCTATTGGCTCCAATTGAATGCAGTGCTGCCTGCAAAGAAGGATGCATTTGTGATGAAGGTTTTGTCTTCAGTGGTGGTCAGTGTGTTCCCATGGCTCAGTGTGGATGCTTATATAATGGCCTTTACTACATATCCGGAGAAGTGTTCTTCCCCAATGGCTTGTGTAACCAACAATGTACCTGCAAAGCTGGTGGAGTCGTTGAATGTATAGCCTTCTCTTGTAGCAAAAATGAGGAGTGCAAAGTGATAGATGGCATCCAGAAATGCCAACCGATTGGCTCTGCTACATGCCAAGCTGCTGGTGACCCACATTACCTGACCTTTGATGGCCTGGCCTTTGACTTCCAAGGTGCATGTACATACACCCTGACAAAGACAATTACTACAAACAGCAATCTGGTGCCCTTTGCCATCAATGTAGAAAATGACAAGTATGGCAATGGAAAAGTAACAGTCACCAAAATGGTGTCTGTTGAAGTGTATGGTTACACACTTACTCTCCTGCAGAACAAGGGAGGCCTCATTATGGTAAGCAATGGAAAAAGATGCTTTCTTACAATTTATGAATAGTTATGCCTTTAGTTATAACCCCTTTGAACCTTATTATCTGGATAAATGCCACTGATGGGCCCATCAGTGAATTTCAGGTGCATTACCTGGATAATGTCAATGAGAACCATTGCACACTGATTGGCACCATGTGATTAGTGCAGGGACAGTCAGATGACAGAACCCAGGAAGAGCAGCAGATATACCAGTGATATTCAGTGCTTCTATATGGATAACCCTCTGGATGACTTAGGACTACAGAAGAGCTGTCCTAATTTATCCTAGTTGTCCAAATAATAGTGTTAAACGTTGCCACTTTCCAGATAATGGCAGCTGTCACCTCTATACTCTGGTACTCAGCAACAGCCATGGTCAGAATTTTATAAGAAATGTTCTGTAGTATTTACACCACCTAGAGTAAATGCATCTGAACCTAAGTACTGCCAAACATGACTTTTATTGATTGATTGATTGATTGGGATTTATTAACTGCCTATAGGAGGAGATTCACCCAAGATGGTGTACAGTATTTAAATGTGCTACCACTAATAGCTACAGACAGAAGGGCATCTTATGTCCTTCACAAGATACAGCCTCCAAAACTGATCACAATACTCCAAGTGCAGCCTCACCCTTGACCTGTATAGGGGTATTAACACAGAGAATCCCTATATAGGAAGAGCATGGAATCAAAGCAAAATGTAAAGGACCTTTATAATTTGAACAGAACACAGAGGGGTGTAAACCTGCATGGAGTAGGTACAACTCCAGTCGCCTTGTTAGGGAGACTGGACTGATCTGTTGTCTTTATCTTCTGCCATTTACCTTTGTTACTATATTACTATATGTAGATTGGTGAAATGATATCTAGAAATCTCATCGAGCCCTATTATTCTCTAATTTTGTGAATGGGAATTGGTGGTTCATTTGCTGCTTTTTAAGTCCATAGGAAAGCAGTGTCCCACCATAGAAACATAGAAAATTACGACAGATAAAGACCATCTAGCTTATTTTCGAAAGAGAAGGCCAGCCATCTTCCGACACAAATCGGGAGATGGCTGGCCATCTCTCAAGGCCGGCGAAATTGGCATATTCGAAATCCAATTTTGGCCGGCCTCAACTGCAGTCCATCGAGGAGCCGGCCAAACTTCAAGGGGGCATGTCAGAAGGGTAGCAAAGGCGTGACAGGGGCGTGCTGGGGCGTGCTTAAGAGATGGGCGCCCTTGGCTGATAATGGAAAAAAGAAGGGCGTTCCTGGCGAGAATTTGGTCCACTTTATTTGGTCCCTTTTTTTTCAGATCCAAGTCCCAAAAAAGTGCCTGAACTGACCAGAAGACCACCGGAGGGAATCGGGGATCACCTCCCCTGACTCCCCCAGTGGTCACTAACCCCCTCCCACCCTCAAAAAAACAACTTTAAAAACTTTTTTTGCCAGCCTCTATGTCAGCCTCAAGCCTCAGGTCCATCGCAGCAGTATATAGGTCCCTGGAGCAGTTTTTGTGGGTGCAGTGGACTTCAGGCAGGTGGACCCAGCCCCCACACCTGTTACACTTGTGGTGGAAAATTGGAGCCCTTCAAAACCCACCCGAAACCCACTGTACCCTCATGTAGGTGCCCCCTTTCACCCGTAAGGGCTATGTGGGGAGTGGGTTTGGGGGGGATTTGGGGGGCTCAGCACCCAAGGTAAGGGAGCTATGCACCTGGGAACAATTTCTGAAGTCCAGTGCAGTGCCCCCTAGGGTGCCCGGTTGGTGTCCTGGCATGTCAGGAGGACCAGTGCACTACAAATGCTAGCCCCTCCCATGACCAAATGCCTTGGATTTGGCCGGGTTTGAGATGGCCGGCTTCGGTTTCCATTATCAGCGAAAACCGATGCCGGCTATCTCAAACCCAGCCATCTCTGACATTTGGCCGGTCCCAACCGTATTATCTAATCGAAAGATGAACGCCCATTTCGTTCGAAAATACGGTCGGCCCTGCCCTTTGTGGTGCCGTCCTCGGAGATGGGTGCCCTTAGAGATGGGCGTCCCCGGTCGAAAATGCCCCTCCATATGCCCTATCCAGTCTGCTCAGGCTTTTTTGAATTCAGATACAATCTTTCTCTCCATCACATCCATTGAGAGACCATTCCATGCATTTGACATAATTTCCATAAAGAACTATTTCCTTAGGTTGGTCCTGAGTCTGTCCCCTTTCACCTTCTTCCTATGTCCCCTCGTTCCAGTGCTTCCTTTCAATTGAAAGTGACACACCTCCTGTGCATGTATGTCATGGAGGTATTTATCTGTCTCTATCATATCTCCCCTCTGCAGTCTTTCTTTAAAAGTATATATATTGAGATCTTTAAGTCTGTCCCCATGCAGTAGATGATGAACACCACTGACCATTTTAGTAGCCGCCCTTTGGATTGACTCTATTCTGTTTATGTTGTTTTGAACATGTGGTCTCCAGAATTGTACATAGTACTAAAAAGGGGTCTCACCCAGTGGCGTTCCTAGGGGGGCTGACACCCAGGGGGCGGATCGCCCCCCCCCCCACCGGCGAACCCCCCCCCCCCCGATCCCCTGGCGAAAGAAACCTGTTCCGGGGCAAAGGGAGCATGAAAACGAAGAGCCGAAAAGGCGCGCGGCACCCCCCCAGCGGCGTGCACCCGGGGCGGACCGCCCCCACCTCCCCCCCTTGGTACGCCACTGGTCTCACCAAAGTGTTATATAGAGGCACTATCACATCTTGTATCCTGCTGACCATTCCTTTTTTTACTACTACTACTACTACTACTTCTTAACATTTCTAGAACGCTACTAGGGTTACTAGGGTTCTCCGAGGACAAGCAGGCTACTTGTTCTCACGACTGGGTTGACGTCCACGGCAGCCCCCACCAACCGGAAGAAAACTTTGCGGGCAGTCCTGCACGCAGGGCACGCCCACCGCGCATGCGCGGCCGCCTTCCCGCCCGTGCGCGACCGTTCCCACTCAGTCTTTTCTTTTCCGCGCTGGAGAGAGCCGCGTTCGTCTCTCTCTCTGTCAGCCCCGGAAACCGGATCGCGCTTTTGCCGCAAACTTTTTTCTCTTCGCGTTCTCTGTTTTTCTCTTTTTTCATTTGAGTAAAAAAAAAAAATGCTTACTTTGTTTTTCCCTCGTCTTTTAGCGGGGGCGTCTGCAGTCGATTTATTTTCGAGGTGTGATTTTTACCGCCACCATCGACGACTTTGACTTCGCCGACGCGATTTTTCCATCGATGTCCTCGAAGGTCCCGAGTGGATTTAAAAAGTGTGGTCGGTGCAGCTGGCATATCTCGCAGACCGACACCCACGCTTGGTGCCTCCAGTGCCTCGGGCCGGAGCACGATACCAAGACGTGCACTTTGTGTCTCGGTCTCCGGAAATGGACACAAGTAGCGAGGCAAGTTCTTCGGGACCGTCTTTTTGGAACTTGCGCCGGCCCCTCGACGTCGACTTCGACGGCATCGGTATCGACGGCCGGATCTTCAGTACCGGTATCGATGTCCACGAAATTGGCACCGACGGCATCGACCCCAGGAACACAGGTCCCGTCGGCCCACCGGCTCTCCGGAGACGGCAGGGGTGAGAGGCCGCGTGGGCAATCGGCCCCGGTCACTCCCTCTACCCAGGGCCCTCGGGACCGAACCCTGTCGGACCCGATTCCTCGAGGCCGAGGGGGATCCACCTCCTCCTCTTCTGTTCCACCGAGCGCCGATGATGGGCACCGTAAAAAGGCGAAGAAGCACCGTCATCGGTCGCCCACGACGCATCCAGCTCCCGGCGCCAGGGATGAGTCGATGCCGAGGAAGCGGCAGCGTCGAGAGGAGAGGTCCCCCTCTGTCGTGGAGGTATCAGCACGTCAGGGTGCCAGCACTTCGGTGCAGTCTCCTGGACCCGAGCAGCTTCCGGCACCGACACCCCTACCGGCCCCTTCGTCTTTCCCGACAGCGGGCCTGGACGAGTGCCTCCGAGCCATCCTTCCGGGGATTCTGGAAGGGCTGATGTGCCAGACCGTGCCGGCGCCGGGGGTGCTTGCGCCCTCGGCGCCGTTGATGGAGGCGCCGGCGGGCTGTAGCCCGGTGCTGAGGCCTTCGACACTGACTCCGCTTGCGGCGCCGGTCTCAACCGCCACGCAGGTGGAATCCCCGTCGACGTCGATGGAGGGAGCTTCATCCCCGCCGGCACGGGAGTCCACCGCTCGACGACGCCACCGAGGTCTCGGTGCCTTGACGTCGAGCCGGGCCCGGTTGAGGACTGAGTTACAGGAGCTCATGTCCGACACCGAGAAGGAGGCCTCGTGGGGGGAGGAGGAGGACCCCAGATATTTCTCCTCAGAGGAGTCTGTGGGCCTTCCCTCCAACCCCACTCCTTCACCAGAGAGAAAGCTCTCGCCACCTGAGAGCCTCTCCTTTGCCTCCTTCGTTAGGGATATGTCTATTTGCATTCCCTTCCCCGTGGTCTCTGTGGATGAGCCGAGGGCTGAGATGCTCGAGGTCCTCGACTATCCATCACCACCTAGAGAGTCCTCCACGGTGCCGTTGCACAATGTCCTCAAGGAAACACTGCTTCGGAACTGGTTGAGACCGTTATCTAACCCCACCATCCCCAAGAAAGCGGAGTCCCAATACAGGATCCACTCGGACCCAGAGTTAATGCGGCCCCAATTGCCTCATGACTTGGCGGTCGTGGACTCTGCTCTCAAGAGGGCACGGAGTTCGAGGGATACCGCCTCGGCGCCCCCGGGGCGGGAGTCTCGCACTCTGGACTCATTTGGGAGGAAGGCCTACCAATCTTCCATGCTCGTGACCCGCATCCAGTCTTACCAGCTCTACACGAGCATCCACATGCGGAATAATGTGAAGCAACTGGCGGACCTGGTCGACAAACTCCCCCCGGAGCAGTCCAGGCCCTTTCAGGAGGTGGTCAGGCAGCTGAAGGCGTGCAGAAAGTTCCTGTCCAGGGGTATATATGACACCTGTGCCGTGGCATCTCGTGCTGCGGCCCAAGGTTTAGTGAGCCAAGGTTTAGGCTCTCATGGCTGCGTGCCTCTGACCTAGACAACAGCAGAGACTGGCCGACGTCCCTTGCCGGGGGGATAATATTTTTGGTGAGAAGGTCGAGCAGTTGGTGGACCAACTACATCAGCGGGAAACCGCCCTCGACAAGCTCTCCCACCGGGCGCCTTCAGCATCCACCTCAGCAGGTGGACGTTTTTCCCGGGCCAGGCAGGCTGCGCCCTACGCCTATAACAAGCGTAGGTACACCCAGCCGACCCGAAGGCCTCATCAGGCACAGGGACAGTCCCAGCGCGCTCGTTCCCGTCAACAGCGTGCGCCTAAGCAGCCCCCTGCGCCTCCACAGCAAAAGCCGGGGACGGGCTTTTGACTGGATCCATGGGAACATAGCCGCCATCAAAGTGTCCGTACCGGACAATCTGCCAGTCGGAGGGAGGTTAAAACTTTTTCACCAAAGGTGGCCTCTTATAACCTCCGACCAGTGGGTTCTCCAAATAGTGCGGTGCGGATACGCCCCAAATTTGGTCTCCCCTCCACCAAATTGTCCTCCGGGAGCTCAGTCCTTCAGCTCCCAGCACAAGCGAGTACTTGCAGAGGAACTCTCCGCCCTTCTCAGCGCCAATGCGGTCGAGCCCGTGCCACCCGGGCAGGAAGGGCAGGGATTCTATTCCAGGTACTTCCTTGTGGAAAAGAAAACAGGGGGGATGCGCCCCATCCTAGACCTGAGAGGCCTGAACAAATTCCTGGTCAAAGAAAAGTTCAGGATGCTTTCCTTGGGCACCCTTCTGCCAATGATTCAGAAAAACGATTTGCTATGTTCCCTGGATTTAAAGGATGCATACACCCACATCCCGATACTGCCAGCTCACAGACAGTATCTCAGATTCCGTCTGGGCACACGGCATTTTCAGTATTGTGTGCTGCCCTTTGGGCTCGCCTCTGCCCCACGGGTGTTCACCAAGTGCCTCGTGGTGGTTGCGGCGTATCTACGCAAGCTGGGAGTGCACGTGTTCCCATATCTCGACGATTGGCTGGTCAAGAACACCTCGGAGGCAGGAGCTCTCCGGTCCATGCAGTGCACTATTCACCTCCTGGAGCTGCTGGGGTTTGTGATAAATTACCCAAAGTCCCATCTCCAGCCAGCCCAGTCTCTGGAACTCATAGGAGCTCTGCTGAATACTCAGACGGCTCAGGCCTTCCTTCCCGAAGCGAGGGCCAACAACCTCCTGTCCCTGGCTTCCCGGACCAGAGCGTCTCAGCAGATCACAGCTCGGCAGATGTGGAGACTTCTGGGTCATATGGCCTCCACAGTTCATGTGACTCCCATGGCTCATCTTCACATGAGATCTGCTCAATGGACCCTAGCTTCCCAGTGGTTTCAAGCCACCGGGAATCTAGAAGATGTCATCCGCCTCTCCACCAGTTGCCGCACTTCACTGCACTGGTGGACCATTCGGACCAATTTGACCCTGGGACGTCCATTTCAAATTCCACAGCCCACGAAAGTGCTAATGACGGATGCATCTCGCCTGGGGTGGGGAGCTCATGTCGATGGGCTTCACACCCAGGGACTGTGGTCCCTCCAGGAAAAAGATCTTCAGATCAACCTCCTGGAGCTCCGAGCGGTCTGGAACGCACTGAAGGCTTTCAGAGATAGGCTGTCCTGTCAAATTATCCAAATTCGGACAGACAATCAGGTTGCAATGTATTACATCAACAAGCAGGGGGGCACCGGATCTTGCCCCCTGTGTCAGGAAGCCGTCGGGATGTGGGGTTGGGCTTGCCAGTTCGGCATGCTCCTCCAAGCCACATACCTGGCAGGCGTAAACAACAGTCTGGCCGACAGACTGAGCAGAGTCATGCAACCGCACGAGTGGTCGCTCCATTCCAGAGTGGTACGCAAGATCTTCCAAGAGTGGGGCACCCCCTTGGTGGACCTTTTCGCCTCTCAGACCAACCACAAGCTGCCTCTGTTCTGTTCCAGACTTCAGGCACACGGCAGGCTAGCGTCGGATGCCTTTCTCCTTCATTGGGGGACCGGCCTCCTGTATGCTTATTCTCCCATACCTTTGGTGGGGAAGACCTTACTGAAGCTCAAGCAAGACCGCAGCACCATGATTCTGATCGCGCCTTTTTGGCCCTGTCAGATCTGGTTCCCTCTTCTTCTGGAGTTGTCCTCCGAAGAACCGTGGAGATTGGAGTGTTTTCCGACTCTCATTTCGCAGAACGACGGAGCGTTGCTGCACCCCAACCTTCAGTCTCTGGCTCTCACAGCCTGGATGTTGAGGGCGTAGACTTCGCTTCGTTGGGTCTGTCTGAGGGTGTCTCCCGTGTCTTGCTTGCCTCTAGGAAGGATTCCACTAAAAAGAGTTACTTTTTCAAGTGGAGGAGGTTTGTCGTTTGGTGTGAGAGCAAGGCCCTAGAACCTCGTTCTTGCCCTGCACAGAACCTGCTTGAATACTTTCTGCACTTATCAGAGTCTGGCCTCAAGACCAACTCAGTAAGGAATCACCTTAGTGCGATTAGTGCTTACCATTATCGTGTAGAGGGTAAAGCCATCTCTGGAGAGCCTTTAGTCGTTCGATTCATGAGAGGCTTGCTTTTGTCAAGGCCCCCTGTCAAGCCTCCAGCAGTGTCATGGGATCTCAACGTCGTCCTCACCCAGCTGATGAAACCTCCTTTCGAGCCACTGAATTCCTGCCATCTGAAGTACTTGACCTGGAAGGTCATTTTCTTGGTGGCAGTTACTTCAGCTCATAGGGTCAGTGAGCTTTAAGCCCTGGTAGCTCATGCTCCGTACACTAAATTTCATCATAACAGAGTAGTGCTCCGCACTCACCCTAAGTTCCTGCCGAAGGTGGTGTCGGAGTTCCATCTTAACCAGTCAATTGTCTTGCCAACATTCTTTCCCAGACCACATACCCGCCCTGCTGAACGTCAGTTGCACACATTGGACTGCAAGAGAGCATTGGCCTTCTATCTGGAGCGCACACAGCCCCACAGACAGTCCGCTCAATTGTTTATTTCTTTTGACCCCAATAGGAAAGGGGTCGCTGTCGGGAAACGCACCATCTCCAATTGGCTAGCAGATTGCATTTCCTTCACTTACGCCCAGGCTGGGCTGACTCTTGAGGGTCATGTCACGGCTCATAGTGTCAGAGCCATGGCAGCGTCGGTGGCTCGAAGTCAGCCACTATTGAAGAGATTTGCAAGGCTGCGACGTGGTCATCTGCAGTCGGTGCTGCAGAATCTGTTTGGGGTTTAAATCCAACTCCACCCTCCAGGACCCGAATTTATTCTGGTCAGGCTGCACTCTCAGTTAGTTGTTCTTCATAGGTCAATTTTCTGTTATACCCTCGCCGTTGCGAGGTTCAATTGACCTGGGTTCTTGTTTTGAGTGAGCCTGAGAGCTAGGGATACCCCAGTCGTGAGAACAAGCAGCCTGCTTGTCCTCGGAGAAAGCGAATGATACATACCTGTAGCAGGTGTTCTCCGAGGACAGCAGGCTGATTGTTCTCACCTACCCTCCCTCCTCCCCTTTGGAGTTGCGTTTTACTCATGTTTTTGCTTGTCATTCAACTGAGCGGGAACGGTCGCGCACGGGCGGGAAGGCGGCCGCGCATGCGCGGTGGGCGTGCCCCGCATGCGGAACCGCCCGCAAAGTTTTCTTCCAGTTGGTGGGGGCTGCCGTGGACGTCAACCCAGTCGTGAGAACAATCAGCCTGCTGTCCTCGGAGAACACCTGCTACAGGTATGTATCATTCGCTTTATTTTGCCATTGCCATTGCCTTTTCTACCAGTTTGGCCACCTTAAGATCATCAGACACAATCCTCCCAATCTTTCATGCACAGAATTAGTTCACAAACTATACTGTACTGCTTCCTCTGTTTTTTTGCAGCCCAGTGCATGGCCCTGCATTTTTTAACATTAAATCTGAGCTCCCAAATTCTAGACCATTGTCAAGCTTCGCTAGATCCCCTTTCATATTATGTACACCATCAATAGTGTCTACTCTATGATTTTGTTATCATCCACAAAGAGGCAACACTTATCAGACAACCCTTCCACAATACTGCTCACAAAAATGTTTAAAAGAGATGAACCATGGACTGATAATCCCTGCAGCACACCACTGGTAATATTCCTTTTCTGAGAGTTAAATCCATTCACCACTACCCTGTCTTGCCTTCCACTCATTCAGTTTCTAACCCAGTCAGAAACTTCAGGGCTGTGTAAGCGCTCGTTTATTTATAAGCCCCTATGCAGAACTATGTGAAAGCTTTGCTAAAATCTAAATATATTACATCTAGCACTGTCCCTCAATCCAACTCTCTGGTCACTCAGTCAAAGAAATTAATCACAACTGTCAAATAAGACATACCTCTAGTAAAATCATGCTGCCTTGGGTCCTGCAATCCACTGGATTCTAGAAACCTCACTAGTCTCTGTTTTAGAAGTGTTTCCATTAGTTTACTCACCACAGACAGGGCCGTGCCTAGGGTCTCTGGTGCCCCCCTGCAGACTATCAGTTGACGCCCCCCCTCCCCCCGTGAAAATGATCACTCACCATTTGGTCGTGGGAGGAGCCAGCATTCACAGTGCACTAGTCCCCCTTACATACCAGGACACCAACTGGGCACCCTGGGGGGCATTGCAGTAGACTAACTGATGCACTAAAGGAAAAAGGCATGCAGTGGTCACTAACCACCTCCCACCCCGAAAAAAAAAAAAAAACTTTAAAAATGTTTGTCTTTTTTTTTAGAGTATGGATGAAGGATGCCCTTCGCTGTACCTCCGCGGCAGTTGAGGACGTCCTTCGTTATTTATTTATTTAGATTTTGCTCACACCTTTTTCAGTTGTAGCTCAAGGTGAGTTACATTCAGGTACACTGGATATTTCTATGCCTCCGCCCCTGCAATGGCAGTTGAGGATGTCCTTTGATATGCCTCTGTCCCTAGAACGGCAGTTGAAGACGTCCAAAACGTGGATGTTTGTGAGAAGGACATCTGTTTCTGCAAGAAGGACATCCATGCCTGCTATGCCTCTGACACCCCCTATATTTATTTGGATTTTGGATCACAAGTAGCAACAGTGGGATTTGAGCCAGCCACCTCTGGATTGCAAGACGAGTGATCTAACCACTAGGCAGTGGCATAGGAAGGGGGGGTGGGAGGGGCGGTCTGCCCCGGGTGCATGCACTCGGGGAGTGCCGGCCCCGCTGGTTCCCTGCTCCCTCTGCCCCGGAACAGGTTACTTCCTGTTCCAGGGCAGAGAGAGCAGGGAACCAGCAGGGCCGACACAGCTCCAAGTGACATGCACTCGGGGCGGATCGGCCCTCCCGCAGGTAAGAATGCGGTCCGGGGGGGGGGGGGGTGCGCCGCAGAGGGGGGGTGCGCAGCGGCGACCCGCCCCGGGTGCCATTAGCCCTCGCTACGGCACTGCCACTAGGCCACTCCTCTACTCCAATCCACTTTCTTGAAATTTGGCCATCCCTGTGGGGGGGGGGGGGGGGGGGGGAGCAGTTGAGCACATCCAAAATGTTTGAAAGAAGGACGTCCATGCCCTCATTATGCCTCCGCTGACACACACATACCTCCCCCCCAGGGACCTGCATACTGCCCCCCCCCCCCCCAGGAATGGCAAAATTTAAAGGGAGTGGAGTGGAGCAGTGGCGTAGCCAAGGGTGGGCCTAGATGGGCCCAGGCCCACCCATTTTGGGCACAGGCCCACCCAGTAGCAGCACATCTATGATGTGGCTGGCAGGGATCCCCAAGCTCCACCAGCCGAAAACTTCCAACAACTGTCCCTCCTGCATAATAGCCTTCCTTCTGATGTATTCCCGCCTATGTGGAAACAGGAAGTTGCATCAGAGGGAAGACTGTGGGGCCAACATAAGCAGTGTATATTAGTTGCTGCTTGCTGCTGGTGAAAGTCTGCTATTTAAAAGGTATGCAGGGCAGGGGGGATGTTTGAGAGACTATATGCCATGCAGGCAAGAGAGTGAGAGACCAAATCACCTGTGGGACAGGCGGAGTTCTGCCCACCCATCTTGGGCCCAGGCCCACCCAAATGTGGGTGTCTGGCTACGCCCCTGGAGTGGAGGAGTGGCCTAGTGGTTAGAACACTGGTCTTGTAATTCAGAGGTGGCTGGTTTAAATCCCACTGCTGCTACTTGTGATCCAAAATCCAAATAAATAAAGGGGGTGTCAGAGGCATAGTAGGCATGGACATCCTTCTCACAGAAACATCCAGGCATGGATGTCCTTCTCACAAACATCAACATTTTGAACATCTTCAACTACCGTTGCAGGGACGGGGGCATATAAATATCCAGTGTACCTAAATGTAACTCACCTTGAGCTACTACTGAAAAAGGTGTGAGCAAAATCTAAATAAATAAATAGTGAAGGACACCCTCAACTGCCGTCGCAGGGACAGAGGCATAGCGAAGGAGGTCCTTCACCCATACTCTAAAAAAAAAAAAAAGACAAAAGTTTTTAAAGTTGTTTTTTTCAGGGTGAGAGGTGGTTAGTGACCACTGGGGGAATCAGGGGAGGTCATCTCCGAGTCCCTCCGGTGGTTATCTGGTCATTTAGGGCACAATTTTGTGTCTTGGTCATAAAAAAAAAAAAAGGACCAAGTAATGTCGGCCAAGTGTTCATCAAGGACGCCCTTCTTTTTTCCATTATCGCTTGAGGACGCCCATCCGTTAGGCATGCCCCAGTCCCGCCTTCGCTACACCTCCGACATGCCCCCGGGAACTTTGGTCGTCCCCGCGACAGGAAGCAATTGGGGATGCCCAAAATCGGCTTTCGATTATGCCGATTTGGGCGACCCTGAGAGAAGGACGCCCATCTCCCGATTTGTGTCGAAAGATGGGCGTCCTTCTCTTTCGAAAAGAAGCCTGTAATTTAAAGAAAGTTGCACAAAAGGTCAGAGAGATTGTGAGACTAACAAGTTAGTTACTTCTTCCATTAAAGGCCTGGTTGAAGAATCAAGTTTTCACCTGCTTCCTGAAGTAGAGATAGTCTTGTGTTAAGCAGAGCCTTTCAGGGAGTGCATTCCAGAGTGTGAAGGCTACTATGGAGAAGGCTTGCTAGCGGGTGAAGGCTTACCTCTTTTTCCTTATGTTTTCATCTATTTATTGCTTATTTAGTTGCATTTGATTACTTACCTTTCTCTTACATACTACAAAGCAGCTTACAGAGCACTAGGAACATTTTTTGTCTTTTTTTTTCAGATGAGACATTACATTTAAGCCCTGTCCATACTAGATATTAGAGATCTCCCCCTCATATTTTTAACAATCAAAAGGATGTTCTTGTAGATGTCATGGATCTTTCAATACTCAAACCACTGTTAGCAGAAAAAGATCTTTCTAGTTAATAGGTCTTAAATTTTCTTCTTTCTCTGTCTAAATGGAAGACCCCATTATTTTAGTTATTCTAGATATAAATAGTTCCCATAATAAGACTATTAGGGGTCCTTTTATAGAGTGGCAGTAAGCCCAACGTGGGCTTACTGTTCGTTCTTCTGGGACTACCGCTGGCCCAACGCGGGCGCTGTTGGTAGTCCCTCCCCGAGCGCATGTCATTTTCGGGGGAAAAATAAAATCCCAGAAATTGCTTGCGCGGCGGTAACCCAGTGGTAATTGGGCATTGCTGTGCGCTGCCCGGTTACTGCCAAGGTTAACGTGGAAGCCCTTATCGCCAACTCAATGGGTGGTTGTAAGGATTCCCTGTCGCATGGCCATGCTGTAAGACTTCTCTTACCACATGGTCATGTGTGCCTGGGGTTTTTTTTACCTGCTGCGGTAAAAAGGGCCCTGGTGCATGGGAAAAACATCCCCTGCTGCTAGCGCAGGGCCCTTTTTTCTGCAGCTTGGTAAAAGAATCCTTTAGATCCTTCTTAAAAGCTAGGTAGTAAAAGACACATCCATGTAGTGCTATAGAAATGCTAAATAGTAGTAGTAGTAGTATGTCTGGACAGGCATAATTTCCCAAATATTTTACAAAAGACTCCCTGAACATGAGGGGGGGGGGGGGATTCTATAAATGGTGCTCATAAATGGACGTCCTTTTTTTTTGTATTTTTTTCACTGCTGTGAACAACAGTGCAAACACACTGCTTAATGGTGTTAGAAGTGCTCAGTAAATAACATATTACTCTGGCTGGTCAACTGGAATAGTAATATGTTTCACAGACATCAGTGCACTTCAGCCCTCCCTGCCTCCTATATTAAACGTAATGCTAAAACAAACATTGGTTTCAGTCAATGAGTACTTAGCTGTGGGCTGGTGCTCTTTATAGCTGCTCTGTTACCCAGTAGATAGCCAGAAGCTTTTAGTGCATGTAGAAACGTGATATTAAAAACTCGATGATCAAGCCATCCACTCAATACAATTTTTCAACTATAGTTGATCGATCTTCTATTCTCACTTCAATTCTCAACACACATGGTGTTTCGCCTTTACTGGCGTCATCAGGAGAATCGAGATTCAGCTGGACTTCCCTCCCGGTATTCTATTTCCATCTGTAAGCAACATAAAAGTCCACTGTAGTCCATATAACCCTGGACACCTCTCCAACCATACACTGCATTATGAGTACTGAATTTACTCGTTCAATAAATCATCATTCTTTTAGCGACATCTAGCATCTAATAAACCATGATGATGGCATACCTCCAGATGGAGCATTCTCCACTTCCATAGTTCAACCATTGTGTCCACACCGGCACTGCTACGCTGTTGCCTGACAGCTGTTATTCATGTAGCCACTTGATTTCATGATTCAAACCCCGAGGGGCCACCGTATCCCACTGGAATATTGTTCTCTGTTCGTAGTGTTTCAATCTCCTAGCTATATTCCCACCATGTATAGCTTTCATTTGCTTGAGCACAACAAATTTTAAATCAGATAGATTGTGGGATGTTCTAGTCCAATGGTCAACGAGATGAGCCTCCCTCTTCTGGGTTCTTAGATTGCTAATATGTCCAGCAATGCGTTGCTTGACTTTCCTTATGGTGTACCCAATGTACCATTTACCACACGGGCAAATGATACAATAAACTACTTGGGCTGATTCACAGTTAGTGGTTGACAGCAGATGGAAAGGTTTGCCGGTCTGTGGGTGAATAACATAAGTAGTTTGCCACGCATATTTACAATATACGCAGATGTGGAAAGAACACCAGAATCTCACAGAGAAGCATGCAGCAAGGAAGCAGGAGTGGAAAATGGATCCAGGCATTTCAAACAAACCAAGTCACACTCAAAGATATGTGCTGTCGGCAAAAGTTAGCTTCCAGCTGATAGAAAACTTTTGCCAACAATGCATATCTTTGAGACGATCAATTTCTGGATTAATAGTCATTTTCAAGACTTCCTTTCGTGGTTCATTCTTTGAAGACAGACACGTTAGTATACGTTGAAGAGACTCCTGAGCAGGCGCATGTGTGCCGAAACACAGTGGCATTTTGAGTCATCATTAAGAATCACCAGTTAAAGTTTTAATTTCATATTGGGTGTGCCTTGGTCTGTTTGAAGTGCTTGGATCCATTCCCTTTTGAAATAAGGGGGACACATGATCAAACTTACATGCATGAGTTATCAATCTTATAGCAGTGTTTTGTATAGATTTAAGTCTTTTTAGATTTGTGTGTAAGCAGCTGAGATAGATTATGTTGTAATAGTGAAATCTAGTTACCAACAGTGAAAGGACAAGGGAGTGAAAAGTCTGTTGATCAAAATACCACTGGACTGATTGTAATTGTCAGATAACCAGAAAATTGGTTTTGGCTAAGTAGAAAATTTGCTGAGTGAAAGTGAGATGAGAATGAAGTATGACTCCCAGATACTGAAAATAATTAACTGGCTGAATAGAGGTGCCACAGAGAGTTAGAGGAATGGAGGAAATAGATAATCCTCCCCACCCCCATGAACCAACATGCAACAGTTTTCTATGTATTAAGTACAAGCTGGTGTGTAGAGAGTCAGGAAGAAATAGCATGAAGACAATGTTGAAATGGGCTGATATCAGGGTTGAAAGGGCTAGTAGGCAAAAGTAACAGAATGTGATCAGCATAGAAGTGAAACAAAACATCTGTTGGCCTCCCTTACAAGCCTAGGGCTCAAACAGCTAGCAGATCTCATGACAATCGCACATAATAGAAAAGGCCTGACCTCTATTAAGCCCTCCTCTCATCTGCTAGCAGTCATTAAAAAAAAAAAACACACACACACACACACACTTTACTTACAAAGCAAATAGCTAGATTAACTACCAGTTTAAACTGTCTAAGAGCAATAAAGGAACCCAGCTGTTGGATACAATGCACAAAGCTTTCAGGGGTCAGTTTTCTATTTCCATTCTTCATAATCTTTAGGTGTTATAGAGGAGCATTTTTTATATGATGTCTAAGTCTGAATTTGGATGTTTTACACAAAACGTCCAAATCCAGAACAAGAAAGAAGGTCATTTTTGAAAAAGAAAAATGTCTATCTTTTTTTTCAAAAATACTATGGACGTTTTGTATTTTGGACATTTTGTGATATGGACCTTTTATTTTTTGGTCAATTTTCAAACAAAAAACATTAAAATGCAAAAAGTCCAAAATAGAGGAGTGGCTTAATGGTTAGTGCAGTGGGCTTTGATCCTGGCAACATGGGTTCAATTCCCACTGGAGCTCCTTGTGACTTTGGACAAGTCAAATGCACACTGGGCATTTTTGGATATGACTTCTAAGTCTGAATTTGGACTTTTTTTGTAAAACGTCCAAAATCAGAAAAGAAAAGATCATTTTCTACAAAGAAACAGTCTATCTTTTCCTTTTGAAAATGCTGTTTGGAAAAATGTTTTGTGATTTGGATGATTTATTTTTTGGTCCATTTTCAAACAAAAAACATCCAAATGCAAAATGTACAAAATATACAAGAAAATCCACATTAGAGTAAAACCATTCATACGTTCTAAGTGTGGTAAAAGCTTTGGTTGTAATGTAAATCTCAAGGATGCCCTATTGCTTTCCTGGGATGTCACTTTTCCACTATTCTACCTGATGCCAAGCTTTGTATTTTTTTTTGTAACATCTGAGCCTTGTGTCTATTGTTTATCAGTAGATTTGGTCTTTGAATTCAGATCTATAGATGAAAAGGAGGTATCATTACATATATCTAAATGCCAGAGTGCTATTTTCCATATTTCATAACAAGAATGTACATTCTCTAATTACCTGTCCCAATGCAACTGAAGCTTTTACCTCCTCAGTGCATGTAAATGGTTTCATCCCTGTGTGGATTCTCTGATGCTGTGTGAGGCTTTCTTTCCAACCAAATCTTTTACCACACTCAGGATATGTAAATGGTTTCATTCCTGTGTGTATTCTCTGGTGCATTGTGAGCAGGGCCGTGCCAACACAGTAAGTGGGGTAAGCACGGCAGGGGGGCGCCGTCCTCTGGGGGGCACCACCGCACCATGCTTACCTCGCCCTCCCGCTCCCATTGCCCAACTGCCCGCCCTCTTCTCTCCCGCAAGATCCCTTTCCTTTTTTTTCTCCTTTTAAATTTACCTCCGTCCGGCAGCACAGGCGCAGCGTCAGTGAAGGAGGCGGCGCTCCCGACGTATCTAGCCTTCCCTTCGCTCAGTGTTCCGCCTTCTTCTGATGTCAAGGAAATGATGTCAGAAGAAGGCGGGACACTGAGCGAAGGGAAGGCTAGACATGTCGGGAGCGCCGCCTCCTTCACTGATGCTGCGCCTGTGCTGCCGGACGGAGGTAAATTTAAAAGAAAAAAAAAGGAAAGGGATGTTTGGGGGGGAGAAGGCGGGCAGTTGGGACATGGGAGCGGGAGTGCAGAGGAGAGAGGAGCATGGATGCGAGGGCAGGGTTCATGGAAGGGAGAGAGGGGAATTGCTGGATAGGGATGAATGGAGGGGGCAGGGGACAGAGGAGCATGGATGGGAGGGCAGGGCTCAGGGAGAGAGGGGAATTGCTGGATAGGGATGAATGAAGGGGACGGACAGAGGAGCATGGATGGGAGGGCAGGGCTCAGGGAGAGAGGGAAATTGCTGAATAGGAATGAATGCAAGGGGCAGGGGCAGCGGACTTCGGAGAAAAACGTCTAAAAAGAGGTTTCGAAAATACTGATTTGGATGTTTTTGTGAGAAAAACGTTCAAATGCAGACTTATGTCACTTTTTGGATGTTTTTCTCTTTTGAAAATGAGCCTGATAATGACTGAACTCTCAAACTCCATGGGGCTCCTTCCTCACTTCATCTAGAGTATTAGTTGCTTCCACTTCCATGGGTTGGGGAAAATGCTCCTCTTTTCCCCCTCTCAGTCCCAAGTTCTAGGTGTTTTAAAGCCATCTCCCTTTTCATGAGGTTCCCTCCCAACCTGTCTGGGTAACCAGGATTTTTCCTGAATCTTCTTCACTTTTCCTTGGGTGCCTAGTACCTTTTACTAGAAGACCCTGGGTGCCCTCTGTTGGTTGCAAGCCTATTTCATAAAGGGGTAGGAGAGAATTGATCTTGAGATGGCAGAGTCCTCACATTCCCTTTTCCTTCTTCCTCACAACATGCACATTTGCCATGCAAGCTTTCTGAACTGACCTCCTAAATTTCTCATCCTCCATTCTTCATCCACCAGATGAAGAACTGAATAAGTATGGGCAAAGCCTTCTCATAATTAAAGTCATCCATATAGTATTAGTTTAGTGGCCCTATGCTATTACAGGTCTTAACTAAACTCAACATTAGTGAACAATTGTAATCACTGGAAATTTAACCTTAAAAAGGCTGAAGTAAAGAAAACAATTCTCAGTATATCCTAGTAGAGTAATAAGAAATCACCCCCCACCCCTTCAGATATTCAGCCAGCGGTGGTAAGCATTTTTCTGCCCGCTGCCAGCTTTATTCCGAGATATTCAATACTGGGCCCTTTCTGGGATTCAGCATTGAATATCTGGTGGGGTTTTTTTGAGCCAGCTAACACATAACCGGTCAATATTCATCCCTTGCCCACATACACCAAACCGCTTAAAGATAGGACTGCTATTTATGTGACCCAATTTAAGCAGTTTACTTGTACAGTGAGGGGCTGAATATCGACATTTAACCTGACTCCGCCCATGGAATGCCCACAAGATAGCTGCTTTTGAGTTTGGTGCTAACCGGTCATTTTCAGCGAAGATAACTTGTTAAATGCTGCTGAAAATTACTAGATAGCCGTGAACAAGTGATTTAAGCAGTCAACAGCCATTTCCAGGGAGATAAATTGTTTTGAATATGAGAGTCCTCAGTCTATCAAGGCCAGAGCTCTGTCAGTGAACTGAACACTGCAATGATATGCATTATTTTGAATATACTTCTGTAGTGAAACATTAGCATCTCTGAAAACACAGCACATCACTATGCCAAGTGAAATATTCTCTCTCTTTTAGGTAAATGGGGTGTTCAATAATCTCCCTCTCACTATTGAGGATGGAAAGATCCATGCTTACCAACATGGTATCAATGTCATTATGGAAACTGACTTTGGACTGCAAGTGAGCTATGACTTGATCTACTTTGTTGTGGCCACTGTCCCAGGGAACTACAAGGGCCAGTTGGGTGGCTTGTGTGGAAATTACAATGGGGACAAGAAAGATGAGTTCCAGCTACCTGACAAGAGACTAGCTGCTGATGCCACTACATTTGGCACTGCGTGGAAAGTTCAGATTGCTGGGGTGACCTGTGACAATGGCTGCGGTGCAGCTGGCAATCCCTGTCCTGTCTGTGATGACAGGAAAAGGGAAGTCTTCAAGAATTATAACTATTGTGGCATTCTTAACAGATCTGATGGCCCCTTCAGTGCCTGCTACCCTACAGTCAACCCTGATATCTATTATAACAACTGTATCTATGATCTCTGCATGGGCAATGGTGACAACACAATTCTTTGTTACAACATCCAGAGCTACATGACGGCATGCCAGTCTGCTGGTATCACCATCCAGTCTTGGAGAAGTGACTCTTTCTGCCGTAAGTTTGGCTGGAGTTTATAAAAATGATCTTAATTGTAATTGTCTATTTATTTTCCAAAATAATGCAACATATTCAACAGTTGTTTAACTAGCTGTGTTCTGGTGTGTCTTTAGATGGGGACTCTAGGACATCTGCTTCTACTTCATAGTTTTCAACAACAGTATTGGTGAAAAAAACTTTAGATTATTGACAATTATTCCTAACTATTTAGATATGTTTAAAATAAACTCTCATTATTCCTTGCCTTCATTCTCTCTTTATTGTAGACTAACTCTAGTCTATTTCCTTCTATAGTTTTAACCTTTTTTATTCCATTCTTTTATCTCACTTTCTCCTTCAAACTTTTTGTATCATTCGCTGATCTCCAACATGTGCAGGCTCCTGGGGGAACCAAGGAAACACCCACCCAGTTCTTTCGTTTAGCATTTAAATTTGGTTTCTAGCCAGAATGAGCAAGTACAAATGAAATGAAATCTAGGTCTGACCCCAGGTTTACAAGTGTGGAAAGAGTTACTATTCTATAATTTGTTGCTTTTCTGCACTTGCTTTTCCCCAAAACTTTTATCTGGCATCTCTCTCTCTCTCTCTCTCTCTCTGTGTAAATATTTAAATAAATAAATAAACATAAATAGACAGATATATTTTTTAATTTATTGTATTTATTTATTGTGTTATATTTGATATATCACCTTTCAAATTAATAAAATAAAATTCAATGTTTTGTTTTCATTTAAGCTCTGTCCTGCCCTGCCAACAGCCAGTACAAACTCTGTGCAGACATCTGCTCAGTGACATGTGCTGGAATCACAGACACAGCTAAATGCCCCACCACCTGTGCGGAGGGCTGTGAGTGCAATGATGGGTTTTTCTTTGATGGACAGCAGTGTGTATCCATAGACAACTGTGGGTGCTTCTACAATGGAAAATACTATAAGGTACAATACTGAAATTTCTTTTTATCACAGGCACTAATTTACTAAACTGTTATCCCCACCAACATAGAACAACCTCTGGGCCTACATTTTCTGTGGTTTACATTCAGAGTTAGATGGTGAAATTTTGTTAGTGTTACTAACAACTCCATTTCAAAATGGAGAGGCTCAACTAATTCTGGTTTTCTTCTATGGATGAAATCTAATTTCCTGTCAGAAAAGCAGGAACCACAAGTTCATAGATTTACTGAATTACAGCTAGACCTGAATTAGTCTATTCCTGATTACATGGAGCATGATGGTGACACTCATTTGCACTTCTTCCACCACTTATCGTTTTCATTGTAATGCATTTCTATAGGCATATAATTTATTTTGGTTTAGCTCATGCTTTGTAGTAGGGTTATGCAATTTTTTTTGAAATGACATTTCCTATGTCATTTACAAATGAAAATGAGCAGAAAAAACATGAAGTTGTATATTTTTTTCATGTGCCATCAGAGAGATGTGCATTTTTTGAAACATTTCCCATGTTATTTCATGTCATTGGCAAATAAAGTCAAGCAGAAAAAAAAACATGAACTTCTGTGTTTTTATTTTCATGTTCTGTTTTGAAAGGACACAAACTGCAATGAGTGTACATTCTTTCAGAGCAACATGCACTCGTTTCCAGTAGTGCACACATATACAAACCATCACATACTGGGAAAGTGTGCATACTTTTCTGAAACAACATGCACTCTTACAAATAGTGCACAGACTTGAAAAAATGCAAGCTCTTTCCACTCCTGTCCTGGCCAAGCTAGGGTCATCAGTTCCCTTTTGAATCCAGAGCTCAGCTATGACAGGATGGGAGGGGGATTGCATCCATCTCACCACAGAAGACCACCAGGGATATCCCAGCTAGGTCTCAGGGGGGTTCAGGAAGGTGGGGGGAGTGCCAGGTTGTTGATGGGTTGGTGTTTGGGATGGGTGGCCTGGTCTATCGAGGGAGCTATGAATAGGGCGAGGAGGGAGCTATGGTCTTGGGGTGGTTGGGCCATATCATCTGGCTTGGGGGGGAAGAGAAGGAAGGATCTGCTTGAGGGGGATCAGGGAGTCAGCACATATCATTGGGTTTAGGGGGATCAGGAGGGAAAAATAAGATCGGGGGGGGGGGGGGGGGTTTGGAGAGAAGGAAATGGGGTTTGCCTCTGCGGGTACATTTGTGGTTCCCAGGTTGTGCTTGGGCTCTGTTACATGCCTGGCCCTCCTGTATCTGTCATACCATGTAACACCAAGCTCCTCTGGTATGTGATTTCTCTGTGCAGGAAAAGTAGGGTAGATGTTGCATTTCCCATACAGGAGGAAACAGAGTATGCCTCTGTAGGTGCATTTGTGGTTCCTAGGTTGTGCTTGGGCTCTGTTACATGCTTGGCCCTGCTCAAAGGAGCTTACAATCTATGTCAAGTTGGTGCAGTCTAGATTCTTGAATAGAGGTCTGGTGGTTAGGTGCCGAAGGCGACATTGAGGAGGTGGGCTTTGAGCAAGGGAGGGGGCCTGGCGTATGGGCTCAGGGAGTTTATTCCAGGCATGGAGTGAGGCGAGGTAGAAAGGGCAGAACCTGGAGTTGGCGGTGGTGGAGAAGGGTACTGAAAGGAGGGATTTGTCTTGAGAGCGGAGGTTACGGGTAGGAACGTAAAGGGAGATGAGGGTAGAGAGGTAAGAAGGGGCTGCAGATCGAGTGCATTTGTAGGTTACTAAGAGAAGCTTGAACTGTATGCAGTACCTGATCGGAAGCCAGTGAAGTGACTTGAGGAGAGGGGTGATATGAGTATATCGGTCCAGTCGGAAGATAAGATGTGCATCAGAATTCTGAACGGACTGAAGGGGGGATAGATGGCAAAGTGGGAGGCCAGCGAGGAGTAGGTTGCAGTAGTCGAGGCGAGAGGTAATAAGAGAGTGGATGAGAGTTCGGGTGATGTGCTCAGAGAGGAAAGGGCAAATTTTGCTAATGTTATAGAGGAAGAAGCGACAGGTCTTGGCTATCTGCTGAATATGCGCAGAGAAGGAGAGGGAGGAGTCGAAGATGACTCCGAGGTTGCGGGCAGATGAGACAGGGACGATGAGGGTGTTATCGACTGTGATAGAAAGTGGAGGGAGAGGAGAAGTGGGTTTGGGTGGGAAGACAATAAGCTCGGTCTTGGCCATGTTCAGTTTCAAGTGGCGGTTGGACATCCAGGCAGCAATGTCGGACAAACAGGCCGATACTTTGGCCTGGGTTACTGCAATGATGTCTGGTGTGAAGAGGTAAAGCTGGGTGTTATCAGCATACAGATGATATTGGAAACCATGAGAGGAGATTAGGGAGCACAGGGAGGATGTGTAGATTGAAAAATGAAGGGGTCCAAGGACAGATCCCAGAGGAACTCCAACAGAGAGCGGGATGGGGGTGGAGGAAGAACCATGAGAATGTACTCTGAAGGTACGGTGGGAGAGATAAGAGGAGAACCAGGAGAGGACAGAGCCCTGGAACCCAAGTGAGGACAGTATGGCAAGAAGTAAGTTGTGATTGCAGTGTCAAAAGCGGCGGATAGGTCGAGGAGGATGAGGATGGAGTAATGACCTTTGGATTTGGCAAGGAACAGGTCATTTCAGACTTTAGATAGTGCCGTTTCTGTCGAGTGTAGGGGACGAAAGCCGGATTGAAGCGGATCGAGGATGGCATGAGAGGAGAGAAAATCAAGGCAACGGCTGTGAACGGCGCGATCAAGTATCTTGGAGAGGAAGGGTAGGAGGGAACTGGGGCGGTAGTTGGAGGGACAGGTAGGGTCAAGTGATGGTTTTTTGAGGAGTGGAGTGACTACAGCATGTTTGAAGGTGTCAGGGACAGTTGCAGTGATTAAGGATATGACAGATGGAGGGGTGACAGTGGGAGTGATGGTGTTAAGTTGGTGAGGATGGGGTCTGAGGAACAGGTGGTACATTTCGAGGAAGAGAGAAGATGGGCAGTTTCCTCTTCGGTGATATCAGGAAAAGAGGAGAACGAGGCCTGGGTTGGTTGGTTGAGGGAGTGGGTTATAGGGTGGAGAGGAGGAGATGGTTTGGTGGTGAATTCAAGGTTGATCTTCTCCACCTTGTCGCGGAAGTAGTCAGCCAGTGATTGAGGAGACCGTGAGGGGGGTGGGAGTGGAGGGCACTTTGAGGAGGGAGTTAAGGGTGGCGAAGAGACGATGAGGGTTGGAGCTGAGGGAATTCGTCAATTGGGTGTAATAGTCCAATTGGCGAGGAATAGGGAGGACTGGAAGGAGGATAGCATGAATTTGTAATGAATGAAATCAGTATGGGTGCGAGATTTCCTCCAGAGGCGTTCAGCCGATCGGGCGCAGGAGCAAAGGTATCGAGTGCAAGGGGTGAGCCAGGGCTGGGGATTAGTACGCCTTGTGGGACGGGAGATGGACAGTGCAAGGGCGTCCAGAGCAGAGGAGAAAGTGGAATTGTAAGTGGAGACAGCCTTGTCGACAGACTCGGAGGACATGATGGAAGGGAGAAGATCAGAGATAGTAGAGGATAAGGTGGGAGGGTCGACAGCCTGGAGATTCCTGGAAGTAGTGGTTAGTGTTGGGCAGGACTGAGGGGGAGGGTGATGAAGTGTGAAGGTGATCAGGTGATGGTCAGAAAGAGGAAGAGCTGAGGCGCAGAAATTGGAGGGTGAGCAGGTAGAAGAGAGGACGAGGTCAAGACAGTGACCAGATTGGTAAGTAGGGGTGGTGGAGCTCAGTTGGAGGTTTGAGGAGGAGGTTAGAGTGAGGAACTGAGAAGCGTACAAGTCGGATGGGTTATCAGTGTGAATGTTAAAGTCACCAAGAATGAGGGAAGGGGATGAGGGTTCAAGAAAAACGGAGAGCCAGGCATCAAAGTTGGTAAGGAAGGAAGGGAGGGACTAATCAGGGGGGCGGTAAATGACTGCAACTCTGAATGGCAGCGGGTGGAATAGACGGATGGAGTGGACTTCAAAGGATGAGAAGCAGTGAGACTGCGGTAGGAGGAGGGGTTGAAAACTGCAGGAGGGCGAAAGTAGTAGCCCGAGCCGCCACCGCGGCCAACTGGGCGGGGAGAATGGGAGAAAAGATAACCTCCGTAGCATAGGGCCGTGACTGAGGCAGAGTCGTCAGGGGTGAGCCAGGTTTCAGTTAGGGCGAGCAGTTGAAGGGAGTGGGAGAAGAAGAGATCATGGGTGAAGGAAAGTTTATTGCAGACCAAGCGTGCATTCCACAGGGCACACGTGAAGGGGAGGGAGGAGGGGGGAGGAGGGGAATAGAGATGAGATTGGAAATATCGCGGAAACGTTTGCATGGATGAGACGAGGACGAGGACAGGTATGGGGAACCTGGGTTTGGATTGATGTCTCCCGCGGATAGCAGGAGAAGGAGCAAGAGAGTGCGGAGGAGGGTGGGGGAGGTAGGGCGACGAAGGTGATGAAGATGGGATGCGCTTAGGAGGAATGGGGAAGGAGGTGTTGAAGGTTGAGAGCTAGGAATGAGGAGGAGGACAGTAGGGATGGTGAGGTGGTGGGGTAGGGTATTGCAATAGTGAGCGGGACGGGAGAGGACATGGATGGGCAGTGAGTTCCTACGGTAGACAGTGGTAGGGGGAGGGGGAAAAGATTAGGAAGGGACAGAGCAAGGAAGAGAATGTGTAAGGGGGCAGGGGGCCATAAGTAGTGACTGAGGTGTTTACGGGTGCAAATGTAGTGACTGAGGTGTTAAGCAACAGACTGGAGGTTTAAAACTGGGACAGCAGGCAATGATTAGGAACAGAAGGTGGGTAAGCTGGTGGGTAGGTAGGGTGAGCAGTCAGTCAGGAGAGTGATGGGCTGGCAAAGTGGTAGGCGGGGAGGCAGGTAGGTAGTTGTGCGGCTGGGTAGGTAGGGTGAGCAGTCAGTCAGGAGAGTGATGGGCTGGCAAAGTGGCAGGCGGGGAGGCAGGTAGGTAGTTGTGCGGCTGGGAGGCAGGCAGGTTGTTGATGGGCATAAAAGCAGGTGAGTTGAGGGTCTGACAAGCAGGCTCGGAGGCAGGCAGGTTGTTGATGGGCGGACAAGTAGGCAAGTTGAGGGGCTGACAAGCAGGCAGGTTGGTTGATTGGCTAGCAGGCAGGGAAGCAGGAACAGGTGATTGGCTAGCAGGCAGGTTGATTGGCTAGCAGGCAGGCAGGCAGGAACAGGTGAGTGCGGTGGAGAGCACAGCAGCAGGACTGGAACAAGCTGGAATGATTTGGAGCAGAAGAGAGCAGAGCAGCAGGACTGGAGCAACCTGAAACAAGCAGGAGCAGACAGACTAGAACGAGCTGGATCAGGCGGACTGGAACAAGCTGGAGCAGACGGACAGGAACGAGCTGGATCAGGTGGACTGGAACAAGCTGGAGCAGATGGACTGGAACAAGCTGGAGCAGATGGACTGGAACAAGCTGGAGCAGATGGACTGGAACAGCTGTCAGTTAAGTGCAATATTCAGCACTTAAGTGGTTATAGTGAACACATAAAAGATATGTTTTATGTGGTCTTATTTATGCAGTTATCCTAGTCACTTAAGTGCTGGATTAAGTACTAACCAAAATCACTCCTGTGAATCAAAAAACTGGCACACTGGTGCGCTGATGTAATTAAAAAATGGGAGGAAAACCCTCATACTACTGTGGCCAACCACAGTCTTTTAAAACCAGACTGCAAAATAAGCAAGTTAAGGAAAAAGTAATCATTGGTTAAAAATCCTCCCGTCAAAACACCCACTTCAAACTTCAATATTCATTTACCACTAATAAGAGATCAATATTATGTGAATTTGTCAAGGGCACTTATCTTGAATCATGCTGAATGTCCATTCTCAAGTGCTCAGTTCTGGCAGGATCAATATCAAACAGTGAGGTCCCGACAGACCCATTTCGCATCAGCTTCCTCTGAAAAATTCAAAAGAATGATGTCACTCTTTACAGTGAGAAATCAATGGAGCTCCAAATTTACTGTTCATCACACATGATTTGTCCTCATTTAAACGAGTCAAAACTTTTTGTTGAGTTTTGCCCACGTAAAGTTTCAGACATGGGCAATGCAAAATATATACAACATAATCAGATTAACATGTTGTGTTGAATCACAATTTATGGATTTTCCCATCAATGGGGTTAATGAACTCAGTGCATTCTACTGACATACTGCAGAAAGAGTAAGTCCCATATTTGAAATGTGCAGCAGTATCTGCTGGAAAGCGTCTAACTAAACTGGCTGGACATAAAATCTCTTACAAGTTGCGGTCTCTGGAGAAGGCAATCCACATTTGATGATTTTGAAATACATCATGAGACTGGACGATATCCCAGTTTTACAAATGATCTTTGCCACGTTTTCCCTGCCCATCTTGTAACGTAGAACAAAGGTTTCACAAGGATCCTCTTGTGCAGACGGACCAAAAACCGATAACAATAAATCTCGGCTGTTGAAACACGATCTGGTATAAGATTGTTTTAGAACGTGATGAGGGTATCCACGTATATCTCTTATTAGTGGTAAATGAATATTGAATTTCAAAGTGGGTGTTTTGACAGTAGGTTTTTTAACCAATGATTACTATTTCATTCTGTGCTCCTTAACTTGCTTATTTTGCAGTCTGGTTTTAAACAACCGTGGTTGGCCACAGTAGTATGAGGTTTTTCCTCCCATTTTTTAATTAAATCAGCGCACCAGTGTGCCAGTTTTGTGATTCACAGGAGTGATTTTGGTGTGTAGGATAGTTGTATAGTGAATCTGATCTGTTATTGTTTCACAGTAATTACTAACCAGAAATTTTCAGCAGCACTGTCCAGTTAAGAGCCACTGAATATGCCTGGTGAGCCCTGGACAAGCCATTTAGACAGCCAGAAATCATTTCTGGCCATTTGAATCTCATTGAATATCAACCCCTAAAGATTTCAGCTGAAAATTCATCTTAAATTAGGACCTTGGAATTATGCTTATTTAGTTAGGCCTGTCATTCATTAGAATAGATTTATGAGCCTAGTGCTGAGAATCAGTGCTAAGTTCATAACATTATTTTCCCTGTCCAAAATCCGCCCCTGTTGCCACCAACTGTTTATACCTCTAAAGTTAGGAGTTTAGTGAAATTTTAAGTATAAATTTAAAAATCCAACCCTAGTAAACTTTCAAGGAAGTCAATTTAGAAGCTCTTTTATTTTATTTTGTTAGCATTCTATTTCTATCTTAATTTTATTATAACTTTATTGTATACCACTTTGATGGCCCATCTGATAAGGCAATATATCAAATTTAATAAACATAAACACAATTCTCAAGGGTAGGAACGTAAAACCTTTGAATATTGGGTCCTGAATTATTGCAGGTGGTGATAAATTATTTTAGTCTAGAATAAGGATTAACAATAGACAGTTAAACGTAACCATAATGCCCTTATGCCTAATCACCTTGCAGACGCATCCCTAGCTGTGGAAACCATCAGGCAATAGCCCCTGTCAATCAGGCTCTGTGATTCCCCAAATACTTTATACAAGGTACCTCCAATTGGAAAGAGGTGTCAGAGGGTGAGAGTTCATTCACTCCCCCCCCCCCCCCCCCCCCCCCCCCCAGACAAACCAAAACAAGTGTGTCTGTGAACAAGGCAGACTGGCATTGTATAAAAGTTTTTTTTTTACTTAGACAATTATAGGTTCAAAGAAAGTAGTGACTATGCATTTAAACAGTTGAGGCATTAATCCCCCTGAAAGAATGTCTTAAGCAAGTATTATGCAAGGGATCAGATAGCCCTTTAACTAATTACCAGAAGGATAGGAAAAAACACTTTTCTTTGTGTTTCATAGCAGTATTCCTGCCCCTTTCTCCTTCCCATTATATCCCAAGTCTCACCCATATGTAGGAGTGCAACTGTGGCAGTGGATGCTTGTCCAAAACCAGCTGTCCAGGGTTTCATCCCTACATTTATTGCTTGGGGTGGGAATCTACTGGTTTAGTGATTACATATCTAAAAACATGTCTTATTTTTCCAATCTATTTATCTCCCTCTGTTTTCAGCCTTAGCGTTAGATTACTATTTATTTGAGCAGTAACATATTATTTTAATTTATCAGTAAAAGTCAGGAATTTCTGTTTTCCATCCCTATGCAGGTCCATCCATTTTGAAAATTGTTAGACATGCCTTCCCAGTATTCATGGCTGGTTTCTTTTCATCAGTACTGATGGCTCACATTATAATGCAGGAATTTTCAAGGTCTGCACAATTGGGTTTGAAGCGTTACCCCCCCCCCCCCCCCCAAAACCAGATGGTGTTTTAATAAATATCTAAGGAAGAGGTAGAAAGGTGAGGTATAATAGAGACATTTAAATACTTCTAAAGTATAAATGCATAGGGGTTAGGCTTTTGTCCAATGGAAAGAAAGCTCTGAAACTAGCAGTCATAAGATCAGCAGATTCAGGAGTAACTATGAAAATATTTCTGTACAGAGAAGATAGTGGCCATTTGAGACAGTCCCAGTGAATGTAGTGGAGGCAAGAACATCATCAAAATTCAAGAAAATATGAAACAAGCACTGAGAATCTCTAAGAAAGAACAAGTTATAGAGATGGGGCTGTTGGTTAGGATGGGCAGACTGGATAGGCTATATGAACTTTTTCTGCCATCATTTTCTATGTTTCTACAAGCTTTTTAGCTTTTGTATATCTGAAGGAGGTACCTGTATGTTCTCAAAAGCTCATTGAAAACCTAATTTTAAATAATTCCTATGCTTACTCTATAGATGATAGCCCAGCCTAGAAAGCATACAGATGCAGTTTCATTGGTAAATTTTCATTTCCTGTAACATTTTTCAGAAGATGACAAAAGTTAAATTCTAATATCTATTGAGCTTAATATTAACTACCTATTTTCACAACTCAACAGCCCAATGAGAAGATTGTAAGCAATGACTGCAAGGAGGTCTGCTCCTGTAGTCCTGTTGGAGGTGTGGTGTGCAGCGACTACAGCTGTGCCAGCGATGAGAAATGTGTGATCAGGGATGGCATCATGGGATGCATCAACAAAGGTAAAGTGAAGGGTCACTTGAAGAGGGTGGGAGAGATGTGAGATGAGGACAGCCTCGCGGGTCCATGATATACAAGCAAAAATACGTTTGTAATTGTTCAAGTAATAAATTCTTCATTGTAGTTTAAAACTGAGGTGGGGGGAACTGAGGAACTGAGTTCGATTCCCGGCACAGGCAGCAAATTGTGACTCTGGGCAAGTCACTTAACCCTCCATTGCCTGCCGCATTGAGCCTGCCATGAGTACAAATGTAACAAAAAATAAAAAATAAAATAAAAAAATAAATATTGTAGAACCTATTCGATCTCTACTCATCTCTGTCCCTCACCTTTAGCAATGCCATTTATAGCTGTACCATGTGTACTTATATGCTGTCACTGTTTTGGTTATTTCTTTTCTAGCATCCTCTCAGTAAGGTATATTTCCTCTGAGTCTCTCTCCTTGCAGTTTGGACCCAGGGAATGGGTGGAAGAGGAGATCAGAGGAACAGAGACACCTCTGTTATGTAATGTAGGTCCTCAGGGCTGCCGAGAGGGGGGCAGGGAGGCAAAATTCCCCGGGCCCGGCCTTCAAGTAGGGACCTGTGCCGCTATGGAATTTACAGCCTGTCTCACTGACACAGACTGCTCAATAATTATCGTGGATTCTTTTGGATTCGTAATACGTAAACGAAACCTTTATTAAGAAAGCTAAATTCTACAATGGTTAATATATATATACATATATATATATAATGGTTAGAACATATACAATAATTAGCTCTATAAACACAATGGTTAGCTGTATAAACAATCATTACGTCACTGGTCTCTACATCTCTTAGACCAGGAAAGGAAGCAATAATATAGATACATAAATCATCACTGGTCTCCATTATCCAGGCTCTTATTATCATCGGGGGGGGGGGGGGGGGGGTACAGCGAGAGCTAGGAGCCTTGGACTAGGAACAACAGATTCTCTGCACAGTCCGTACGTTACTCACAGATGAACACCCAACTCCACTGTGACAAGCCCTCCCTTTTTATTAGGCTGAGCTCATGTTCAGAGCTAAGGAAAATTACTATGGAAAATTACAGAATGCTTAGATCTATGGGAACGTGGTCACATGCTTTCCCAAGTCCAGGTGGCCAAGCTGGGCCTGTGAAACAAGTGCCATCCTCCCCTTTTCATACCAAATTGGTTAGAGCTGTGTCTTATCTCCTGCATTCCAACTTGTTTTTGTACAATCAAAGTTAAACAACCATTTTGAAACAGAATTACTTCTGATCGACAATACAGACCCCGAGTGCACTGGTCAGTCCAGACAGGGTTGAAAAACAATCTTTAAAATTCTATTCCATTACAGGACCCAGGCCTTTTGCCGGCAAGCTTCTTCTTGCTGCCTGCTTCCAGGTCTGTCCTCCCCTTCTCCTGTGTGCCACTCAGGACCAAGATGATTGCATTAGCATGATATCGCGTTAATTCAATCATCCGGGTCCTGACTACCGGCATGGACAGGAGCAGATGAGGACAGACTGTGGGAGCAGGAAGTGGCTTGCCACTGCAGAGCACCCCCTTGGAGGCAAACACAGAAGGGTAAGGGGGCAGTGCAAGTGGGGGGATGACACGAATGTGGGGGGTGGGGCGGCTTATGGCGGTTCGGTTCTGCCCTGGGCTCGACTATTTCTCTCAGCGGCCCTGCAGGTCCTGGCTGATATTCAGCTGGGTCTCACATAACTATCACATGCAGGCTCCAGCTGAATTTCAGCTGGGACCTGTATTAAACACTGGCAACTACTGCAATCTCAGTTAGTCCTGGGGCTAGAGGCCAACTGAATTTCGGGTTCAGTTTCTGTTTTGGCACCGAAACTGGGCCAAAATCTGAGTTCGGGTTTCAGCGGAAATTGCAAGTGCATTTTTGGCCAAAACCAAAACTTCCCCTCCACAAGAGCAAGTCCTCCAGTCCCTGGCCCCCTTCACTATTGACCACGCTCCCCCCACCACACCCACAGACTTGGCCTGGACAGGCTGGGCTGGCTGGCCACCTCCCCCCTCCACCAAAGCAGTCTCCCCATCCACCCAAAGGCCCTCCCTGGGACTATCTTTAATTTGCCTGGTGGCCTAGTGCCCTCTTTGGAGCAGGAACAATCCCAATTGCTCGTGCCACCATCGGTTTCTCCATCAAAATTGCTGCCAAGAGTTCCTGTGACAGCCTCACAAGATGGGAATTGGGCAGGCTAATTAGAGGGAGACGGGGTACTGGGAGCTGGCTCTACTGACCCCTGGCTCTGTATACTTGGCTAATGTCCCCCAAAGTTTCCACCCAGTGCAGGCCTTATGGGGTAGGTCAGGCTGCCACTGATTTTGTTATGGGTTGCAAGCAGAATCAACAACACTTGAAAGGCTTTTGTTTTCTGCTGCTGTAGGTAATTTGAGCAAGCTGAGAGGTAAGAGATACAGATTAAAAAAAAAAGAAAGAAAAGAAACATTATGCAAAGCATGCGCCAGAATGGAATGTGCATCTTGATCAAGTAAATGTCCTAATAACCATTTAAAATATGTCAAAATTGTAATAGTACAACAATTGGAGTTTCCCAGCTGTATAAACTGTTTTGTAAATGTTTAATATACTTTTTGTTTTAGACCCATGTAAATCAGCAAACTGCAGGACAAAAGAAACATGTAAGATTCAAGATGGCAACCCAGTATGTGTCCCAGATTACACTGGCACATGTTGGGGATGGGGGGACCCCCACTACCACACCTTTGATGGTTACAACTATGATTTCCAGGGCACTTGCACCTACATCCTTGCCAAGTATGTTGGCACTGATCCCACCCTTGTGCCATTTGTTATTGATGAGAAGAATGACAACAGAGGGAATCAGGCTGTCTCCTATGTGCGGCTCGTCAATATCTATGTATGGGACCTCAAGATCTCCATCTATAAGGGAGAAGTTGGAAAAATAAGAGTAAGTTTTTTTTAAACTGACAGGTTTAGAAACATATATTGTAAAGAACTGAGTAATATGTAAAAACAAAAGTCATACAAAGAGCTAGTGGTAGAACTCACAGGTCTGAAGTTTTAATTGTACTCATAGTTTTGGTGCTGTGGACTCCACCAGTTCCCAAATATTGCACCATAAATTAGAACATAAGAACATAAGAATTGCCATTCTGGGTTAGACCATAGATCCATGAAGCACAATATCCTGTTTCCTGGAAATAATTAATATAAAGGTGTAAGTACAAAAATGGCAAGCTGGGGGTCTTATGGGGTCACAGCCTTAAACGGAAAATAATCCTGATGAAGGACGTAATTGTAGCATGCATCTCAATTTTTATTACATTCACAAAAAACGTGATTTCTTTAAACTGAGAATCAATAGAAATAAACTGAGATAAACCAGTAATAGTGCTTATTTCCTCTAGAGATTGAAGTTTTATTCTTTCAGTAAAACCTCTGAGCATTTTACTTGGAATTGAGTTAATACAAGTTTGCTTTTTTTCTTTCTCTGCAGATAAATGATGAAATAACCAGCCTGCCTGTCACTTTGCAAGATGGTAGCATTCAGGTGTCTCAAAGTGGCCTCACTGCTGTATTAAAGACAAGCTTTGGCCTAGAAGTAAGCTATGAATGGAACTGGCATGTGGTGATCAAGATTCCCAGTAGCTACTATGGAACCACAGCTGGTCTCTGTGGAAACTTCAACCAAAATCCTGGAGATGACATGATAACTCTAGATGGCACAACAGTGACATCGATAGTGGAATGGGCTAGCAGCTGGAAGGTAAAGGATCGGGACCCATTCTGTTTCCATGTCTGCAAAGGCACTTGCCCAACCTGTGATGAGAGCAAACAGAAGTTGTATACAGGTGAACAGTACTGTGGCCTGATCAGTAAACTGGATGGTCCCTTCCGTGAGTGCCATGCCAAGATCAATCCTGATGACTTCGTTGATAGCTGTGTGTATGACGTTTGTATAAATGGTGGTGCCAACAAGTTCCTATGCCAGGCCCTTGATGTCTATGCAACGACTTGCAGAGAGCAAGGAGTTAAAATATATGACTGGAGGACACCAGCAGGATGCCGTAAGTGTTGCATAAATCAAGGTCCATTGAGTCAAACCTTCCTTTAATTGACTTTAATTCACTTCCAGTTTTTTTCTTATGAACATATACAATTGAAAACTGAAGAATAACTGGGGAAAATGTTTTCCCAACAAAGCCAGACCCAGACCATAATGGGAGTATCTGTAGTGACTGGTAGCAGACCCATAGAATGTCTGTCCACTTTACTGACATGTTTGTCATATTAAAGGGCTCATTTTTGAAAGAGAAAAACATCCAAAAAGTGGCATAAAGCAGTATTTGGATGAATTTATTCTCAAAATGTCCAAATTGGTATTTTCGAAACCTATTTTGCATGCATTTATATATGCAATTTGTCTGCAGTGTGTCCAAATCAGAAAGGGGCGCGTTGGGAGTGGGATTAGGGCTTTCCTAACACTTGGATGTTTTACAGCCATAATGGAAAATATTGAAAACATCTAAGGCTACAACTTCAACATTTTGGTCTAGACCTGTTTTTAGAACAAATAAGGCACAAAAAGGTGCTCTAAATGACCAGATGACCACTGGAGGGAATCACAGCTGAACCCTCTTTTTCCCCCAGTGGTCACTGACCCCCTCCAACCCCCCAAAGATGTGAAAAAATAGTACATACTAGCCTCTATGACAGCTTCAGATCTTATAGCCAGTTCTATTAGAACAGCAAGCAGGTCCCTGGAGTAGTGTAGTGGTCAGTCCAGTGCACTGTAGAGAGGAGGACTCAGGCCCATATCCCACTCTACCTGTTACACTTGTGATGGAACCTGTGAACCCTCCTGCACTCATCAGAAACCTACTATTCCCACATATAGGTGACCCCTTCACCAATGAGTGCTATTTTATTGCTGTGCAGTTGGGAGTGGTAGGATTTGGGTGGGTTTTGGAGGATTCAGCAGACAATATAGGGGCATAACAGTGACGTGAACATGGCAGGTTTTATATGAAGTCCACATCAGTGCCCCATTGCTCTCCTGGGATGTCTCTGTGGTCAGTCTACTAAGAATGCTGGCTCCTAGTACGTCTAAATGGCTTGATTTTGTATGTTTTTCACTTGAACTTTTTTTTCTGAAAATGGTCCAAAATTACAAATGCACAGAGCACAAAAACATCATGCATGTGCCTATTTTTTTTGGGAAAAAAAGACATTTCGAAAATTTATATATTTCCTGTTCGGAGTTAGGACGTTTAGTGCAAAACGTCCAAAGTCTGACTTAGAAGTAATATCGAAAATGTCTCTCCATATCAATAAGTAAGAGAATATACAGAAAATTTTAGAACTCAGTAGCGGGCTCATTTTCGAAAGAGGACGCCCATCTTTTGACACAAATCGAAAGATGGATGTCCTTCTCACAGAAATGTCCAAATCGGTATAATCGAAAGCCGATTTTGGACGTCCCCCACTGCACTCCGTCGCAGGGACGGCCAAAGTTCAAGGGGGCATATCGGAAGCAGAGCAAAGGCGGGACTTGGGCGTGCCTAACACTTGAACGTCCTTGACCCATAATTGAAAAAAGAAGGACGTTCCTGACGAGCACTTGGACATTTTCACCCGGACCTGTTTTTACGACTAAGGCACAAAAAGGTGCCCGAAATGACCAGATGACCACCGGAGAGAATCAGGGATGACCTCCCGTTACTCCCCCAGTGGTCACTAACCCCCTCCCACCCTCAAAAAACATCTTTCAAAATATTATGTGCCAGCTTCTATGCCAGCCTCAGATGTCATACTCAGGTCTATGTTGGAGAGAGGTAACATTTTTATTATTTAATTTAATAGCACAGGTGTGCACAAAAATTTAAAAAAAAGCTTACATTGTAGGTGAAGTTCTATGATTGAGAAGCTTGTCCACCCTTAGAGACGTAAAACACTTCGGTGTAGTCTCGCTTGGGTGAGTTTATACTCTGAGAACTTCCCATACATCCTTTACTTACATTTACAATTACATGTTTTGAACAGGTCTGAGTCAACTCTTTCACGGTATCTCCTCCATTATATTATACTCTGGCTTTTGTTTATTTTTTATTTTTTTTATCGGAGTTTATTTTGGGAATTTTTGATTTTCCTGGTGTACTCAGGTCCGTGACAGCAGTATGCAGGTCCCTGGAGCAGTTTTAGTGGGTACTAGATTGTAAGCTCTTTGAGCAGGGACTGTCTCTCTATGTCAGGTGTTCAGCGCTGCGTGCATCTGGTAGTTCTATATAAATGCTATTAGTAGTAGTAGTAGTACTGCAGTGCACTTCAGACAGGCGGACCCAGCCCCATCCCCCCTTACCTGTTACATTTGTGGAGGAAACAGCAAGCTCTCTAAAACCCACCAGAAACCCACTCTACCCACATCTAGGTGCCCCCTTCACCCATAAGGGCTATGGTGGTGGTGTACAATTGGGGGTAGTGGGTTTTGGGCGGCTCAGCACACAAGGTAAGGGAGCTATGTTCCTGGGAGCAATTTATGAAGTCCACTGCAGTGCCCTCTAGGGTGCCTGGTTGGTGTCCTGCCATGTCAGGGGGACCAGTGCACTACAAACTCTGGCTCCTCCCATGACCAAATGGCTTGCATTTGGTTGTTTCTGAGATGGATGTCCTTGGTTTTGAAAATCACCGAAAATCAGAAACATCCATGTCTAGGGACGACCAAATTTAAGGATTTGGACGTCCCTGATGGTATTTTCGAAACAAAAGATGGACATCCATCTTGTTTCGAAAATATGGGTTTCCCCGCCCCTGGATCGGGATGTTTTGTGAGGACGTCCAAATCAAAACTTGGACGTCTCTTTCGAAAATGCCCCTCTAAGTCTACTATGTGTTGACAGATACAGAGAAAATATAAAACATAGCTGTGTTTCATAACCTAAATATTAGTTCAGCACTTGTTATAATGTGATGTAGATGCAAGTGCTTCTCTAATTATGTGACAATAATACACTATAATACAAGAATACACTGTTATACAGGCACCATACTATCGTGCCTGTATAACACTGTTAAGATACTTCATATGCTGTTAGTAACTGCATAGTGTACATTCTCCACTTCTGCACAAATTAGAATTTAAGTAAGCACCAGCCTTCTAACCCAACCACACAGGTACTTCACTATTTGTCAAACAGTTACTCATTCTGTAGGTCACTTGCTGTGAACTCATCAGCCAGTATGGTATTTACGCATAGCATCAGTGAAATGTCAAAACTGATTCCACCTTCTCATATACCCAATAGCAAGACAGAGACTGTAGCTAAAGACCATAAGGCCCCTCTAGTTTGTATATTTTCTCTTCAGTTTGCAATACGATAGAACATGTTGAATCTTCAACATATTCCTTCATTTCCCATTTCTTAGAACCTTCTCTGCTTTTCAATGCCTTCTTGAATTTATAAGGAGGTACATAAGTACATAAGTACATAAGTAGTGCCATACTGGGAAAGACCAAAGGTCCATCTAGCCCAGCATCCTGTCACCGACAGTGGCCAATCCAGGTCAAGGGCACCTGGCACGCTCCCCAAACGTAAAAACATTCCAGACAAGTTATACCTAAAAATGAGGAATTTTTCCAGTCCATTTAATAGCGGTCTATGGACTTGTCCTTTAGGAATCTATCTAACCCCTTTTTAAACTCCGTCAAGCTAACCGCCCGTACCACGTTCTCCGGCAATGAATTCCAGAGTCTAATTACACGTTGGGTGAAGAAAAATTTTCTCCGATTCGTTTTAAATTTACCACACTGTAGCTTCAACTCATGCCCTCTAGTCCTAGTATTTTTGGATAGCGTGAACAGTCGCTTCACATCCACCCGATCCATTCCACTCATTATTTTATACACTTCTATCATATCTCCCCTCAGCCGTCTCTTCTCCAAGCTGAAAAGCCCTAGCCTTCTCAGCCTCTCTTCATAGGAAAGTCGTCCCATCCCCACTATCATTTTCGTCGCCCTTCGCTGTACCTTTTCCAATTCTACTATATCTTTTTTGAGATACGGAGACCAGTACTGAACACAATACTCCAGGTGCGGTCGCACCATGGAGCGATACAACGGCATTATAACATCCGCACACCTGGACTCCATACCCTTCCTAATAACACCCAACATTCTATTCGCTTTCCTAGCCGCAGCAGCACACTGAGCAGAAGGTTTCAGCGTATCATCGACGACGACACCCAGATCCCTTTCTTGATCCGTAACTCCTAACGCGGAACCTTGCAAGACGTAGCTATAATTCGGGTTCCTCTTACCCACATGCATCATGCATCAGGTATCTTCTGAAGGGGTTGACTCAGGAGCAATACAAAGAAGTATTGCTTTACAGAAAGGTCAGAATTCCAAAAGGCATAGGACAAGTACAGCAGATCACTCGTGGAGAGGTGATGATAAACTGATAAAGTAGAGTCTGTGATTCTGTAGCTTACATGAAAAACAGCAAATAAGAAGGGGTTGAAAAATCTATTTTTCCACAAGGTTTCTAGTACAGGGAAGATTTCCATATTGTACATCTAAAAGTATAGGTGTAGTACTCTCCATCTAATTTCTTGTATATAAACATGTTCTCTTCTATTTCAGCCTTGCCCTGTCCTGAGAACAGCCACTATGAGGCTTGTGGAAATGCTTGCCCTGCCACCTGCTCTGACAGATCTGCCCCTTCAAAGTGCATGGATTCTTGTGTGGAGACTTGTCAGTGTAATACAGGCTTTGTCCTAAGTGTTGACAAATGTGTTTCCATCGACAGCTGCGGCTGCAACTACAATGGTTTCTACTATAAGCCCAAAGAGGAATTCTGGAGTGATGACAACTGTAAAGTGAGCTGCAAGTGTGACCCATCCCTGGGCATGGTAGTGTGCAAGAACACAAACTGCAAATCTAGTGAGAGATGCATGGTGATGAATGGAATCCGTGACTGCTACCCACTCAGCTACTCTACTTGTATCGCCCATGGGGGCCCTCACTACATAACCTTCGATAAGCTGACATATGATTTCATGGGCACCTGTATCTATCAGATGGTTGGAGTGACTTCTAAAGACCAAACTCTCACTCAGTTTACTGTCAATGTGCAGAACAATAACAGAGGCAACAAAGCTGTCTCTTCCACAAAAGTGGTGACATTTCAAATCTATGGTGTTATAATGACTATGAGCCAAGACTATCCTCAGAAACTCCAGGTATTTATCTTTTAATGTATAGAGCTGGCTACAGTAGTGCATCCATGTCTACACTTGAGCACTGCGGAGTCGTGATGAGCTAGGAGTTATATCTGTGCCATTAGTATTTGGTGCTGGTACCCACATAACTAAATTGGACCACACAAAAGCTGTCGTAATTTGAGTAGCTTAACTATGTGGATGCTGGCAACCTCGGAGTCATCTTCGACTCCTCCCTCTCCTTCTCTGCGCATATCCAGCAGACAGCCAAGACCTGTCGCTTCTTCCTCTTTAACATCAGCAAAATTCGCCCTTTCCTCTCTGAGCACACCACCCGAACTCTCATCCACACTCTCATTACCTCTCGCCTTGACTACTGCAACCTACTCCTCACTGGCCTCCCACTTAACCATCTATCCCCCCTTCAATCCATTCAGAACTCTGCTGCACGTCTTATATTCCGCCTGAACCGATATACTCATATCACCCCTCTCCTCAGGTCACTTCACTGGCTTCCGATCAGATACCGCATGCAGTTCAAGCTTCTCCTTCTAACCTACAAATGCACTCAGTCTGCAGCCCCTCATTACCTCTATACCCTCACCTCCCCTTACGTTCCCGCCCGAAACCTCCGCTCACAGGACAAATCCCTCCTCTCAGTACCCTTCTCCACCACCGCCAACTCCAGGCTCCGCCTCCGCCCATTCTGCCTCGCCTCACCCTATGCTTGGAATAAACTTCCTGAGCCCTTACGCCAAGCCCCCTCCCTACCCATCTTCAAATCCTTACTCAAAGCCCACCTCTTCAATGTTGCATTCGGCACCTAACCTTTATACCTTTTCAGGAAATCTTGACTGTCCCAATTTGACGACCCCTGCTTGACTGACTGTACATTTGTCCTTTAGATTGTAAGCTCTTTGAGCAGGGACTGTCCTTCTATGTTAAATTGTACAGCGCTGCGTAACCCTAGTAGCGCTTTAGAAATGTTTAATAGTAGTAGTAGTAGTAGAATATTGGCTGGTATCTGCATAAACTCCAAATAGTAGTTGGGCTCTATGTTCCCCTCTCTATCCTTCCAAACAAGATACTTCTCCCCTTCCCAAAACAGCAGTAAGATTGGACACCATCCTCCCTCACCCCCATTCTCCCAATAACTTATCCCCTCTCTCAACCCCAACAAACAAGGTCAGACACCCCCCCCCACCCACACACCTACCTGTAAATTACCTGGGCCTACCTTATAGTACCTAATGGTCTAGTGGGGAGGTCTACTGGTGGGTAGTGAGGGGAGTCGGCCCTTGGGAGGTTGGGGACACAAATATGACCTTGTTGGAGTGGTCAGGAGGCAGGATTAGCTCTTGAGGTGGTTCAGGATGCGCATCTTGGCAAAACCTGATATTCACCCCACTGCCTGGTTAACTAACCGTGTAGCAGACTGATTATCACACCTGTCCATCTGCATTCTGGCCATGGCTGAGGCTGCCAGAGCCCAGATATTCAGTGTTGGTAGTAACTATTGGAAGTCTAATTTAGCACTATTAAAAAAAAATGCTGAGCACCCCAAGCTAAATATTGACCAGTATGTGTGTAAGTGGGGATGGGTAGATAGTAGGTATAGAAACATAGAAAAATGTATGCGGATAAAGACCATCTGCCCAATGTTTTTTTTTAAAGGCTGCTATAATGGCATTTAAGTGGCTATCTAGTGATATTGAGCGCTGGATAGCCAGCTGAATATCGCCGGATAATGGCTTAAAGGTAGCCAGTTATATCGTGCAATATAACCGGCTATCCCCCGATTTTTAAACTGACCAGCCAA
Organism: Microcaecilia unicolor; assembly: GCF_901765095.1. Classification (NCBI taxonomy): domain Eukaryota; kingdom Metazoa; phylum Chordata; class Amphibia; order Gymnophiona; family Siphonopidae; genus Microcaecilia; species Microcaecilia unicolor. The sequence continues at coordinate 100,155,764 of NC_044038.1, forward strand.
GTTTGGCAGCCATGTTTGACCACCACAATAGCTAGAATAACTTTGGCCGGTCTCACTTTAAGCAACCAGTGCTGAATATCAGTGTGGCCGGTTAAAATTGGACCGGCCAACCAGATATTCAATGGCGGTCACCGGAAACAGACTGGCATTGAATATCCAGGTTTAGCGCTGACCGCAAGAGACAACTCAGCTACCTCCCACAGTCTGAATATCGGGGCCCATGTGGCCCATCCAGTGTTCCCATCCATACCATCTATGCTCCCTATCACTCCCTTATAGATCCTATGTACTTGTCCCATGCTTTCTTGAATTCACATACTGTTTGTCTCCACCACTTCCATTGGGAGGCCATTCCACAAATTCACTACCCTTTCCATGAAGAAATATTTCCTCAGGCTTCTTCTGAGTCTACCCCTTTCACCTTCATCCTATGTCCCCTCTTTCCAGAGCTTCCTTTCAACTGAAAAAGACTTGCCTCCTGTGCATTTATGCCATGTAGGTATTTAAATGTCTATCATATTTCCCCTCTCCCATCTTTCTTCCACAGTATACATATTGAGATCTTTAAGTCTGTCCCCATACGCTTTAACACTAACCATGCATTTGATTGGCTAAAAAGATTATTTAACTGTTGTTTTATCATTTATAAAGTAATTGGCCATGGCCAAGCCTCTACTTTCTTGGAATGCAGTTGGGTGCTTTCCATTATTTTATGAGCAGCAAACTTCAATGTACTAGCTAAACAAGGTAATTTCTTTCAGTAAAAACAAAAATCCTGTACAAGCTTTACCTTTTCCTTTTTAGGTAAATGATGTCCTTGTATCCCTACCATTTTACTACCAAACCAAAAAAATCGTGGCATACCTCAGTGGAGTTCATGTCATCATTAACACTGAAGATGAAATCAGAGTATCATTCGACTCGTACAGCTTTGTCACAGTACAGATCCCAAGTACTTATACCAATGCGGTCAGTGGTCTCTGTGGTAACAATAATATGAACAGCAATGATGATATGATTATGAAGAATGGAATCAAGGCGTCCACTGCTACCCAATTTGGTGACAGCTGGAAAGTTGGGGACGTGCCAGACTGTGCGCCTGACTGCAAAGGAAATTGCCCAGTGTACACCGATTCACAGAAAGAACTCTACAAGACTGACAAGTTCTGTGGCCTCCTCATAAAAGAAAATGGGCCATTCAGCAACTGTTTTGGCTCTGTCGATCCAACACCCTTTTTTGGCAGCTGTCTTTTTGATGCTGTACGATACAAAGGTCACTACTCTGCTTACTGCAGTGTCATCAGTGCTTATGTGTCTCAATGCCAGACCAACGGAATTGAGATTCAGGAGTGGAGAACAGACTCATTCTGCAGTAAGTTTCACTCAATGCAGACAAATTCATTTTCTCATCAATACATTACAATCTATGGAAGTTATTTTGGGGATAATTTTGTAACAGCCTGCATAAAGTTGTTGTCAAATGTGTGTAAAGTTACACCAATTATCCCATCAAAACTACCCAGACATGATCACACCTAATAAATAGTATATGAAAATTTTTCATGAGAATATACATGCATACTTTTGAAAATTCAAAAGTATGCACAGAAGTACAAATTCCTCCGGGCTCACGCTCAGGAATTAGTCCTTTTAGTCCGGGTACAGTAGATGCGTGCACAAATTTACCCACATAGGACTAGATTCTATATATGACACCGATAAAAATAAACACTAAGCACAGCACTATTCTATAGACGGTGCTCAAGTAGGGCTCCTTTTATAGAATAGTGCCAAGCACCAGGAGCCACACAGACAGATGTAGAAATGTTATCAAATTAGGGAGGCTAACAAACTGGGGAACACAATAATAATGAGTGATTTCAATTACCCCGATATTGTCTGGGTAAATGTAGTATCAGGGAATGCTAGGGAGGTAAACATCCTTGACAAAATCAAGGACTGCTTTATGGAGCAACTGGTATGGGAGCCAACATGAGGAGGAAAAATTCTAGACCTGGTCCTTAGTGGAGCGCATGATCTGGTGCATGAGGTAATGGTGCTGGGGCCACTTGATAACAATGATCAGATTTCATATCAGCTTTGGAGTAAGTACACACAGGAAATCCAATATGTTAGCATTTAAACGTATTGTACTGTTTTGGGATCTTGCCAGGTACTTGGAACCTGGATTGGCCACTGTAGGAAACAGGATGCTGGGCTTGATGGACCTTCGGTCTGTCCCAGTATGGCAATGCTTTTGTTCTTATGTTCTAGTTGCAAAAATTTACACCAGCTGAAATCTGGTGTAATTCCTAATCCAGGTGTATTCTGTAACAGTGTATGTAAATTCTTGGAACACCCATGCCCTGCCCATGCCCCTCCCATACCCTCTTTTCAGATCCACGCATTAGAATTTACACATGCATCTTTATAGAATACGCCCAGCAAGATGCACGCATAAATTATAATTATTGTCAATTAGCTTTGATAACTATTAACACCCAATTATCGGTCTAATTGGTTCATTATTATATTAAGGGACTCATTTTCAAAACAGGATGATTTTTTTTGTTTGTCAAGACATCCAAATTCTATTTTCAAAACCCGTATTTAAGGTGTTTTTCTATGCAGTTGATTCGCAGTATGTCCAAACCACAAAGGGTCGTATCGGGGGAGTGGGGGGAGGGTGTTGTGGGGGGAGGATCTGGGCATTCCCAAAACTTGAACGTTTTTCTACCATAATGGAACAAAGCAAAAATGTCCAGGGCTAAAAGTTAGACATTTTGGTCTACACCTATTTCAATCATGAATAAGTCACAAAAAGGTGCTTTAAATGACCAATGGGGGGATTCAGGTATGACATCCCCTTTCTTTCCCAGTGGTCACCAGGGGGGAGGGGGTAGGATTGCTCACCATGATTTGATAAGGCAGCTATGGAAGACACACAGGTCACTATGGTTAGATAGTAGGGTGCAATGGGAGATGACTTCTCATGATGTTTTGACAGTACATGTTTTCCTCATGAGGATTTGGAATGTTTGACTAGAGTTTAACAATGCTGTAGATGTGGTTGAAGACCATGGCAAAGACATTTGATTGACAGCCTGACAATTCTTTGATTATGTGTTTTAATACTGTAACATAGTAACATATGAAGGGCAATAATCAAAGACCTTTTTCTGGATAAATGCTGCACTGCCTGTGACCAGGGGCTTTTAATTATTTTCTACCTTGTACACAGGTAAATCATTATACATAGCAACAACATTTTGATCTGAGAGACTTCAGGGACATTCCTTGGTGAGATTAGATCACGAGAGGCAAGTTGCTTTGCCATTGAAGTGTACCCCACACAAAAAAAGCAGGTGCTTATTTGAGTGGATGCACTAACCCCCTAATTGTATAAAAAGCATGAAAAAATGTGTGTGCTAATTTGGGCATGCGCCAAATTTGCATGTGCATTTTAATTGAATAACAGGCTAATTAGCACCAATAACTGGCTTTTTAACAAGCAACTTCCACAAATTAGATTTAATTAACATGTTTGCACATATATTTAGGTGCTGGATCCGCACCTAAATTTTACACGTGAATTCAAAAAGGGGACGCAGAAATGAGTGGGTCAAGGGCAGAACAGGGGCATTCCTAAAATTTACGTAGTTATAGAATAATGGGGATACATGCCTAATTTAGGCATAATGATTTGCACCATGTTTCAGTTGGTGCAAATGGCCATGCCTACAATTAGGCACGTTTCTCGGGTTTAAGCGCTATTCTGTAAACTGCACTTAAGCGTGGTTTACAGAATAGTGCTTTCATTGGCACCGATTTTTGGGGGATCCATAAATAAAATCTAGCCCTAAATGGGTAATAATCAAAGAGAGTCTGGCCATAGTTTTTCTCCACTCTAGCAAACCCCACAGGTGAAAGCCACCTACAGGTAGCTTAATTATCTTCTTGATAAAGGAAAATTTTCATTGAGTGCCAGCTCCTCGTATGCTTGTGGATGCTCTGAAACCAAGGGCTGGCAAACCAGTTTGTAAAAGGAAAAACTCCATGGGTGCAAGTTAAAATTGTGAAAAGTAGTTGTGAGGATTTGAAAATGACACCCTGAGATATGTTTTTCAAGCCCTACCCAACTTGTACCACTTTTCCATTCAGAGGGCTCAGGACAATTTTTGAAGATGCTTTATCACTGGTAAACCTCCATTTACTTGGGGTAATCCCTTTGAAAATTAGCCTCTATCTTTCAACACAAATCAGGAGATGGGCGTCCTTCTCGCAAGGTCGTCCAAATCGGCATAATCGAAAGCCAATTTTTTGACACCCTCGACTGCTTTCCGTCCAAATCGGCATAATCGAAAGCCAATTTTTGACACCCTCGACTGCTTTCCGTCACGGGGATGACCAAAGTTCACGGGGGCGTGTCAGCAGGGTAGCGAAGGCAGGACTGGGGCGTGATTAGGAGATGGTCGTCCTCGGCCGATAATAGAAAAAAGAAGGGTGTCCCTGACGAGCACTTGGCCGACTTTACTTGGTCCATTTTTTTTCATGCCCAAGCCTCAAAATGTTGCCCCAACTGACCAGATGACCACCAGAGGGAATCGGGGATGACCTCCCCTTACTCCCCCAGTGGTCACTAACACCCTCCCACCATAAAAAACAAGTTTAAAAATACTTTTTTGCCAGCCTCAAATGCCATACTCAGGTCCATCGCAGAGGTATACAGGTCCCTGGAGCAGTTGTAGTGGGGGGGGGGGGGGGGGGGGGGGGGGGGGTTGGGGTGCTCAGCACCCAAGGTAAGGGAGCTATGTACCTGGGAGCAATTTCTGAAGTCCACTGCAGTGCCCCCTAGGATGCCTGGTTGGTGTCCTGGCATGTCAGGGGGACCAGTGCACTACAAATGCTGGCTCCTCCCACAACTAAAGGGCTTAGATTTGGACGTTTTTGAGATAGACGTTTTTGGTTTCCATTATAGCCGAAAACCGAGGACGACCATCTCTAAGGTCGACCTAAATGTCAAGATTTGGGCATCCCCAACCGTATTATCGAAACGAAAGATGGACGTCCATCTTGTTTTGATAATACGCGTTGCCCCACCCCTTTGCGGCACCGTCTTTAGAGTTGGGCGCCATTAGAGATGGTCGTCCCTTTTCGAAAATGCCCCTCTAAGTAACATAGACAATAACATGTGGGGACATAGTCAATTCTATAACTGAGTTCCACAGTTCACATGCCCAAATTAAGCAGGCTGTGAGCTTAGCCTATAACAGCACTTATGCACATATTTGCCATTATGGAATACTAGTGTGAGTTGGCACAAACATGCCTATGTTGAGGCGCTAACATTTATAGACTGGCATAAATATTAGTGCGTTAAAACATCCTGCTTGTTCACCTCGGCTACACGCTAAAAGGGGCAGCACTAGCATGGATTGGCATCCAGCTTCTTCACCTGGGCTAGTCGCTAAGGGGCAGCGATAGCCTAGATTGGCATCCTGCTTGTTCACCTGGGCTAGACGCTAAAGGGGCAGCATTGGCATGGATTGGCATCCTGCTTGTTCACCTCGGCTAGACGCTAAAGGGGCAGCGCTAGCCTGGATTGGCATCCTGCTTGTTCACCTGGGCTAGCATGGATTGGCACCCCAGGTACGGGATGGCATTAGCATGGATTGGCATCCAGCTTCTTCACCTGGGCTAGTCGCTAAGGGGCAGCGCTAACCAATGCATCCTGCTTGTTCACCTGGGCTAGATACTAAAGCGGCAGCGCTGGCATGGATTGGCACCCCAGGTATGGGATGGCATTAGCTTGTGCCTGCTGCTCGCGGCACCTCAGCCGGATGTCCTGCTTGTTCACCTGGGCTAGACGCTAAGGGGCTGACATGGATTGGCATCCCAGATGGCATCAGCTTGTGAGCCCAGTCTAGGAGGTCCTGGAGTGACAGTTTTGAAGGGGGAGCAGCATAGGCGGTGGCCCAACTGTTTGGGGAGGCTAAAGGGGGCGGGGTTAGGGGTGGGGCCAGGGGCGGAGCTTACCTCCATAATTGTCTGACAACACAGAAAAAAAATAAGTAAAAATAAAATAGTCACAGTTAATACCTTTTATTAAATTTAGATATTAGATGTCAAAGAATAAAGTGGTTGCTCAAAGCATATACTAACCACAATTGCTCAACTGCAAAACACTATGCACAACTTTGTGCAAAAACACACTCAGAACCTTACTGTACCATAAATATTACACTGGGCAGACCCTAATACACCAATATACCACCCATAGGGAAAATGCAGACCGTCAACAATATGATACAAGGGATCATATCACAATTCTCATTTAGAGCCACAAAACACCCTTTTAGGGTGGATAGTGTTCACAATGAGCTCCTTTTATTAACGACCATATGTAGATCCTTCAAGAGGTAGTGTGTCATGATTTACGCTGCACACCCTTTCTGATGTTTTGGTGCCACCTCAGTAAGCCCAACACACAATCTCTCCACTGCACAACACTATACACACACTTGTGCAAAAACACACTCATAGCCTTACCAAACCATAACAGCACTAATTCCAAGGACAGGACGAGCTACAACCTTTATGTGTGGAAAGGCAGGACTATAATTACATGGGCTCTAAAACACCAGTACACAACCTAGTGAAACAAAAACAAAACAAAAAGGGCTGCAAATACTACACGCTAGCAGAATACTGCATCTTGATCACACATGAAAAACACATGACACAACAGATATGAAGGCAAAATACTGAACTGGAAAGTTACCTCAAGAAGTCAGACTCAGCATGCAGCAATACTAGAAAAATTGAAACTTACATGCAAAATATCACAGATGTACATTTCCAAAAGCTGACATATTCCTATTAATAAATTCTGAATAAAAAATGTTTTCTACCTTTGCTGTCTGAGCATTTAGTTTTTCTATTAGCTTTGGTCCCAGTGTCTTCTTTCCATCTGATATTTTTTTCTCTCACCATGTCCACCATCCTTCTGTGTCCTTATGCGTCCTGTCTACCATCTGTAGCCCTGACCCTATCCTTTCTCCAGTTTCAACATCTGCCCTCAAAGTGTTCCAATCCAGCCCTTAAATTCAGCAATTTCCCCTCCATCCATATAAAGCATTTCTCCTCACTCCCCTCCCCTCCATTCATGTGCATCTACTTCCTCTGTCTTCTCTCCCCTCCATCCATGTTTAGCATTTCTCCTCTCTTCCTTCCACTCCATCCGTGAGCATCTCCTTCCTTTATCTATCTTTCCTTCCCTCCATCCTTGTCCAAGATTTCTCCTCTCTTCCCTGCCCTCCATCCATGTCCAGCATTTCTCCTCTCTTCCCTCCCCTCCATCCATGTGCATCTCCTTCCTGACTTCCCTCCCCTCCATCCATCCATCCATGTCCAAATTTCCTCTCACCCCTGCCTCCTCCATCCACATCCATGTTGTCCAGCAATTCTCCTTTCTCCCCTGCCCTCCCCTTCATCCATGTCCAGGAACTCCCCATTCTCCCCTGCCCTCTCCTCCATCCATCTCCAGAAAATGTGCTCTCTCCCCTGTCACCTCCATCTATGCCCAGCAATTCTCCTTTCTCCCCTGCCATCCCCTCCATCCATGTCCAACAATTCTCCTCTCCCCTGCCCTCCTGTCCAGCGATTTCTGCTCTCCCCATGCCCTCCCCTCCAACCATCCAAGTCCAGTAATTCTCCTCTACCCTGCCCTCCCCTCCTCTACAGCAGTCTGTTCTCTCCCCTTGAACTCGCCTTTTCTCCACATCCAGCAATTCTCCCTGCCTTCCTTAGCTCCCCAACAGCCCTCCTCTCTGTTCCTTTCTGACCCCCCCCCCCCCGCGCAACCCTTTTCCTCTCCGTGGCAGCGGTTTTGCGAGGCAGCTCTGGCTCACCCTCCTTCCTTCCTTGGTTCCTGCTCTGACTGGCTCCCCGAATCGTTCGGCAGCCCCCCCCCCCCCCCGCGTTTTAACCTTTACTTTCCGACGTGGCAGCGACGTCAATCAAAGAAAAATAAGGGCACAACAGGCTCCCTCCCTTCCAGCTTCTCTCTTCACACAGTGTCCCGCCTTCAGCATCAGTAATGATGCATTTCCTGTTTCTGCGAAGGCGGGGCACTGTGTGAAGAGAGAAGCTGGAAGCGAGGGAGCCTGTTGTGCCCTTCTTCTTCTTTGATTGACGTTGCTCGTTGCTGCCACGTCGGAAAGTAAAGGTTAAAACGCGCGGGGGGGGGGGGGGGGGGGAGCTGCCGATCGATTCGGGGAGCTACAGAGCGGGAACCAAGGAAGGAAGGAGGGAGAGCCAGAGCTGCCTCACAAAACTGCTGCGCTTGTGAGGGCAGCAGGGAAATTGGAAGTCCACGATTGGGCTGGGGAGGCTTAGCATCCCCAAGCTTCCTATACGGGGCGCCTATGGGGAGCAGGGGGGACCCGTGGACCCTGATTCTCAGGCCCCCCCGGGTTGTGACGGAGGCACCCGAGCCTGGGAACTCTGGGATGTGCTGGAGCAACAGCCGAAAGGAAGATCGCCTGCTCCAGGCAAGGGACAGGAGCACGCACTGCTAGCAGACTAGTCACCTCGCTGGTTACACAGGGCAGGTGGGACGCTGGTCTGGGGGGTGGGCTGCCCCAAGCAGTCGGAAGCTCGGCCATGCTGGAGGTGGAGACAGGGCTGGTCACAGCGTGGGCGGTGATGCTGGCGCTCTAGCTGGATAAGCATGGTGGAGGGTCGGAGCATCTGCAACGTCGATCCCAAGGCTCGGGTGCTTCCTAGGAATTGTTTAATGTGTTTAAATAAAGCTGTGGCCATTTATTCCCAAAACCTGTTTCATGCTTGGTCTGTGAGTGTGTGAGGGGTGAAGGCGAGGGCTGTAGCGAGAGGGTGTGCAGCCTGCCTATGTTACTGACTTAACCGATATGGTCTGGCATTAAATATCTGGGAATAACGCCGGCAGCAGTCAGCAAAACGCTCACCGCTGCTGGCTGAATATTGACCTCCAAATGTTGGAATGATTTAAAAAAAAAAAAAAAAAAAAAAAACTGTGCTCAGAGAGAATCCTCAATGCAGATTGAAAAACTTCAACGTATGAAATAATTACAGAGTGCAGCAGACTAATAAGCCTTCCCTTCTTGCTATGACTGTGCCATTGAAATGTACAGTTAAGTGTATACTTTGTAGGTTGGAATGCCTATTGTTGGATCAAGCCAAGCCTTATCTCATGAGCTTTAAAGATCAAGTATGTCCATTTTACTGTCATAAAATGTTCCAGTAATAAGAACAAGTGAAAAGAGGAAGAAGAAAAAGGATAGGCAAAAGCAGTGAGACTCAGGCATTGGGAGCTGTTTTTATTCCTGCCTCTGGTATCTGAATTCCAGCATCTATCCCTAGCTTTGTCTCTGCTTATAGTTTCATATGTTGTATGCCGCTTTGATATTTATTAGAATTGTGGTATATCAATATTGTGAATAATAAAAAATAAATGGATTCAGTAGTGAATTTAAAATCTATTTTCAACCTCTTATTCCATTTTTTCTCTCAGGTCCTTCTTGTCCTACCAATACTCATTATGAGTTGTGTGGAAATGGTTGTCCTGCTACCTGCTACAGCCTCTCATCTCCAGAGGGCTGTGATATTTCATGCAGAGAAGGCTGTTACTGTGACAATGGATTCATCCTGAGTGGAGACAAGTGTGTCCCCATTGCAAATTGTGGCTGTGTATACAAGGACAGGTATTACTCAAAAGGAGATGTTTTCTACCCTAGTAACCTATGCAAAGAGCAATGCCAGTGCCAAGAAAATGGAGTTGTTGAGTGCACAGAGGCTTCCTGTGGAGGCAGCGAAGAATGCAAAGTTGTGAATGGAGTATTGGGTTGCCAACCAGTTGGATGTGGAAAATGCATAGTTTCTGGTGTCCTCCACTACATTTCATTTGATGGGACAGCATTTGACTTCCAGGGCACGTGCTCCTACATACTAGCCAATGTCAACAAAAAAGACCTAAGGCTGCAGAAATTTTCTGTAGTGGTGGAAAATGAAAGCTATGGCAGTGGCAATGTTGCTGTGACAAAAACAGTGGCAGTGTCTGTTTATGGTTCCTTATTCACCCTAAAACAAGGGATGACATGGAAGGTTGAGGTAAGAATCAATGCTTATTTAATTCAATTTAAATTTTAGATGATTGAAATCAGAGAGGGCAATATTCAGGCACCAAGCTGTGGCATGAAGGTAAGTGGATGACTTATCTGTTTATCTTTATATCTGATATTAAGCAGCTGTATCCATTTTGCTGGCAATAGTGAATACGCAGTCGTAAATTTAAACTAATAGGCTCAATAATGAAAACAATCTAATTTGGCAGAAGAGACTTCCGCCTGGTTAAATTGCACTGAACCAGTCCAGAGGGAATATTCAGCGGTACTTAACCAGGAAGTGCCACTGAATATCCCCTCTAACTATCACATCATTCAGCAATTAATGCCAGGGCATTCCAGGGGCAGAATTTGGGTGGAGCTGGGAGTCATGCAGGCACTGGTGATGTTCAGTTAGGGTTACCATATTTGGTCCCCCCAAAAAGAGGACACATGCCCCGCCCCTGCCCCACCACACCCCCACCCTGCCCCCTGTCACATATCACCCCACCCCTTTCACCCCCTGCCCCCCACACCCCCTAAGGGTGTCCCATCCCATAGTCCCCTCCCCTTACCTTACTCTACTGCCGTGGTGGTCTAGTGACCTCTTCGGGGCAGGAAAGAGCCCCCTCTTTCCTGCCCGGAGCGCTGCCCTGCATTCTCTCTCTTCCCCTTGCAATGCTGACGGTCCTGGTGTCAGGTTCTCAGGTTCAGAGCCCGCGGGGCCGGGCTCTGGAGCAAACGTGAGCCCTTGGGCTGCTGCCGAGGAGCGACAGCAGCAGGCAAAACCCACCAACCAACACTGGGTAAGCACACCGGCAGGGACTGCAGGCACTGCCCAGCGAACCGGAACACCTGGACTGGAATCCCCCGGACTGGAGGACACAGGACTGGAACACTGGACTGCAATCCCTCGGACTGGAACACACACCGGACCGGAACACACTGGACTGGTCCCCCGGACTGGAGGATACAGGACTGGAACATGGGACTGGAGCACACTGGACTGGTCCACACAGCTTCACCTGCACTTAGCTACTAAGCCCCCCAGAAGTTGAGCTCCTGGGTTCGAGTAGCCGACAGGACTTACTGGATACCGGATGACATAGGGACCAGGACTGGAAACAGAAGTGCTCCTAAACCTAAACTGATCTACTTGCTCCCAAGCCCTAAACCAGCAGGAGTGTTCCTAACAGTAAACTGACAAAAGGACTTCCTAAGCCCTATACTAAACAGGAGCTCCTAAGCCCTGCTCAAGAAAGGGACTTCCTAAGCCCTAAACTAACAGAGCAGGGTACTAAATACAAAGCTAACACAGGTGCTACTAAGCACCAAGCTACAAGCAGAGCTTTACACTAATAAGCTAAACACAAAACTAAACCAGCTACCTAAGCACTGCTCTAGCAAGCTAGATACAACTAACAAGGTGCTTCCTAAGCACTACTCTGGCAAGCAACCAGAAGAGCTCCTAGCACTAAAAGGGAAGACAGGGGAGCCACAAGGAGGGAAGCTAACACATAAGCCAAAAGTGCTTCTAAAGCACCAAACACCAACAGCAAAGACTGCAATGCTCCTAATAGCACAAACACCAGAAGTACTTCTAACAGCAAACTCTGCAGTGTTCCTAACAACACCAAACCCTGAAGTACTTCTATCAACAACAGAGCTTCCAAAGCCCTACACACAGCAATGCTACCAAAACCAAGAGGGAAAAGCAGGAAAGCTAAACACACAGTCACCAGTGCACACTGCACTAACACTAACCTGGCCCTTAGCAAAAGCAAGCAGGGAAACTAGACACAACGTCAGAAGTGCACACTGCACCACCCTACCTACAGCAAACACCACTATTGCAAAGGCCCTGAAGGAAACAACACCACTTCCTTATCAAGGCCCTCCCTGATGATGTCACACTCCCTAGACCTAGGCAAAAGCACACTGACCCAGAGAGGCCCAACCCACACCAATGCAAAACCGTGAAACACTTGAAGCCAGTACACCCAAAGAGTGTTAGAGCAACTCAGACTACACCCACAGCTGCATTGAAGAGAAACAATTAGAGCCCATGCTGCTGGAAGCTGCCAGCACAGAGAGACAGAGCCAGCTCAGAAAGGACAGAGAAAGAAACAGAAGCCAGCTAAGAAGCTGACTCCCAGGAAAGAGGTAAGTTTGAGAGGGGTTCAGACCCCAATCATAACACCTGGTGCCAATTCAAAATAGCCGCAGAGAACACACACACTTTGAGCTTAAGCCCACTCCAAAATTGTGGCACTGGTTGAATTGTTTTTCCTCTCTCCTTTTTCTTTCAGTTTTCTTCAATTGATTTCTCTGCTTCTCTGTCCAGATTTAATTCATTCTTACTATCCGGTTTAATTTCCCTCTTTCCATCCAGCATCTCCCTCTTTCTTTTCTTACCCTTCCATCCAGTGTTTTCCCTCTTTCTCACCATCCTTCCGGTGTCTCCCCCTCTTTTTCTCTGCATCCTTCCATCCAGTGTCTCCTCTCTTTCTCTCAGTATCCTTCCATCCAGCATCTTCCCTCTCTCTCCCTACCCTTCCATCCAGTGTCTTTTCTCTTTCTCTCCCCATCTTTCCATCTATCTATCCTCTCTCCCTATCCTTCCATCCAGTGTCTCCACCTCTTTCCCGTTCCTTCCATCCCGTGTCTCTCTTTCTCTACCCTTTTTCCATTCAGTGTGTTCCCTCTCTCCCCATCCTTCCAGTGTCTATCCTCTTTCTCTCTGCATCCTTCCATCCAACATCTCCCCTCTTTCTCTCCCTACCCTTCCATCCAGCATCTCCCCTCTTTCTTTCCCCATCCTTCCATCATCTCCCCTCTTTGTCTCCCCATCTTTCTACCTATCATCTTCTCTCTCTCCAGTCCTTTTCCGTCTGTGTCTCCTCTTTCTCTCTCCCTTTCCACACATCACCTCTCTCTCTCTTCCCCTCTTCCATCCAGTGTCCCCACTCTTCTATCTTTTTCCTCCCCTCTCTTCATTCAGCATCTCCTGCCTCTCTCTCCACACCCCATCCCCCTCCCCTCCCCTTCCCTTCTCCCTTACACGTCATCCTCTGTTTCCTGGCCACTGCTGCTTCTCCTGATGAGCAGCAGTGGCCGCAGGAAAACAACAAATAGTGAATGTGGTGCCGCAGCTGTGCAGGGCTGCAGTCTTCAGGCATGTGCTGTTGGCTCTGCCAGTCCTCTACCCCAGAATGGGAAGTTAACGTCACCGGAAGCAGGGGACTGGCAGAGGCGACAGCACATGCCTGAAGACTGCAGCCCTGCGCATCTGCGGAACCACATTCACTGTTTGTTGTTTTCCTAAGGCCACTGCTGCTCATCAGGAGAAGCAGCAATGGCCAGGAAACAGAAGATGACATATAAGGGGGAAGGGGAGGGGGTGTGGAAAGGCAGGAGATGCTGAATGGAGAGAGGGGAGGAAAAATATAGAAGAGTGGAGACACTGGATGGAAGAGGGGAAGAGAGAGAGAGGTGATGAGTGGAAAGACAGGGAGAGAAAGAGAGACCCAGATGTAAAAGGACTGGAGAGAGAGAAGATGCTGGGTAGAAAGCTGTTTGCTGTTTTGCCACCGCAGCTGCTCATCAAGAGAAGCAACAGTAGCAGGGGTGGCAGTGTCAGAGTTGCCAAGGGGTCCCGATTTTTGAGAGGGAGATTTTAGTACACACCCCCTAGCCACACCTAGTCTGTCATAGCTCCACCCACTCTTGATTGACTCTGCCCACTCTACCTTATGTCATCTTGAATTTCTTTTGATGTAGGCATAGGAGAAAAAAAAGATTCTAAATGCTCCCAGGTTTCAACCCAATTCATGTTTAATATGGGATAGAATTATATAAATAAGTAAATAAATAAATAGAAACTCTGAATGTTGAACACCTAATTCTCATAACATGATGTCTGTTTTAGAGGCTGTTTACCTTGAGCAAAAAAAAATCTCTGCACAAATATAACAGTGCTAGGGTGTCCCTATAGCCAGCTCCTCTAGATGATACACTGATTACACTTTCTAACAAATTACTGCTCTACCTATGAAAAGTTATTCCCTCATTGCACTTCCTCTGTACATCTGTATACTGTACAAGCCAGCAATGTTTGAAAATATAAGTGAGATAAATTTTAAAAAAATGCTACCAACAATATAAGGATGACAACGTGGATGCAGCAGCTCAGAGGTTACCATTTGCTTGCTTTATTGAAGGAGAAATAGAGACCAACCATTGGCTTCAACTTTTCATCCCGACAGTCTCCTTCCATAATGCAGCCTCTGCTCTGTACAGCAACCGCGACAAGGAAAAAAAAAAGCAAACGCAGGGCCGCAGCAGCCTTCAAGCATGCGCTGTCAGCTCTGCTGGCCCTCTGCCCCTGCTGACCTCAACTTCAAGTTCTGGGGGCAGAGGACCGGCAGAACTGACAGCGCTTACCTGAAGGCAGTGCTGCAGTTCTGTGTGTGCTTTTTGTTTGTTTTTCCACTGCTGCTGCATTGGGAGAAGCAGTGGTGGCAGCGGCGGTATGAAAAAATGATTACATCTCAGCAGGAGACTTTCCCGCTTTGGTAGAAGGGCGGGAGTCTCCCGCTGAATGTGGGAGACTTGTTAGGTCTGCAGTGTCTCAGCACTGAGCAGGAGAATTTCCCACTTTGGCTGGGGATGACCCACCAAAGCGGGTCTCACTTTCAATGCGGGAGACTTGGCAGGTCTGGGACAGCCCCCAAGGAACCCAGCAATGTTTGTTAACTGAGTATGTGACTATAAAACCCCCTCCTACAGATCTCTCACTTTTTCTCAGGTACAAAAAAAACAAAAACACTGAGAAATTCACCCTAGGGAGGTGTGAAGAGTACCACAAGTGCAAGCCAAAATCACAGAGCGATAGCAGTAACACAAATTGACTACCTAGTTAAGAGGTGCCAATGTCTTCCCTGAGGCTGTTTTCTGGGAGCTCAGGGTTCTGCTCAGCTGGGTCCAATCCATCAGCTCCTCTGCTTTCTTCTCTGGTTTCAGGCAAGACTTCTAAAAGAGAGCTAGCAGTAGGGTTATCATATTTTGTCCCCCCAAAAAGACACATGCCCCGCCCATACCACAACCCCACCCCGCCCATTCCACGCCCACCCCGCCTCTTCCACGCCCTCGCTCCTCCCCTGTCACATTTTCCCCTCCCCCCTGTCACACACCCCGTCACACACACCCTCCCCGTCACCCCCCTCCCCTTACCTTACTACTGCCCTGGTGGTCTAGTGACCTCTTCGGGGCAGGAAAGAGACACCTCTTTCCTGCCCGGAGCACTGCCCTGCATACATCCTTCCTGTTGCTGATCTCGGCGCCAATTCAAAATGGCTGCCGAGAGTTGAAGTCTAGCGAGGTCACTTCAACTCTTGGCGGCCATTTTGAATAGGCACCGAGATCAGCAACAGGAAGGATGCATGCAGGGAAGCGCTCCGGGCAGGAAAGAGGGGGTTCTTTCCTGCCCCGAAGGCGGAAGAGGTCACTAGACCACCAGGGCAGTAGTAAGTAAGGGAAGGGGAGGCTAGCAATCTGCTCATTTGTCCACCCACCAGCCTGCCAGTTTGTCCAGAAATCCGAACAAACGGGCAGATTGGCAAAACCCGCTCGGTTGCCCGGACATGTCCTCAAAAAGAGGACATGTCCGGGTAAATCCAGACATATGGTAACCCTAGCTAGCAGGAAGCTGGATGAAGCCCTGGGGCAGAATATATAATGATTATGTTCCCAGGGAAACTGACTGGCTCTTTTCTTCCCCTGAGGGCCTAGTCATCCAGACCAGCTTTTTGGTTCAACCTGCTTAGGAGTTGGCTTCCTCTTCCCCTCCAGACAGTGTGAGCATAGTTAGTTTCTACTGGGCTTATTAAAATGAGAAGGGGACTGGTAAGATTTCTGCTGCTAGTAAGTAGGAGATTTAAAGAGGCCCCCTATGAGTTTTTTTTAGGCGTTCTACCTGTTTCCTTGTCATAACATACAACCTTTATAGAATAGTGCTTAGAGTCAATTTTTTCCAATGTCATATTTTGAACGCCATTTATAGAATTCCCCTTTAACTGTATTATTGCTCACTAACACAGTAACTTAGTCCTAAATTTGCCTTCCTGCATGCAGTCACTCACAAATGGCTGCTTAAATCTAACTCTGTGTGGCTTATGTGGTTAGATTTCACTGGATATTGAGACACAACTTGAACCCATTTGACAGAGGTTATGAGTTAAATGAACTGGGTAATGTTTCTGTTCTGCAGCTCTTTGAAAATCTACCCACTTTTTGGTACTGAAACATGATGCTGTCAGAATTTTTTGGAAAAAGAATTTCAAAACGTTGATAGAAAATGTTATGATTCTGTGAATAGGAGTGTGTACTGTAATTGGTATATGTGAATGGAATGTATCGTTATATTGGATACCAGGGAGGGTCTATGGATTGGGGGAGATTTGGATGCTAGAATGTAAATTGCCTTGGGTTGCTTCAGAGAAGTGATGTATAAATAGGAATACATAAACAAAAAAAACACAAATTAATAAATTAATAATACACATGTTGCTGCTGTCCATCTTCCAACTTTAGTTCAAACTTCCTGATCAAAAGCTGTTTAGTATTGGAGCTATTTAGTGTATATTAGCAAACACAATGCCTCACTTTTACACTGGGTTACGACTCCATAGATATGTGGTAACCAATTGGATGTATCTATTAAATTAAGTACCTAATAATAATAAATACTTTAGTACTAAGTATATGGTTCATAATATATTAAAATAATCACATTTTGATTATCTTAAGAAAAGGTTGTCTCTGGATCTATATCTTGAAAGGATTCCTGAGCATCTATCTCATTATTACAGGTTGATGGGGAAATTTTCAATGTGCCAGCAACTGTACTTGATGGAAAGGTTTGGATCAACCAAGAAGGAAACAATATTGTCCTACAAACTGACTTTGGCATGAAAATCCTTTATGATACAGCACACTATGTTCTTCTTTCAGTCCCCAGCAACTACAAGGGTACACTGGGTGGCCTCTGTGGCAATTTCAATGATAATACTAAAGATGACTCAGACTATATGCTCCCTAGTGGCCAAGTTACGAAAAACATAGATGAATTTGGATCAGCTTGGAAGGTGCAGGTTATAAATGGAGCATGTACTGATGGCTGTGGTGACAAGTGCCCAGCCTGTGATAACTCCAAGTTGAATACCTACAAGGCCGGGTCATCATGTGGCATGATCACTAATCCAGCGGGACCCTTCAAAGACTGCCATACCAAAGTCAACCCTAACAAGTACTATGAAAATTGCATTTATGACTTGTGTGCCATGGAAGGGAAGGGAGACATCCTCTGTAAGAGCTTACAGGCGTATGCAGTTACATGCCAGGCTGCGGGAGCAAGCATTAAGACATGGAGAACATATTCATTCTGCCGTAAGTACATACACAACACAGAAGCTTCTTGGAAATGGAAAATGGTATAGTCTATCAATAAATGATCTGGCTGATGTTCAGCCGGCAGCAGTCAGCATTTCTTTTTAAATGCTGTTACCAGCTAAATTAGCCACGGATATTCAGTGTCAAGCTATGTCCAGGCACCAGCAATGAATTTCCGGGGCTAATTCACAGTGCCCTGGCCGCCAGTGCTTAAGTGGGTCCCTGCCGATATTCAGCCAGGACCAGCATAAAAGACTTCTGTGGGTCCTGGCTGAATATGCAGAGTCCCACATAAGATATACATTCTGTCCTCCTCCCCGTCCTGATCCCCCTCCTACCTCCAGAACACAAATAACCCTCACTACTGAAGATATAAGGTAGGGCCATGCCCCCCACCTCTATCAGCCCCCTCCTTCCCAGTCTACCTTACAGAATTCCTAGTGGTGCAATGGTGACTGGGCAAGAGTGATGTCCACTTGCTCCTAAACATGTTCAAAGTCACTAGAAAATGGCTGCCGTGACCTATAGCAACAGCCTCGCAGTACTTGAAGTACTTATGGGAATTATATCCATTCCAGGGTTGGGGGTGGAGAATCAGAATGGGATACCTGTTGCTACCCAACAGGTAATCGGATACCGGCCGATATTCAGAATGGTGCCTGGTTATGTTCACTGTATAAAGTTAGGATTGCCTTTTTTCTGTTCCAACTTTATGCAGGTTCCTAGCCACTTAGAGGGCTGACTATCACCACTAACTGAATAGGTGGCCACTCCACCCCTAACCTTGCCGGATAGGAGTTGACCATTAAGAGGCAATATTCAGCAGCACTGACTAGTTAAGTGCCGCTAAATATTTTTGCATAGCCCCAAACAAACGATTTAAACAGCCAGGAGCATCTCCTGGCTGTTTAAATTGCTTTGAATATCGGACCCAATGAGTTTAGGAGTAGAATGGTCCTGAGTTTGCATCCCCATTTCTTCCACCGACTCTCTATGATTTTGGACATGTCACTTCATCTTTGAATGCTCCAGTTAGAACTAACTCTGCTTCTATCTCACTGTGATTGACCTTTATAAAGTCACTTGCAGGCTTATTTTTGAAAGAGAAGGGTGCCCATCTTTCGACACAAATCGGGAGATGGGCATCCTTCTCCCAGGGTTGCCCAAATCGGCATAATCGAAAGCCAATTTTGAGCGTCCTCAACTGCTTTCCGTCACAGGGACGACCAAAGTTCATGGGGGCGTGTTGGAAGCATAGTGAAGGCAGGACTGGGGCGTGCTTAAAACATGGGCATCCTCAGCCAATAATGGAAAAAAGAAGGGTGTCCCTGACGAACACTTGGCCGACTTTAGTTGGTCCTTTTTTTTATGACCAAGCCACAAAAATGTGCCCTAAATGACCAGATGACCACCGGAGGGAATCGGGGATGATCTCCCCCTACTCCCCCAGTGGTCACTAACCCCCTCCCACCCTAAACAAATGTTTTTAATATTTTTTCCAGCCTCAATGCCAGCCTCAAATATACCCAGCTCCATGACAGCAGTATGCAGGTCCCTGGAGCAGTTTTAGTGGGTACTGCAGTGCACTTCAGGCAGGCGGACCCAGGCCCATCCCCCCTCCACCTGTTACACTTGTGGTTAATGTTGAGCTGTCCAAAAAAACCCAAAACCCACTGTACCCACATGTAGGTGCCCCCTTCACCCCTTAGGGCTATGATAATGGTGTCGAGTTGTGCGGAGTGGGTTTTGGGGGGCTCAGCACCCAAGGTAAGTGTGCTATGCACCTGGAAGCTATTTTTGTTTTATTTTTTAAGTGCCCCCTAGGGTACCCGGTTTGTGTCTTGGAATGTCAGGGGGGCCAGTGCACTACAAATGCTGGCTCCTCCCATGACCAAATGCCTTGCATTTCGCCGGGTTTGAGATTGCCGGGCCCGGTTTCCATTATGGCTGGAAAACGAAGCCGGCCATCTCATGTAAACCCGGCAATCCTGCTCTAAACCTGGCGAGCGATTTGGCTGGTGCCAAGCGTATTTTGAAAATACGCTTGGCTCCGCCCCCTCGCGGAGCCGGCCCCAAAGATGACCGGCCATCGATTTGGCCGGCGCCATTCGATTTTGACCCTCCATATCATCCTAATACAACGGCTCTCTGACCTCCATATTTCTAGTAGTGACTGCTCTTGGTTTTGATCTTGAAAACAGCACATTTTGAAACTCCTGTTTCAGATAATCTCTTTGCCTATGCCTCTAATCTCAGGGGTCCCCCAGGGTTTTATTCTGGGTCCTATATACTTTTCAACGTGTTACCTTGCTTCTCTAACCATGCTGTTCCAATCACTAGGCTTTTTTTTCTTTACAATGATATCCAACTTCTTTTTACTTTTGATACACACCTGATTTCTCAGTGACTATTTTTTTTCTCAGATAGGATTTCAGAATGGCTTACTGAGAATGAATTAAAATTAAATACAGATAAATCTGAAGCTATCATCTTTTCCTGGCATTCGTCATCCTTACCTCTGTTGATTTCAATGGTATATAGTTTTCCATAAAATACTCAGTAAAGATTCTACAGACCTCTAATGTCATCAAGAAAAGAAATGTGTATTTTCCCATTAAAACAAATGCAATCAGTTTGATCTGTCCTTGATCTTTTATCATTACCTTGATAGTCTCTCAATTGGACTATTGTAACTCTTTGTATTAGCGCTTAACTGTTTCTCAGTTATGAAGACTCCAAATGATTTGAAATTATATCCATTAAGCTGTTCTTTGAAAAAAACAAAAAGAAATTTGATCAGGTCACTCCTCTTCTTAAGGCTAAGAATTGGCTACCAGTAACATAACGGATTCTGTTCAAGATATGTACCTTTACCACGTTCATTATATTGGTCTACTTCTGTTTTAGTTTGTTAATACCTTACATGCCACAGAGAATGCTTCGTTTCTCCCAACATAATCTTCTGACAATCCCTTTCCGTTCTTAAAATTAGATTAGCTGCATCTGAAATTCAAACTTCAGTGTATTGGCTCCAGCTTGATGGAACACTTTCTTCCTGATATCAGAACTGAACCTCTTTTAAGAAGTTCAGATCCTACTCTAAAGCCTATGATTTTGGTCAGGCATCTCCTCAGGAGTAAGTGAGGATATCACTTCCTCTTAAGGTGACCTTGTTCATGGGTGAGCTGCAGCACAGTCTTGAACCTTTCATGTTCCACCTTCACATCTACTGTATCCTTTGGTTTAGGAATTATTAAATTGTAAATTTAGTTCCTCTTGTCTAGTGTTTCTACTACTACTATTTAGCATTTTTATAGCGCTACAAAGCGTACACAGCACTGCACGCTTTTATCCTTGTTTAGTTACTTTCTCTGACTGTAACTTGTAATTTATAAATCAGCCAGATTTTGTATCTAATGATTTGCAGTTTATTAAATAAATCTCTCTATATAAAACGCACCTCCAACATTCTAATGAAGCCTCACTTTCCCAACGTTCTAAAGTGAGGCGGCAGAGACCACTTTTTGAACATCAGTGTTTGCCCCGCCCACGCGCTGCTGATTGGCTGTGCCTCAGGTGATGCACACAAAGTACGATTCCACCTCCCAAACACTCACATGGACTTAGAAACCACCAAGCCTTTGAATGGGACCGGTGCTGCAGAGGAGCAGGAGTGGGACAGCGAAGAAAATGCAGCGGCATTCAGGAAAAAAAAAACAAACACACATGAGTCCCACCCCTTCCAGAGGAGGGGGTAGCTACCAGCACGGGGACCAACCGCGAGGAAAGCGCGGACGAAGAACGCCACTAAACAACCACTACATCGCGGACCTTACTCTGCAAGCTGTTCATGCGGTGAGTCTCCAAGCCGGCGTTCAGTGCCTACAACAGAGACTTCCAAACAAATGCGCCCTCAGCCCCGCCCCCCCCTACAGAATGCCACCCACATTCCACACTAAAACCAAACCAACCCCCCCCCCCCCAAAAAAAAAAACACCCAAACGGAAACCTCTGGCGCCCAACCCCCCCTAAAAAAAACGGATCACAGCCCACCTGAGTGCCCAGCTGAAATCAGTGCCTACAAGGAGACCTCCAGACACATGCGCCCTCAGCCCCGTCCCCCCTACAGAACACCACCCACATTCCACACTCAAAAAAACCCCATATCTACCCCTACTGCCTGCCTGCAACGGATCCCTCTGGTTTCAACAAAAATACAAGTGCCTACAAATACCACATCAGAGTGCCCTGCTGAATTAAGATTACTGTATCACACTCACACGCAGAGAATCACCCCCTACCAGCCACAAAAAACCCCCACATCTAATATGGACAATCAGCATCACTCACTAACACACATACATACAACCAAACTGCCCACCACCCAAAATGCCACACACTGCCATGGACAGACAACATCTTGCTTTCACACTCATACACACACACTCCCTCCCCCAACCCCCTTAATACAAAAACTGAAACAGTAAAAACCTACATCTCTCTCTTACAAACACCCACAGACTCCCATAATCCCCCCCCAAAACACAAACACTCATACAGAACAACCCTACCCCACAAACACCCCCCCACAAAATGGCACACACACCCACAGACACCCACAACCCCCCTCAAAACCACAAACACTCATACAGAACAACGCTACCCTACCTCACAAACACCCCTCCCCCCCCAAAAAAAAATAGCATACACCCATAGACCCCCACAACCCCCCCTCAAAACCACAAACACTTTACAACTTAAAAAAAAAACTCTTTTCCTTTTTAAAAAAAAATATATCCCTTAATATCAAACAGAAAAAGAAAACAAAAAAAAACAACAACACATGCTAGCGCCCATTTCATTTGTTTTGGAAACGGGCCTTTTTTACTAGTATTAAATAAAAAGAAGAACCTAGCTAAGGAGACACACAACTTCAGTTTTCCCTAAGGCAATGCTTTTAAAGAATATCTCCTAGAAGAAGAAATGAATGTTCTATAGAGTAGTAACAGACTTTTTTAAGAACATAAGAATAGCCATACTGGGTCAGACCAATGGTCCATCTATCCCAGTATCCTGTTTCCAACAGTGGCCAATCCAGGTCACAAGTACCTGGAAGAAACCCAGATAGTAGCAACATTTCATGCTTCTGATCCCAAAGCAAGCAGTGGCTTCCCCCATGTCTATCTCAATAGCAGACCATAGACTTTTCCTCCAGTAACTTGTCCAAACCTATTTTAAATCCAGATACCCTAACTGCTGTTACCACATCCTCTGGCAATCAGTTCCAGAGCTTAACTATTCTTTGAGTGAAAAAAATATTTCTTCCTATTTATTTTTGAAGTATTTCCATGTAATTTAATTGAGTATCCCTGGTTTTTATATTTTTTGAAAGAGTGAAAAATCAATTCACTTTCACCCGTTCTACACCACTCAGGATTTTGTAGACCTCAATCTTATCCCCGCACAACCTTCTCTTTTCCAAGCTGAAGAACCCTAACCTTATTAGCCTTCCCTCATATGAGAGAATTTACATTCTCTTTATCATTTCTGTCACTCTTCTTTGAACCTTTTTAAATTCCACTATATCTTTTTAGAGAGATGGCAACCAAAATTGCATGCAATACTCGAGTCAGGTCATACCATGGAACAATATAGAGGCATGACAATATTCTTGGTCTTATTTACCATCTTTTTCCTAATTATTCCTAACATCCTGTTTATCTTTTTGGCTGCTGCCGCACACTGGGCAGAAGATTTCAGCATATTGTCTACTATCCGCCTTATTTTTGAAAGAGAAAGACGCCCGTATTTTGACCCAAATCGGGAGATGGGCGTCTTTCTCCCGTGGGCGCCCAAATCGGTATAATCGAAAGCCGATTTTGGGCGTCTTCAACTGCAATCTGTTGTGGAAATGGCCAAAGTTGACAGGGGCGTGTCAGAGGCGTGGTGAAGGCGGGACTGGGGCGTGTTTATCGGCCGAGGAGAGATGGCCGTCCTCGGCCGATAATCGAAAAAAGAAAGGCGTTTTTAGCGTGAATTTGGATCATTTTTGGACCCTTTTTTTTTTCACGAACAAGTCCCAAAAAAGTGCCCTAAATGACCAGATGACCACCGGAGGGAATCGGAGACGACCAGCCCTGACTCCCCCAGTGGTCACTAACCCCCTCCCACCCAAAAAAAAACAACTTTAACAACTTTTTTTTCCAGCCTGTATGCCAGCCTCAAATGTCATACCCAGCTCCATGACAGCAGTATGCAGGTCCCTGGAGCAGTTGTTAGTGGGTGCAGTGGACTTCAGCCAGGTGGACCCAGGCCCATCCCCCCCTACCTGTTACACTTGTGGTGGTAAATGGGAACCCTCCAAACCGCCCCCAAAACCCACTGTACCCACATCTAGGTGCCCCCCTTCAGCCATAAGTGCTATGGTAATGGTGTAGAGTTGTGGGGAGTGGGTTTTGCGGGGGATTTGGGGGGCTCAGCACCCAAGGGAAGGGAGCTATGGACTTCAGAGGTAGTTAACCTTTTTTTTTAATTGTTACAAGTGCCCCCTAGGGTACCCGGTTGGTGTCCTGGCATGTGAGGGGGACCAATGCACTACGAATCCTGGCCCCTCCCATGACCCAATGCCTTGGATTTGTTCATTTTTGAGCTGGGCGCCTTCGGTTGCCATTATCGCTGAAAAATGAAACCGCCCAGCTCAAATCCGCACAAATCCGATGCATTTGGCTGGCACAAACCGTATTATTGGAAAAAAGATGGACACCCATTTTTTTCCAAAATATGGTTTGTCCCGCCCCTTCACGTACCCGTTCTCGGAAATAGACGCCCATGGAGATGGGCGTTCGCGTTCGATTATGCCCCTCCACGCCACCTAGATCTTTTTCTTGAGTGCTGACTACTAAGGTGGATCCTAGCATCAGGTAACTATGACTTTGATTATTCTTCCCAATATGCATCACTTTGTATTTGTGCACATTAAATTTCATCTGCCATATGAATGCCCAGTCTTACAATTTCCCAAAGTCTTCCTGTAATTTTTCACAGTCTGCATATGTTTTGACAACTTTGAATAGTTTTGTGTTATCTGCAGATTTAATCACCTCAATTGTTCTGATTTCCAGATCATTTATAAATATGTTAAATAGCACTGGTCCTAGTACAGATACCTGTGGCACTCCACTATTCACCCTCCTCTGTTGATAGAAATGGTCATTTAACCCTACCTTCTGTTTTTCTTTCCCAGTAACCAATACCTAATCCACAAAAGAACATTGCCTCCTATCCCATGACTTTTTAATTTTCTCAGGAGTCTCTCTTGAGGAACTTTGTCAAAAGCTTTCTGAAAATGTAGATACACTACACCAACTGGCTCACCTTTATCCACATGTTTATTCTTGCCTTTAAAGAAATGAAGCACATTGGTGAGGCAAGACTTCCCTTGGCTGAATCCATATTGACTCTGTCTCTAATGAGTCTATTGTCTATGTGTTTCATAACTTTATAACAGTTTCCACTATCTGGCCCGGCACTGAAGTCAGGCTTACCAGTCTGTAATTTCCTGGATCTCCCCTGGAACCCATTTTAAAAATTGACATTACATTTTCCACACTCCAATCTTCAGGTACTACAGACAATTTTAAAGAGAGATTACTAACAGCAAATCAGCAATTTAATGATTGAGTTCTTCCATACCCCTTGGGTATATACCATCTGGTACAGGTGATTTATTATTCTTTAACGTGTTGATTTGGCTCAGATTTCTTTTAGTTACTCCACATCGTCACCATTGAAAACCATTTCTGGTACATGTAGATCTCTTATATTTTCTTCTGTTAAGACCGAAGCAATGAATTCATTCAGTCTCTCTGTTATGGCCTTGTCCTCCCCGAGTGCTCCTTTTGCTCCTTCATGGTCTAATGGTCCCACGGACTTCCTCATAGACTTTCTGCTTCTGATGTACCTGAAAAAGTTGTTACTGTGAGTTTTTGCCTCTGTGACAAGTTTCTTTTCATATTGTCTTATAGTCTTCTTTATCAATGCTTTGCCTCTAGCTTGCCAGTGCTTATGTTGCATCTTATTTTCTTCATTCAAATCCTTTATCCATTCTTTGAAGGATGTTATTTTGGCTCTAATAGCCTCTTTCACTTCACCTTTTTTATCATGCTGGCTGTCGTTTGCTCTTTTTTCCACCTTTGTTAACATGTGGAATACATCTGGTCTGGGCTTCCACAATGGTATATTTAAACACCATCCATGCTTGATTTAAAGTTCTAACCTTTTCAGATGATCCTTTTAGCTTCTTTTTAACCATTTTCCTCATTTTATCATAGTTGCTCTATTGAAAATTAAATGCTGCTACAGTAGATTTCCTTAGTGACTTCACTCCAGATATCAGCTCAAATTTGATCATGTTCTGATTCCTGTTTCCCAGCAGACCCAACACCATTACCTCTCGGTACTTTGCCCTGAATTCCACTAAAGACTAGGTCTAAAATAGCTCCCCCTCTTGTTGGTTCATGGACCAGCTGCTCCAAGAAGTAGTCATTTATTATGTCTAGGAATTTTACCACTCTAGCACTCCTTGGTGTAGCATTTATTCAGTCAGTATTGGGGTAATTACAATTCATCTAATATTATACTGTTGCCCAATTTGCCAGCTTTCCTAATTTCTGTAAACATTTCTTCATCAGTCTGTTCATTCTATCCTGGCGGATGGTAGTACAGATCTACCAGTCCGCTCCTTCCCTTCACACATGAAAATTTGGATTCCACGTTGCTATCTGTTTCATGTAGAATGTTTATTTTCTTTGAGTTAATTCCCTCTTTAACATATAGCGTAAACTGCCCCCCCCAATTTGATCCTCTCTATCATTGTGATATAATTTGTACCCTGATAACACACAGGCTTATTTTCGAAAGTGATCGCCGGCCATCTTCCGACATAAATCGGGAGATGGCTGGCGATCTCTCAAAAGCGGCGAAATTGGTATAATCGAAAGCGGCTTTTTTGACAACATTGCCGCTTTCCCGTCGCCGAGCCAGCGAAAGTTCAAGGGGGCGTGTCGGCGGCATAGCGAAGGTAGGACATGGGCGGGCATGGGCGTGGCTACCAGATGGCCGGCTTTCGCGGATAATGGAAAAAAAAGCGGCGTTAAGCAGTATTTTGCCGGGTTTACTTGGTCCTTTTATTTTAACAACCAAGCCTCAAAAAGGTACCCCAACTCACTAGATGACCACCGGAGGGAATGGGGAATGACCTCCCCATACTCCCCCAGTGGTCACCAACCCCCTCCCACACTAAAAAAATAAAAATAAAAACCTTTTTTACCAGCCTGTATGCCAGCCTCAAATGTCATACCCAGCTCCCTGACAGCAGTATGCAAGTCCCTGGAGCAATTTTTAATGGGTGCAGTGCACTTCAGGCAGGCAGACCCAGGCCCATCCCCCCCTACCTGTTACACTTGTGGTGGTAAGTGTTGAGCCCTCCAAACCCCCCCAAAACCCACTGTACCCACATGTAGGTGCCCCCTTCACCCATAAGGACTATGGTAGTGGTGTAGAGTTGTGGGGAGTGGGTTTTGGGGGGGATTTGGGGGGCTCAGCACCCAAGGTAAGGGAGCTATGCACCTTGGAGGTATTTGTATATTTTTAAAAAAATGTTAGAAGTGCCCCCTAGGGTGCCTGGTTGGTGTCCTGGCATGTCAGGGGGACCAGTGAACTACAAATGCTGGCTCCTCCCACGACCAAATGCCTTGGATTTTGCAGGGTTTGAGATCGCCGGCATTTTTTTACATTATCGCTGAAAAACAAAACCGGTCATTTCAAACCTGGCAAACTCTGGCATTTGGCCAGGCTAAACCGTATTATAAAAAAAAAAGATGGCCGGCCATCTTTTTCGATAATACGGTTCCGGCCAGCTGTTGCGCCGCCGCCAAAATAGATCGCCGGCGATCTATTTCGCCGGCGACATTCGATTATGCCCCTTACAGTGTCCCATTGATTCTCCTCTTTCTACCAGTTCTCTGAGATGCCTATTATATCTACCTCTTCATTTAATGCTATATAATACTCCCATCTTATTTTTTAAGCTTCTAGCATTTGTATACAGACACTTCAAATTGTGTTTTTTCCTTGCATCTACAAGCTGCTTAGAAGTTAATGTGGATAGTTTGCTTCCTTTAATTTGTTCTCCCCTTAAATACTCCTGGGTTTCTTTCACCATTATTGAAATCTCTCTATTGGGATTCCCTAAATATCCTGTTTCAGTGGTATCCTTCAAAGGTACTCCACACTGAACCATGCACTCCTGGGCAACTGTTGCCCTCCCCCACCCCCATTTTAGTGTAAAGCTGTTCTATCTCCTTTTAAATGTTAGTGCTAATATCCTGGTTCCATTCCAGATAAGGTGTAACATAGTAACATAGTAACATAGTAGATGACGGCAGAAAAAAGACCTGCACGGTCCATCCAGTCTGCCCAACAAGATAACTCATATTTGCTACTTTTTGTGTATACCCTACTTTGATTTGTACCTGTGCTTTTCAGGGCACAGACTGTATAAGTCTGCCCAGCACTATCCCCGCCTCCCAACCACCAGCCCCGCCTCCTGATCTTGACTAAGCTCCTGAGGATCCATTCCTTTGGCACAGGATTCTTTTATGCTTATCCCACGCATGTTTGAATTCCGTTACCATTTTCATTTCCACCATCTCCCGCGGGAGGGCATTCCAAGCATCCACCACTCTCTCCGTGAAAAAATACTTCCTGACATTTTTCTTGAGTCTGCCCCCCTTCAATCTCATTTCATGTCCTCTCGTTCTACCATCTTTCCATCTCCAGAAAAGGTTAATTTGCGGATTAATACCTTTCAAATATTTGAACGTCTGTATCATATCACCCCTGTTTCTCCTTTCCTCCAGAGAATACATGTTTAGTTCAGCAAGTCTCTCCTCATACGTCTTGTAACGCAAATCCCATACCATTCTCGTAGCTTTTCTTTGCACCGCTTCGATTCTTTTTACATCCTTAACAAGATACGGCCTCCAAAACTGAACACAATACTCCAGTTGGGGCCTCACCAATGACTTATACAGGGGCATCAACACTTCCTTTCTTCTGCTGATCACACCTCTCTCTATACAGCCTAGCAACCTTCTCGCTACGGCCACCGCCTTGTCACACTGTTTCGTCGCCTTCAAATCCTCAGATACTATCACCCCAAGATCCATCCTTTCGAAATAGGCTCCTCTTTTCCCAGAATGTTGTCCATTTCCTAATAAATCTAAATCCCTTATCCCTGCACCATCGTCTCAACCACTTATTGAAACTTTGGAATGCTGTATGCCTCTTGAGTTCTGCACATGAAACAGGGAGCATTTCTGAAACTGCTACCCTGCAGGGATCTGGGTTTCAGCTTTCTACCTAAGAACCTAAATTTGGCTTCCAGAACCTCCCTCACACATTTTTTCTATGCCATTAGTACCCACATGTACCAAGACAGCTGGCACATCCCCAGTAGTATCTAAAATCTTATCTAGGTGATGTGTGAGGTCTGCCACCTTCACACCAGGCAGCCAAGGGACCAGGCAATCCTCACATCCACCAGTCACCCAGCTGTCTACATGACCAATGATAAAATACCAACTACAACAGCTGTCCTAAACCTCTTGTGCAGAAGCCCCAGGAGACATATTCTCAGTGTGAGAGGATATTATATCCTTAGTGGACAGACACTGGCTATAGGATAATTTCCTACATCACCAGGGTGATGCTCTCCTTTTAGGAAAACTCCCTCCTCCACAGCAGCACAGAGGCAGCCAGACTAGAGGGGAGACTTCTCTAAAATATCTCTGTAGATCTCCACTTTTTACCATTCTGTCTCCCTCAGCTCCTCTATGTCTGCTACTTTAGCCTCAAGTGAACAGACTCATTCTCTGACAGCTAGGAGCTGTTTGAATCGAGCACACACATATAACCTCTCGCGAACTAGAAGATAATCATACATGTGACACTCAATGCAAAAGACTGGATAGCACCCCTCTTGCTGCTGCATCTTAGCATTATTGAGTTGTTTAATTAAAACTTGTTCAGGTATTAAGGATACTAGACTAATATAAAGAGCCTTAAGATTATATGGTATATTGTGCGCTTTATTTAGTGTTTGCTTCTCAGCAAGTAATGAAATGTAATTAAAACTCTGTAATTCTGCTTGGTCATCTCATAAAACCATTGGTGGGGCTAGCAAGATAGTCCAGAATTTGGCGGCTAAGATTTAATGATAAAACAATGGAGGATAATGAATTTGGGCTACAAAAACCCGAGGGATCATTACAGTTTAAGGGGTGCATAGGGAGAGGAATGGTTAGCAGAAACAGAGAGGTAATAGTACCTCTGTAGAAATCTCTGGTGAGACCTCATTTGGAGCACTGTGTACAGTTCTGAAACCATGTCTTCAAAATGATTTAAATAGGATGAAGTTGATCCAGAAGGCAGCTACTAAAATGATCAGTGGTCTTCATCATAAAGTATATAGGGACAGAATTTAAGATCGCAATATATATACTTTATACAAAATTCAGGAGAGGAGAAATGATAGAAACATTTAAATAACTCTGTGGCATAAATGCACAGGAGGCAAGACTCTTTCAGTTGAAAGGAAGCACTGGAATGAGGGGCATAGGATGAAGGTGAAAGGGGACAGATGCCAGAATAATCTAAGGAAATACTTTTTTCATGGAAAGGGTGGTGAATTCATGAACAGTCTCCCAGTGGAGGTGGTGAAGGTGAAGACGGTATCTGAATTTAAGAAAGTTTGGGACAAGTACATAGGATCTCTAAGGCATAGGAAGGGATAGTAGATGGTATGGATAGGCAGACTGGATAGGCCTTATGGATTTTATCTGCCTTTATTTTTTTCTGTTTCTATCTGCCATTCCTAATAGTTTCATGCCTTTCTTCCCTCAGCTCTCACTTGCCCTGCCAACAGCCACTATGAGCTTTGTACCAGGAGTTGTGATTACACCTGTGCAGGCATTACTGCTCCCGCTACATGTACAGACAAGTGTTTTGAGGGCTGTGAGTGTAATTCTGGTTACATGTTTGATGGAAAGAACTGCGTGTCTATGGAGAAATGTGGCTGTATATATGAAGGAAAATACTTAAAGGTAAGTTTTCATCTCAAATAGCAAATAATTTGGTCAAAAAACACATGTTATATAAAGCTCTGCACATAATTATTACCTATCACTGATGCAATATAATAATTGTTCTACAGCCAAGGTTGGTATTAGGGTACAGTGAACAGGGTGGGCAGCCTTGGTGCTGTGTGATGAGCAGGGCCATGCCAACACGGTAAGCGGGGTAAGCATGGCAGGGGGTTGCCGTCCTCTTGGGGCGCCACTGCACCATGCTTACCTCGCCCTCCCGCTCCCATTGCCCAACTGCCCACCCTCTTCTCTCCCGCAAGATCCCTTTCCTTTTTTTTCTCCTTTTAAATTTACCTCCGTCCGGCAGCGCAGCGTCAGTGAAGGAGGCGGCGCTCCCGACGTGTCTAGCTTTCCCTTCACTCAGTGTTCTGCCTTCTTCTGACGTCAAGGAAATTACATCAGAAGAAGGCGGGACACTGAGCGAAGGGAAGGCTAGACACGTCGGGAGTGCCGCCTCCTTCACTGACGCTGCGCCTGTGCTGCCGGATGGAGGTAAATTAAAAAAAAAAAAAGGAAAGGGATGTTGGGGGGGGGGGGGGGAGAAGAGGCCGGGCAGTTGGGACATGGGAGCAGGAGTGCAGGGGAGAGAGGAGCATGGATGCGAGGGCAGGGTTCCTGGAAGGGAGAGAGAGGAATTGCTGGATAGGGATGAATGGAGGGGGCAGGGGACAGAGGAGCATGGATGGGAGGGCAGGGCTCAGGAAGAGAGGGGAATTGCTGGATAGGGATGAATGGAGGGGACAGACAGAGGAGCATGGATGGGAGGGCAGGGCTCAGGGAGAGAGGAGAAATTGCTTAATATGGATGGATGGAGGTGGGCAGGGGACAGAGGAGCATGGATGGACATGGATGGGATTGCAGGGAGAGAGGAGAAATTGCTTAATATGGATGGGTGGAGGTGGGCGGGGGACAGAGGAGCATAGATGGACTTGGATGGGATTGCAGGGCCCAGGGAGAGAGGAGACATTGCTTAATATGGATGGATGGAGGTGGGCAGGGGACAGAAGAGCATGGATGGGAGGGCAGGGCTCAGGGAGAGAGGGGAATTGCTTGATAGGAATGAATGGAGGGGGCAGGGGACAGAGGAGCATGGATGGGCATGGATGGGAGGTCAGGGCTCAGGGAGAGAGGACATAGAGGGGAGGGAAGAGAGATGAAGGATATGAAATGAGGGAAAAGGAAGCGAGGAGAAAAACTGCACATGGATGAAGAAAATAGGCAGAAGCTGAGGACCAGAAATGAAGAAGAAAGGAGGAAAGGAAAGAAATAAATGGAAAGGAAGAGCATGATCAGAAAAAGAAAGTCACCAGACAACAAAGGTAGAAAAAAAATCATTTTAGTTTCATTTTAGTGTTTGGAATATGTCCACTTTGAGAATTTTCATCTGCTATCTTATTTTACAATGTATAGCAATTTGTTTCTAAGAATATTGTTGACAATTCCTGTCAGTGTGGGAAGTGGTGAGCGACCATTTTCACGGGGGGGGGGGGGGGGGGGGCGCCAACTGATAGTGTTTATAATTAGGATCTGCCTCTGCAGGGGGGCACCAGAGACCCTAGGCACGACCCTGGTGATGAGGGGTGCTACCCGCCAGGGGTCACCACTTACCAGAGAGAGACACACACACAAGAAATCAAGAAAAGGGGATAGTGGGATAGTGCTGGATAGAAATTTTAAATAAATAAATACATGCAAACCAAGGACAGGAAATGTATGATCTTCCACCCCATCCTGCACCAATCTGGGAGAAGCAGAGAAAACTTTTATGTACTCCCATACCTCACTAATCCACCCTAAGGACTAGGGAGCAAGTACCAGTCAGGAGGAGCACTGTCAGCAATTCAAACTCAGGGTACCAAAATGCTCCAGAAATGGTCCTGTCAACAGTAGAAATTCCCTGGGAAAAAGATTGTGTATAGCATTCTGATAGAATAATTCACTGTGCTATTGCACAGCACAGATGCCCTGAGAAATGTGCTGATAAACTGTGATCGAACAATTAAATATTCTACTCTCTGTCACAGACAGCATTCTTTTCTACATCGTAGATGCTGTGGGGAAAGATACTGTAATAAAATAATCCATTACTCTGTGGTGCTGTGATAGAATAAGCCCTATTCTAAATTTCTCTTAGCCATATCCTTTTAAAAGGGACTAAGAAATGCTCTTTGAAAATGAAGACTTATCTCTTTGAGAAAATCTACGGCAAGGATCAAAACACTTGAAGTCCATACAAACTAATAGATACACACCAATGCACTCTCTTCTGAAGTCTCTTCTCCCATATCCTCACCACTCTTAAAACCCTACCCACAGATAAAATTGTTAGACCTTTATGTTCCCTCGATACTGTTTTGTCCCCCTCTCAATTCACCACTGTTATATTCCGCTGTTCTATTCCCAAATGATATCCTGAATTTACTCTGTCTTCCCATAACTCTTCATAATGTAACCCATAATGTACTGCAACTAATTGTACTTCCATCATTCACAATGTATTGTAAGCCACATTGAGCCCGCAAATAGGTGGGAAAATGTGGGATACAAATGCAAATAAATAAAATAAAAATAAAATAAACTCTTTGGCAGCCCATGGTGGTCAGCAGTTTTTAAGGTATTGACAGATGTGGGCAGAATTAAGCCCAGATATGCAATGCCAAACCATGTCCAGGCCCCAGCATTGGATCAGCACAGATACCCAGAATTTAGAAAGTTAATTGAACATCAGTCGATATTCAGATAGTTGCTTGGGTTACTCTGACCTAGCTCTACCCCTGGACTGCCCCTGGTCCTCCACATCAGGTCTCATCCTATTTGTGCAGGTTACACAGTGATGTCTCCAATCTAATTTCTGTTCCTCTCCTCTATCCTTCTTCTGTGCCTTTCTCTTTTGCTCTGTGGAATGCCCACTCTGTCTGTAACAAACTTTCCTATATCCACAACCTATTTATCTCTCATACTCTTCACCTGCTTGTCCTAACAGATTTGGCTTTGCTTCAGCTTCAGCCCTGTGTCATGGCCCTGTGTCAGCCCTTGTCTCACATACTCCTTGCCCAGTTGGCTGCGGAAGTGGTGTTGGGCTGCTACTCTCACACTCTTGTAGATTTCATCCTCTTCTTCCACCTCAGTCTCATTGCTTTGCTTCCCTCAAAGTCCACTCCATCTGTCTATTCACTCCTCTACCTCTCGCAGGAGCTGTCATTTATCGGCCCCCTGATAAGTTCCTTTCTTCTTTTCTCACTGACTTTGGCACCTGGCTTTCCTTATTCCTTGAACCTTCATCTCCTTCTCTCATTCTTGGGGATTTTAACATTCAAGCTAATGATCTCTCTGACTCTTATGCTTCTCAGTTTCTCGCTTTAACATTCTCTTTCAATCTTCAACTGTGCTCCACTACCCCTACTCACCAGAATGGCCACTGTCTTGATTTTATCTTCTTCTCCAACTGCTCACTCTCCAGTTTCAGTGCTTCAGTTCTTCCCCTTTCTGACTGTCATAACTACACAAGTATTGCCATACTGGGAAAAACCAAAAGTGCATCGAGCCCAGCATCCTGTTTCCAACAGTGGCCAATCCAGGTCACAAATACCCAGCAAGATCCCAAAAATGTACAAAACATTTTATATTACTTACCCCAGAAATAGTGGATTTTCCCCAAGTTCATTTAATAACGGTCTATGGACTTTTCCTTTAGGAAGCCGTCCAAACCTTTTTTAAACTCCGCTAAGCTAACTGCCTTTACCACATTCTCTGGCAACGAATTCCAGAGTTTAATTACTCATTGAGTGAAGAAACATTTTCTCCGATTCATTTTAAATTTACTACATTGTAGCTTCATTGCGTGCCCCCTAGTCCTAGTATTTTTGGAAAGCGTAAGCAGACGCTTCATGTCTACCCATTCAACTCCACTCATTATTTTATAGACCTCTATCATATCTCCCCTCAGCCACCTTTTCTCCAAGCTGAAGAGCCCTAGCCACTTTAGCCTTTCCTCATAGGGAAGTTGTCCCATTCCCTTTATCATTTTTGTCGCCCTTCTCTGCATGTTTTCTAATTCTACTATATCTTTTTTGAGATACGGCAACCAGAATTGAACACAATATTCGAGGTGCGGTCGCACCATGGAGCGATATAAAGGCATTATAACATCCTCATTCTTGTTTTCAATTCCTTTCCTAATAATACCTAACATTCTATTTGCTTTTTTAGCCGCAGTAGCACACTGAGCAGAAGGTTTCAACGTATCATCAACGACGACACCTAGATCCCTTTCTTGGTCCGTGACTCCTAACGTGGAACCTTGCATGACGTAGCTATAATTCGGGTTCCTCTTTCCCACATGCATTACTTTGTACTTGCTCACATTAAACGTCACCTGCCATTTAGATGCCCAGTTTCCCAGTCTCGTAAGGTCCTCTTGTAATTTTTCACAATCCTCCCGCAATTTAACGACTTTGAATAACTTTGTGTCATCAGCAAATTTAATTACCTCACTAGTTACTCCCATCTCTAGGTCATTTATAAATATGTTAAAAAGCAGCGGTCCCAGCACAGAGCCCTGGGGAACCCCACTAACTACCCTTCTCCATTGAGAATACTGTCCATTTAACCCTACTCTCTGTTTTCTATCTTTTAACCAGTTTTTAATCCACAATAGAACACTACCTCCTATCCCATGACTCTCCAATTTCCTCTGGAGTCTTTCATGAGGTACTTTGTCAACCGGCTCCCCTTTATCCACATGTTTGTTCACCCCTTCAAAGAAATGTCGTAGATTGGTGAGGCAAGATTTCCCTTCACTACATCCATGTTGACTTTGTCTCATTAATCCATGCTTTTGAATATGCTCTGTAATTTTGTTC
Organism: Microcaecilia unicolor; assembly: GCF_901765095.1. NCBI lineage: Eukaryota > Metazoa > Chordata > Amphibia > Gymnophiona > Siphonopidae > Microcaecilia > Microcaecilia unicolor. The sequence continues at coordinate 100,191,422 of NC_044038.1, forward strand.
TTAATAATAGTCTCTACCATTTTGCCCAGCACCGACGTCAGACTCACCGGCTATAATTTCCCGGATCTCCTCTGGAACCTTTTTTAAAAATCAGCGTTACATTGGCCACCTCCAATCTTCCGGTACCACGCTCGATTTTAAGGATAAATTACATATTTCTAACAATAGCTCCGCAAGCTCATTTTTCAGTTCTATCAGTACTCTGGGATGAATACCATCCGGTCCAGGAGATTTGCTACACTTCAGTTTGCAGTACTGCCTCATTACATCCTCCAGGTTTACAGAGAATTCATTAAGTTTCTCCGACTCGTCAGCGTCGAATACCATTTCCGGCACCGGTATCACTCCCAAATCTTCCTCTGTGAAGACCAAAGTAAAGAATTAATTTAATCTCTCCGCTACGGCTTTGTCTTCCCTGATCGCCCCTTTTACTCCTCGGTCATCTAGCGATCCAACTGATTCTTTTGCCGGCTTCCTGCTTTTAATGTACCTAAAAAAAATTTTACTAAGTGTTTTTGCCTCCAACGCAATCTTTTTTTCGAAGTCCCTCTTAGCTTTCCTTATCAGCGCTTTACATTTGACTTGACAGTCCTTATGCTGTTTCTTATTATTTTCAGTCAGTTCCTTCTTCCATTTTCTGAAGGATTTTCTTTTAGCTCTAATAGCTTCCTTCACCTCACTATTTAACCATGCCGGCTGTCGTTTGGTCTTCCGTCCTCCTTTTTTAATACGCGGAATATATTTAGCCTGGGCTTCCAGGATGGTGTTTTTGAACAGCATCCACGCCTGATGTAAATTTTTGACCCTCGCAGTCGCTCCTATAAGTTTTCTTTTCACAATTCTTTTCATTTTATAATAGTCTCCTTTTTTAAAGTTAAACGCTAACATATGTATACTTACTTCAAAGCTAGTATCAAATCCGATCATATTATGATCACTGTTATCAAGCGGCCCCAGCACCATTACCTCCCGTATCAGATCATATGCTCCACTAAGGACTAGGTCTATAATTTTTCCTTCTCTCGTCGGTTCCTGTACCAGCTGCTCCATAAAGCTGTCCTTGATTTCATCAAGGAATTTTACCTCCCTAGCTTGCCTCGATGTTACATTTACCCAGTCAATATTGGGGTAATTGAAATCACCAGTTATTATTGTGTTGCCCAGTTTGTTTGCATCCCTAATTTCCTTTAACATTTCTGCATCCGTCTGTTCATCCTGGCCAGGAGGACGGTAGTACACTCCTATCATTATCCTTTTCCCCTTTACACATGGAATTTCAATCCACAGCGATTCCAAGAAGTGTTTTGTTTCCTGCAGAATTTTTATCTATTTGATTCAAGGCTCTCGTTAATATACAATGCTACCCCTCCACCAATTCGATCCACCCTATCACTACGATATAATTTGTACCCCGGTATGACAGTGTCCACTGGTTATCCTAATTTTTCATTTAGTGCAATATATTCTAACTCTCCCATCTTATTTCTTAGGCTCCTGGCATTCGCATATAGACATTTCAAACTGTGTTTGTTGCTCCTATTTACATCATGCTTAGTACTTGACAGTACTAATTTTATAATCTTTTGTCTGATTTTTATTTTTATTTAGGGACACCTGATCTACTACGGTCTCTTTTGCAACCTCACTATCAGGATACCCTATCTTCCCTGTTTTGGTGATATCTTTGAAAGATACCTTATCCCGAACCATGCGCTTTTGAGCGACTGTCGGCCTTTCCCGCATTTCTATTTTAAAAGCTGCTCTATCTCCTTTTTAAATGCCGACGCCAGCAGTCAGGTCCCACCCTGGTTAAGGTGGAGCCCATCCTTTCTTTCCCAGAATGTTGCCCAGTTCCTAACAAATCTAAAACCCTCCTCCCTGCACCATCGTCTCACCCACGCATTGAGACTCCGGAGCTCTGCCTGTCTCTTGGGCCCTACGCGTGGAACAGGTAGCATTTCAGAAAATGCTACCCTAGAGGATCTGGATTTGAGCTTTCTACCTAAGAGCCTAAATTTGGCTTCCAGAACCTCTCTCCCACATTTTCCTATGTCATTGGTACCCATATGTACAAAGACAGCCGACTCCTACCCAGCACTATCTAAAATCCTATCTAGGTGACGAGTGAGGTCCACCACCTTCGCACCAGGCAGGCAAGTCACCAGGCAATCCTCACGTCCATCAGCCACCCAGCTATCTATATGCCTAATGATCGAATCACCAACTACAACAGCTGTCCTAAGCTTTCCCTCCCGGGCAGCACTTGGAGACGTATCCTCGGTGCGAGAGGATAGCACATCCCCTGGTGAGCAGGTCATGGCTACAGGGGATGTACTATCCTCTCGCACCGAGGATATGTCTCCAATTGCTGCCCGGGAGGGAAAGGTTAGGACAGCTGTTGTAGTTAGTGGTTCGATCATCTGATAACTTTCACACTTAACCCCCACCCCCTACCCAGTCCTATCCAATTTCCACCAATACATTTAGGAATCTTCAGGCTGTTGACTCTTCTACTCTGTCCTCCGTTGTTTTAAACCTATGTTTTCCAAGTCTGTCAATGAGGCTGTCTCTTCCTATAATACTATTCTCACCTCTTTGGATACTCTCACTCCTCTCATTCCCCATTCTGTAAGGCATACCAAATCCCAGCCTTAGCTGACATCCAGAATCCACTACCTGCATTCCTGTGCCTGATCTGCCAAACACCTTTGACTGAAATCCTGTGCCCATGCTGACTTCATAAAATTCAGATTCTTGCTGACCCCTTCCAGTCCGCTCTTTCACTTGCCAAACAGGACTACTACATCCAGTTGACAAACTCTTGGCTCAAAACCTCAGCATCTCTTTTCCACACTGAACTCTCTCCTTAAAGTGCCTTCACCTCCAACTCCCCGTCACTTTCTCCCCAGACTCTGGCTGAGTACTTTCATGATAGGGTTCACAAGATTAACCTTGAATTCTCAACCAAGTCAGCTCCACCTTTCCTTACCTCAGTCCATTCTCTCAACACTCCTTCAAACCCTGCCTCCTTTTCTTTTTTTTCTGAAATCACTGAAGAGGAAACCACATTTTCTTCCCTCCACCAAACTAGCTACATGTTTCTCTGATGCTATTCCCACCCATCTATTTAGCACTATCCAGCTTATAATCGAACGAGAAAAACGCCCAAGTTCCGACCTAAATCGGGAGATGGGCGTCTTTCTCACAAAAACAAATAAAGCGGTATAATCGAAAGCCGAACTTTGGACGCTTTCAACTGCACTCCGTCGCGGATGCGGACAAAGTGGATGGGGGCGTGTCGGAGGCGTGGTGAAGGCGGAACTGGGGCGTGGTTATCACCCGAACAGAGATGGGCGCCTTTCGCCGATAATGGATGCGTTTGTAGCTAGAATTTAGGGCACTTTTCCTGGACCCTGTTTTTTCACGAATAAGGCCCCAAAAAGTGCCCTAAATGACCAGATGACCCCCAGAGGGAGTCGGGGATGACCTCCCCTGACTCCCCCAGTGGTCACTAACCCCCTCCCACCACAAAAAATGATGTTCACAACTTTTTATTTTCACCCTCAAATGTCATACCCTCCTCCCAAGCAGCAGTATGCAGGTCCCTGGAGCAGTTGTTAGGGGGTGCAGTGGACGTCAGGCAGGTGGACCCAGGCCCATCCCCCCCCTACCTGTTACAATTGTGCTGCTTAATGCTTAGTCGTCCAACCCCCCCAAACCCACTGTACCCACATGTAGGTGCCCCCCTTCACCCCTTAGGGCTATAGTAATGGTGTAGACTTGTGGGCAGTGGGTTTTTGAGGGGGATTTGGGGGGCTCAACACCCAAGGGAAGGGTGCTGTGCACCTGGGAGCTCTTTTACCTTTTTTTTGTTTTTGTAAAAGTGCCCCCTAGGGTGCCCGGTTGGTGTCCTGGCATGTGAGGGGGACCAGTGCACTACGAATGCTGGCTCCTCCCATGACCAAAGGGCTTGTATTTGGTCGTTTTTGAGATGGGCGTCGTTGGTTTCCATTATCAGCGAAACTGAGGTCGTCCATCTCTAAGGTTGACCATCTCAACATTTAGGTCGACCATCTCTTAGGTCGACCTAAATTCTGAGATTTGGGCATCCCCGACCGTATTATCAAAACGAAAGATGGACGCCCATCTTGTTTCGATAATACGGGATACCCCGCCCCTTCGCGGGGACATCCTCAGAGATGGGCGCCCTTAGAGATGGGTGTCTCTGTTCGAAAATGCCCCTCTATGTCTCCTACTGTCATCCCTTCTATCTGTCATAATCTCAATCTTTTACTTTCATAGTAACATAGTAGATGACAGCAGAAAAAGACCTGCACGGTCCATCCAGTCTGCACAACAAGATAAACTCATGTGTATACCTTACCTTGATTTGTACCTGCCTTTTCAGGGCACAGACCAAATAAGTCTGCCCAGCACTATCCTCTCCTCCCAACCACCAGCCCCGCCTCCCACCACCGGCTCTGGCACAGACCGTATAAGTCTGCCCAGCACTATTCCCCGCCTCCCAACCACCAGTCCCGCCTCCCACCACCGGATCTGGCACAGACCGTATAAGTCTGCCCACCACTATATTCGCCTCCCAACCACCAACCCCTCTTCCCCCCACCGGCTCCACCACCCAATTTTGGCTAAGCTTCTGAGGATCCATTCCTTCTGCACAGGATTCCTTTATGTATATCCCACGCATGTTTGAATTCCGTTACCGTTTTCTTCTCCACCACCTCCCGCGGGAGGGCATTCCAAGCATCCACCACTCTCTCTGTGAAAAAATACTTCCTGACATCTTTTTTGAGTCTGCCCCCCTTCAATCTCATTTCATGTCCTCTCGTTCTACCGCCTTCCCATCTCCAGAAAAGATTTGTTTGCGGATTAATACCTTTCAAATATTTGAACGTCTGTATCATATCACCCCTGTTCCTCCTTTCCTCCAGAGTATACATGTTCAGGTCAGCAAGTCTCTCCTCATATGTCTTGGAACGCAAATCCCATACCATTCTCGTAGCTTTTCTTTGCACCGCTTCAATTTTTTTTACATCCTTAGCAAGGTACGGCCTCCAAAACTGAACACAAAACTCCAGGTGGGGCATCAACACTTCCTTTCTTCTGCTGGTCACACATCTCTCTATACAGCCTAGCAACCTTCTTGCTACGGCCACCGCCTTGTCACACTGTTTCGTCGCCTTCAGATCCTCGGATACTATCACCCCAAGATCCCTCTCCCCCTCAGTAAATATCAGACTCTCACCGCAACTGGTGGAGTAGTGGCCTAGTGGTTAGGGTGGTGGACTTTGGTCCTGAGGAATTGAGTTCAATTCCCACTTCAGGCACAGGCAGCTCCTTGTGACTCTGGGCAAGTCACTTAACCCTCCATTGTCCCATGTAAGCTGCATTGAGCCTGCCATGAGTGGGAAAGCACGGGATACAAATGTAACAAAAATAAATAGAAAAAATATGTTTCTCATGGGTTTCTACTCCCTAGGTGCATTTCTTCGCATTGAATTTTAATTGCCAAACCTTAGACCATTCTTCTAGCTTCCGCAGATCTTTTTTCATGTTTTCCACTCCCTCCCGGGTGTCCACTCTGTTACAAATCTTAGTATCATCCGCAAATAGGCAAACTTTACCTTCTAACCCTTCGGCAATGTCACTCACAAATATATTGAACAGAATCAGCCCCAGCACCGGTCCCTGAGGCACTCCACTACTCACCTTTCCCTCCTCCGAGCGAACTCCATTTACCACCACCCTCTGTTGTCTGTCCGTCAACCAGTTCCTAATCCAGTTCATCACTTCGGGACCTATCTTCAACCCATCGAGTTTATTTAAGAGCCTCCTGTGGGGAACCGTGTCAAAAGCTTTGCTAAAATCTAAGTAGATTACGTCTATAGCATGTCGATGATTCAATTCTGCAGTTACCCAATCAAAGAATTCAATGAGATTCGTTTGGCACGACTTCCCTCTGGTAAAACCATGTTGTCTCGGATCTTGCAACTTATTGGTTTCCAGGAAATTCACTGTCCTTTCCTTCAGCATCGCTTCCATTACTTTCCCAATAACCGAGGTGAGGCTTACCAGCCTGTAGTTTCCAGCTTCTTCCCTATCGCCACTTTTGTGAAGAGGGACCACATCCGCCATTCTCCAATCCCTCGGAACCTCTCCCGTCTCCAAGGATTTATTAAACAAATCTAAGAGGACCCGCCAGAACCTCTCTGAGCTCCCTCAATATCCTGGGGTGGATCTCGTCCGGTCCCATGGCTTTGTCCATCTTTAGCTTTCCAAGTTGTTCATACACACTCTCTTCCATGAACGGTGCTATATCCACTCCATTCTCAAATGTACTTGGATGTACTTCCACTGCAACTGTTACTTCTGCCTTCAAACATGCTGTTGACTTGACTTTCTTTCTTCTCAAGCTATTCTTGATCCACTTCAATCTGGCTTTCGCCCTCTTCATTCAACTGAAACAGTCCTTGCTAAAGTCTCCATTGACCTGTTCCTGGCCAGATCCAAATGTCTCTATTCTATCTTCATCCTTCTTGATCTATCTGCTATTTTTGACACTGTTGATCACCACCTACTCTTTGATACGCTGTCCTCACTTGGATTTCAGGGCTCTGTTCTTTCCTGGTTTTCTTCTTATCTCTCCCATCGCACTTTTAGTGTATACTCTGGTGGATCCTCCTCCAGTTCTATCCCACTATCTGTTGATATACCTCAGGACTCTGTCTTGGGACTTCTTTTTTCCATCTATACATCTTGCCTTTGTGCTCTGATCTCATTCCATGGTTTTCAGTATCACCTTTATGCTGATGACTCCCAGATCTACTTCTCCACACCAGACATTTCAGCAGGATTCCAGGCCCAAGTATCAGCCTGCCTGTCTGACATTGCTGCCTGGATGTCTCACCGCCATCTGAAATTAAACTTGACCAAGACTGAGCTTCTTATCTTTCCCTCTAAACCCACCTCTCCTCTTCCTCTATTCTCTATCTCTGTGGACAACACTCTCATCCACCCTGTCTCATCAGCTCGTAACCTTGGGGTTATCTTTGACTCCTCTCTCTCTTTCTCTGCACATGTCCAACAGACTGCTAAAACTTGTCATTTCTTTCTCTATAATATCACCAAAATTTGTCTTTTCCTTTCTGAGCACACTACCAAAACCCTAATCCAGACTCTTATCACCTCTTGCTTAGACTATTTGAACTTGCTTCTCACAGGTCTCCCACTAAGCCATCTCTCTCCCCTTCAATCTGTTCAAAATTCTGCTGCACGACTTATATTCTGTCAGTGTTGCTATACTCTTATTAGCCCTCTCCTCGAGTCACTTAATTGACTCCATATCCATTTCTGCATACCATTCAAACTCCTCTTATTGACTTACAAGTGCATTCACTCTGCAGCTCCTCAGCACCTCTCCACTCTTATCTCTCCCTACACTCTTTCCCGAGAACTCTGTTCATTGGGTAAATCTCTCTTTTCTGTACCCTTCTCCTCCACAGCCAACTTCAGACTCCATTTCTTTTATCTTGCTGCATCATATGCCTGGAATAGACATTTTAAACCAGTACGTCAAGCTTCATCTCTGGCCATCTTAGGCTAAAAGCCCACTTTTTGATGCTGCTTTTTTTTTTTTTTTTTTAACTTTTATTTATATATTTTTTTACATTTACATTCTCAGCATAAATGTAATGGAAATATTCAACAAAGACAATATAATAATCACAAATTTTAACCAAGGTAATCATAGGCGTAGTTTGACTGTTTCATTTGGGGGGGCAAAGAATGGGCGGAGCATATTAGCATATCATTTGCATATATACATATGCAAATGAATATGCTAATGTGGAGGAAGGAATTGAATTTACAGGCAAAATATCACAGATGCACATTTCAAAAAGCTGACACATTTCAATTAATAAATTATGAATAAAATACTTTTATCTACCTTTGTTGTCTGATCATTTAGTTTTTCTATTCGCTTTGGTCCCAGTGTCTTCTGTTTTATTCAGTGTCTTCTTTCCAGTAGGCTTCCCTCTGCTCCCCACCCCTCGCAGTCCCATCCATCTCTTGCTCCTTCCCTCTGCTTCCCACCCCTCCCAGTCCCATTCATCTCCTGCTCCTTCCCTCTGCTTCCCACCCCTCGCAGTCCCATCCATCTGTTGCTCCTTCCCTCTGCTCCCCACCCCTCGCAGTCCCATCCATCTCTTGCTCCTTCCCTCTGCTCCCCACCCCTCGCAGTCCCATCCATCTCTTGCTCCTTCCTTCTGCTCCCCACCCCTCGCAGTCCCATCCATCTCTTGCTCCTTCCCTCTGCTTCCCACCCCACCCAGTCCCATCCATCTCCTGCTCCCTTCCCTCTGCTTCCCACCCCTCCCAGTCCCATCCATCTCCTGCTCCTTCCCTCTGCTTCCCCACCCCTCCCAGTCCCATTCATCTCCTGCTCCTTCCCCTCTGCTTCCCACCCCTCCCAGTCCCATCCATCTCCTGCTCCTTCCCTCTGCTTCCCACCCCTCCCAGTCCCATCCATCTCCTGCTCCTTCCCTCTGCTTCCCACCCCTCCCAGTCCCATCCATCTCCTGCTCCTTCCCTCTGCTTCCCACCCCTCCCAGTCCCATTCATCTCCTGCTCCTTCCCACCCCTCCCAGTCCCATTCATCTCCTGCTCCTTCCCTCTGCTTCCCACCCCTCCCAGTCCCATTCATCTCCTGCTCCTTCCCTCTGCTTCCCACCCCTCCCAGTCCAATTCATCTCCTGCTCCTTCCCTCTGCTTCCCACCCCTCCCAGTCCCATTCATCTCCTGCTCCTTCCCTCTGCTTCCCACCCCTCCCAGTCCCATTCATCTCCTGCTCCTTCCCTCTGCTTCCCACCCCTCCCAGTCCCATTCATCTCCTGCTCCTTCCCTCTGCTTCCCACCCCTCCCAGTCCCATCCATCTTCCCTCTGCTCCCCCCCCCCCCCCCCGCGAGGTCCAAGATGGTGACTCCGTTTACCCCCTCTCTTCCTCCCTCCCTCCCTCCGCCGCAGGCAACAGTCTTCAGCTTTTTCAGCGTTCCTGGCAGCGGTAGCGATGTACACGCTGCCTTCGGTCTGCCCCGGAAGCCTTCTCTTCAAGTTCCTGTTCCCACCTGTGCGGGGAACAGGAACTTGAAGAGAAGGCTTCGGGGCAGAGCCAAAGGCAGCGTGTACATCGCTACCGCTGCCAGGAACGCTGGAAAAGACTGCTGCCTGCGGCGGAGGGAGGGAGGCAGGAAGAGAGAGGGGTAGACGGACACGCTCCTCTCCGTCCGCTACTCCGCTTGGCTTCCCTGCCCTCTCTGTCTGCGTCCCGCCTTCCTCTGACGTCAGAGGAAGGCGGGACGCAGACAGAGAGAGCAGGGAAGCCAAGCGGATGGAGAGGAGCGCGTGCGTGCATGTGTTTTTGGTTTATTTTTAACTAATGGCACGGCGGCGCCTCATCGTCGTTTGGGGGGGCATTGCCCCCCCCCCAGTCTACGCCTATGAAGGTAATCCATTCCCCTTTAATTTTGTCCACAATTCAAAGATCCAGATACTAAGCAAAAAGAATAACTAAGAGAAAGAAAATTATGTTACATCATTGGAACATGAAGAGCACTACTAATACCGCTAATCGACTTACTAGGATATTATATTAACATTGGGGAGCAGCCAAAGGCACATTAACACTTTCTTTAGAATTAATGAATTGTAGCAATTTTTTTGGGGGGGGGGGGGGGTCAAAGAAAACATAATTGTTCGTGTGTAGGGATACAAGGCACCTACAGGGAAATTTCAACTTAAACAGTGCTCCTAAGTTGAGAACTCTTGTTTTATATACCAAGAATTCTCTTCTTCTCTTCTGTGTATCTCTTGCCAAGTCAGGAAAAATCTGAATCTTACACCCCAAAAAACCTGCATTAGCATGATGAAAATAAGTCTGAAAAAATATTATTCCTGTCCATCTCTAAAGCAAAGGTAACCAATAGTGTGGTCCATTCTGTCACCATCTCCAATGAACTTTCTAAAAATTCAGTCAGATTTAATTCCGGAACAGTTTGAGGTTGTCCATTAGATATTTTTGAAGTTCCTGTTATGTACTGGGCTCTAGCAATAGGCAGAAAGCCTTCTGCTTGTATTCCCAGTACTTCCCCAAAGTATTTTTTTTAACATCTCTAAAGCTGGAATTAACGGCGATTTAGGAAACTTTATAAACCTCAGATTGTTCCTGCGACTCTGGTTTTCAAGGTATTCAAGCTTATGTGCTTGAATATCCTTTTCCTTAATTAATATAGATGTAACATTTTGAAGTTTGGTAACCTCCTCTTCCAGCACTACCTTATTTGATTGTTCTTGAAGATTTTCACATAGATTCCGAGAAGATTGTTTAAGTTCCATTACTTGTCCCCGAAGGGAGTTAGAAATAGTTAGAAAAGTAGTGTTTAAACCTTGGATTGCATCCCAAAGTGATTCCAGCATTACCACAGCCGGCCTTACCACTCCTCCATTTCCTTTGAGAGTATCACTTCGGGGTAAAGACGAGGGATACTGCTCCTCCGTTGTTATTTTACTCAGAGTTGAGGTGCTAATGGTTCCCCCCCCCCCCCCCTCAACAAACGAGGGTTGCATTCCACCAATCACCTCCGTCTGTTGCTTCTCTGTCAGCGCCAAGACCAGGGGCGTAACTACGTGGGGCCATGGGGGCATGGGCCCCCGTAGATTTGGCCCTGCCCCCCCCACTGCAGACCCTCTCGACCCACCTCCTGCCGCCAACCCTCCCCTGCTGCCGCAATCACCGTCGGGTACCTTTGCTGGCAGGAGTCACCCTGCCAGCCGAAGTCCTCTTCTCCGGCGCAGCCGCGTTGCTGATCTGCAAGCAAGGCTTCTGTTTCTGTGAGTCTGTATGTGCAGGACGTCACACTCACAGAAACAAAAGCCTTGCTTGCAGATCAGCAACGCAGCCACACCGGAGAAGAGGACCGACTAGCGGGGGTTGGGGACTCCCACCAGCAAAGGTACCCGACGGCGGCGGTGGAGGCAAAGGGGGGTTGAAAGGGTTGACGTGTGGGGGGGGGGGGGTCAAAGGTGGTGGTGGTGGTGTTCAACAAGATAAACTCATTTTACATGGTATGTGATACTTTATATGTATACCCGAGTTTGATTTGTCCTTGCCATTCTCAGGGCACAGACAGTAGAAGTCTGCCCAGCACGCTTGTACTAAAAGTTCTGAAGCTAATGTCGAAGCCCCTTAAAATTTACACTCAAGCCCATCCATATCTACTCAGTCACGGTCAGGGTGCAGACCGTAGAAGTCTGCCCAGCACTGGTTTCACTTCCCAATTACCAGTGTTGCCACCCAATCTCCGCTAAGATTCCTTGGATCCATTTCTTCTAAACAGGATTCCTTTGTGTTTATCCCATGCATGTTTGAATTCCATTACCATTTTCATCTCCACCACCTCCCGTGGGAGGGCATTCCATGTATCCACCACCCTCACTGTGAAAAAATACTTCCTGACATTACCTTTCAAATATTTGAACGTCTGTATCATGTCGCCCCTATTTCTCCTTTCCTCCAAGGTATAAATGTTCAGGTCGGCAAGTCTCTCCTCATACGGTTTGCAAAGCAAATCCCATTCCATTTTTGTAGCTTTTCTTTGCACTGCTTCCAGTTCTTTTACATCTTTTGCAAGATACGGCCTCCAAAACTGAACACAATATTCCAAGTGGGGCCTCACCAACGACTTGTAGTGGGGCATCAACACCTCCTTTCTTCTGCTGGTTATACCCCTCTCTATGCAGCCTAACATTCTTCTGGCCACAGCCATCGCCTTTTCACATTGTTTCTTCAACTTTAGATCCTCGGACACCAACACCCCAAGGTCTCTTTCCTGAGTTGAGCTTACTAATCTCTCCCCTCCTAGCTGGTATCTCTCTTTTGGGTTTCTGTCGCCAAGTGCATCACTCTACACTTCTTGGCATTAACTTTTAACTTCAACAAAATATGGAAAACCTCTCTTATACTAAATAATGACAAAAATGTGTTAAACAAATCTAGATAAATCTAAAAAAAATGTTTTAAGTGTTTTTGTGTGCTCAGATTAGTGCATTACACCACCCCGGGACTTCAGGCCCTTCTCTGTTGTGTAATTCACAGCCATTGCCATCATTGCACAGGTCCAGCCTCCCTATCCTGCGTGTCTTCTGTTTTATTTTATGTACTCAACTTCAGGATTGATGCGATTATTAAAGGAGACGTATTTAGCTGTTGGCTTTTGTGGTGACAATTATCTTGTTCTTTTTTTTGTTGTTTCTCTTGAAGATGCCTGCAAGGGTGAAACATGGATGCCATGTCGGGAGCACTGGGAATGTCTGAAATAAAGACAATATAAGTTGCACAAGTACAGATTTTGGTGGGACTGAAGGCCGTTATAGCAGTCACAGCATTCAAGAGAAACAACAAAAATAGAACAAGATAATTGTCACCACAACAGCCAAAAAGCTAAGTTTTTGTTGTTTCTCTTGAATGTTTTTGGAGATCCCTTCTCATTGTTTCTACTCCCTTCAGGATATGCACTCTATTGGCTATTTTCGTGTCATCCGCAAAAAGGCAAACCTTTTCTTCCAGCCCTTCAGCAATATCTCCCACAAATATATTAAACAGAATCGGCCCCAGCACCGATCCCTGAGGAACTCCACTGCTTACCTTCCTTTCCTCCGAGCAGATTCCATTTACCATCACCCTCTTCCACCTGTTGGTCAACCAGTTTACTATCCAGTTCACCACTTTTGGTCCTAAGTTCAACCCTTTCAGCTTATTCACGAGTCTTCTGTGGGGGACCATTTCAAAGGCTTTGCTGAAATCCAAGTAGATTACATCTAGTTCACGTCCTTCATCCAAATCTTTGGTCACCCAGTCAAAGAAGTCAATAAGATTTGTTTGGCAGGATTTTCCTTTGGTAAAGCCATGTTGCCTCAGGTCCTGTAACCCGTCGGCTTCTAGAAAGTTAAATATCCTTTCCTACTACCAACTTGAGCCTTACTGGTCTGTAGTTTCCCACTTCTTCTCTGTCTCCACTTTTGTGAAGAGGGACCACATCCACTGGTCTCCAATCTGTGGAACCTCTCCCGTCTCTAAAGAGCTATTAAATAAATCTTTAAGAGGTCCCACCAAGACCTCTCTGAGCTCCTTCAGTATCCTAAAATGCAGTGCTTTTTTTGTGCCTGCACCTTTTTCCTGAGGTCCGCTCACTTGCAAAATCTTTTACCTGAAGTTGTGATTCTACTCTCTCCCCGCCACGGCAAACCGGAAGTGAAGGCAGCACAGCAGTGCTCACTGAGACAGGCAGGCTCTGCTGAAGTTGCTTAAAAGAATACAACCAGTGCAATATATGTCTTTGGTGTGGGAAGAACTCCTCATTCAGGGTGAGCTTGAACAACATTCAAATTAAAGAGAACAGGTTTGGAGGGAGGTGAGCAAGTGAGACTGGGGAGAAATAAAAAATAAATAGTGTAATTGTTAAAATCTGTAAGTGGTTCAAAGTTTTTGTTTCTTTATTCTGAGCATGTACACCGAGAGGAGGGCTTGACTGCAATGATGTGTGCATAATTATCATGTAACCTGGGATTACTACAGCTAAAAGCCATTTCATTGGCTGATGGTTCCAACAGTAGTTTCAAAGAGGAAGTTTAGCTGACGTGGAGGGGCATAATCGAACGTCTGATCTATTTTGGCGGCGGCGCAACAGCTGGCCGGAACCGTATTATTGAAAAAATGGCCGGCCATCTTTTTTTTTCGATAATACGGTTTAGGCCGGCCAAATGCCAGTGTTCACCGGGTTTGAGATGGCCGGCTTCGTTTTTCAGCGATAATGGAAAAAAATGCCGGCCATCCCGAACCCGGCGAAATCCAAGGCATTTGGTCGTGGGAGGAGCCAGCATTTGTAGTGCACTGGTCCCCCTGACATGCCAGGACACCAACTGGGCACCCTAGGGGTCAGTGCGGTGGACTTCAGAAAAAGCTCCAACATGCATAGCTCCCTTACTTTGGGTGCTGAGCCCCCAACCCCCCCCCCCCCCCCCAAACCCACTACCCACAAATGTACAACACTACCGTAGCTCTTAGGGGTGAAGGGGGCAACTACATGTGGGTACAATGGGTTTTGGAGGGCTCCCATTTACCAGCACAAGTGTTACAGGTAGAGGGGGGATGGGCCTGGGTCCGCCTGCCGTAAGTGCACTGCGGTACCCACTAAAAGTGCTCCAGGGACCTGCATACATGCAGGCCTCTAGGACTTGTTGCTGCTGTATAACCTTGGCACACCAGTTGATACCTACTACTACTACTACTACTATTTAGCATTTCTATAGCGCTACAAGGCATACGCAGCGCTGCACAAACATAGAAGAAAGACAGTCCCTGCTCAAAGAGCTTACAATCTAATAGACAAAAAATAAATAAAGTAAGCAAATCAAATCAATTAATGTGAACGGGAAGGAAGAGAGGAGGGTAGGTGGAGGCGAGTGGTTACAAGTGGTTACGAGTCAAAAGCAATGTTAAAGAGGTGGGCTTTCAGTCTAGATTTAAAGGTGGCCAAGGATGGGGCAAGACGTAGGGGCTCAGGAAGTTTATTCCAGGCGTAGGGTGCAGCGAGACAGAAGGCGCGAAGTCTGGAGTTGGCAGTAGTGGAGAAGGGAACAGATAAGAAGGATTTATCCATGGAGCGGAGTGCACGGGAAGGGGTGTAGGGAAGGACGAGTGTGGAGAGATACTGGGGAGCAGCAGAGTGAATACATTTATAGGTTAGTAGAAGAAGTTTGAACAGGATGCGAAAATGGATAGGGAGCCAGTGAAGGGTCTTGAGGAGAGGGGTAGTATGAGTAAAGCGACCCTGGCAGAAGATGAGACGGGCAGCAGAGTTTTGAACCGACTGGAGAGGGGAGAGGTGACTAAGTGGGAGGCCAGCAAGAAGCAGATTGCAGTAGTCTAAACGAGAGGTGACAAGGGTGTGGATGAGGGTTTTGGTAGAGTGCTCGGAAAGAAAGGGGCGGATTTTACGGATGTTGTAAAGAAAGAAACGACAGGTCTTGGCGGTCTGCTGGATATGAGCAGAGAAGGAGAGAGAAGAGTCAAAGATGACCCCAAGGTTTCGAGCTGAGGAGACAGGGAGAATGAGAGAGCCATCAACAGAAATAGAAACGGGGGGAGCGGGGAGGTGGGTTTGGGGGAGAAAATGAGAAGCTCGGTTTTGGTCATATTTAACTTCAGGTGGCGTTGAGACATCCAGACAGCAATGTCAGACAAGCACACTGAAACTTTGGTTTGGATGCAAGGTGAGATATCAGGGGTAGAAAGGTAGATTTTGGAGTCATCAGCATAGAGGAAAAGCCATGGGATGAGATTAATGAACCAAGGGAAGAAGTGTAGATAGAAAAGAGGAGGGGACCAAGAACAGAACCCTGAGGTACGCCGACAGGCAGAGGGATAGAAGTAGAAGAGGATCCACCAGAGTGAACACTAAAGGTGCGGAGGGAGAGGTAGGAAGAGAACCAGGAAAGGACAGAGCCCTGGAATCCAAGTGAGGACAGGGTATCGAGAAGTATGCTGTGATCGACAGTGTCAAAAGCAGCGGAAAGATCAAGAAGAATGAGGATGGAATATTGACCTCTGGATTTAGCCAGTAATAGGTCATTGGAGACTTTAGTAAGTGCAGTTTCGGTTGAGTGGATGAGGCGAAAACCAGATTGTAATGGGTCAAGAATAGCATGTGAGGAGAGGAAATCAAGGCAGTGGCGGTGAACAGCACGCTCAAGTAATTTGGAGAGAAAAGGAAGGAGGGAGATGGGTCGGTAATTAGAGGGACAAGTAGGGTCAAGTGAAGGCTTCTTAAGGAGAGGTGTGACCACAGCATGTTTAAAGGCAGCAGGGACAGTTGCAGTGGAAAGTGAGAGGTTGAGAATGTGACAGATAAAAGGAATAAGAGTAGGAGAGATGGCATTAAGAAGGTGGGTGGGAATGGGATCAGAGGAACAGGTGGTACATTTTGAGGAAGAAAGGAGAAGTGTAGTTTCCTCAATAGTAACTTCAGGAAAGGAGGAAAGGGAATGAGGGGAAGGAGAGATGGGGGGACGGACTAGTGGAGGGAGAGGTGGTGAGGTAGAGAAAGCAAGGTTTATCTTTTGAACCTTGTTGTGAAAGAATTCAGCAAGGGTCTGAGGAGATAATGAAGGGGAAGTTGGGGGAGGGGGCACCTTGAGGAGAGAGTTCAATGTGGTGAAGAGAAGTCGAGGATTAGAGCCAAGAGAGTTGGTCAGTTGGATATAATAATCCTGTTTGGCACGTAAAAGAGCAGATTGGAAGGAGGTCAGCATGTACTTAAAGTGTAAGAAATCAGCAAGGGCCCGAGATTTCCGCCAGAGGCGTTCGGCGGAGCGGGTACAGGAACATAGGTAGCGGATATTAGAAGTCAGCCAAGGTTGGGGTTTTGTACGCCTTACAGGGCGGGTCATCAAAGGTGCAAGAGTGTCTAAGGCAGAGGATAGAGTATTGTTGTAAGAAGAAACAGCCTCGTTGACAGACGTGGATGGTGCCACAGTAGAGAGGAGGTTTGAAACATGGGAGGATAGAGATGAAGGGTCAATATCGTGAAGATTCCTAGATAAATTAGATAGGATAGGACGGGACTGGGTGGGGGGAGATTTAAGTGTGAAAGTTATAAGATGGTGATCAGAGGAGGGATGATCAGAGGCAAGGAAACTAGAAGGTGAACAGTTGGAGGAGAAGATGAGATCAAGACAGTGACCATTTTGATGAGTGGGGGAGGTGGAGCATAGTTGGAGATTAAAGGACGACGTTAAAGCGAGTAACTTGGAAATATAAGAGTTGGAAGGATCATTAGCAGGAATATTAAAGTCACCAAGTATGAGAGAGGGGGAGGAAGGATCATGGAAGAAGGCAAGCCAGGCGTCAAAGTCACTGAGAAAGGATGAAAGGGACTTACCAGGGGGACGATAAATGACCGCTATTCGAAGAGGCAGAGGAGAGAAAAGGCGGATAGAGTGGACTTCAAAGGAGGAAAAACAGTGAGATTGAGGTGGAAGAAGGGGTTGAAATCTGGAGGAGGGAGAGAGAAGTAGTCCAACACCGCCCCCACGGCCAGCAGGGCGAGGAGTATGTGAAAAAAGATAACCGCCATGGCACAGGGCTGCGACTGAAGCAGAGTCATCAGGGCAGAGCCAGGTTTCTGTTATGGCGAGCAGATGGAGGTGACGCGAGATAAAGAGGTCCTGGATATAGGGGAGTTTGTTACAGATAGAGCGGGCATTCCATAGGGCGCAAGAGAAGGGCAGAGAAGAGGAGGGGAGTAGAGGAATAGAGATTAGGTTAGAGAGGTCACGGTGAGATCTGTAGAGTTTGGATAATAGTTGGTGAGGAGGGCCAGGATTGGGATTGATGTCACCAGCTGAGAGTAAGAGAAGGAGTAAAAGAGAGCGGAGGAGAGTAGGAGAGGTGTGGCCACGAAGGCGTCGAAGGCGAGAGGTATTTAGGTGGAATGGGGAAGACTAAGCTCTTTGAAAAAGTCCTTTATTGGAATAAGCACGTTTACTCACAGTTAACTGCAGATCAGAGGTTGTGCCCCACTGGCAAAGAGTCTCCCTGGTACTGAAATGAGCAGTAGGTCAGAGCTGGCAGAATGGTGTACAATGCCCTCTTTCAGCAACATTCAAGTTAATAACTAAGTTCTCTAACGTGGGTAACACATGAAAGGGATCTAAAAGTGGCTTACAAAAATGGTCACTACCTCATGGACTACCGGAAACAAAACTGGACACACTCTGACCCAGTTAGCAGGGGGGAAAGCACCATGGGAGTAGAGCCCACTACCCTACACCCACCACATTGCATTGCTGATGTGACTCTGCAGTGCACCTAACAGAAAAGGTGTCACACTCACCCCAGAGCCACATCACAACCAGGGAACGGCTGTCAAAGGATAGAACACATTCTGCTATCATGGAGGTGGGTAAGGCATTTGAGGCTGGCATAGAGGCTGGCAAAATATGTTTTATTTTTATTTTTTTAGTGTGGGAGGGGGTTGGTGACCACTGGGGGAGTACGGGGAGGTCATCCCCCATTCCTTCCGGTGGTCATCTGGTCAGTTGGGCACCTTTTTGAGGCTTGGTTGTGAAAATAAAAGTACCAAGTAAACCCGGTGAAATACTGCATAACACCGCTTTTTTTTCCATTATCCACGAAGGCCGGCCATCTGGTAGCCACGCCCATGCCCGCCCATGTCCCGCCTTCACTATGCCGCCGACATGCCCCCTTGAACTTTCGCCAGCGAGGCGACGGGAAAGCGGCGATGCTGTCAAAAAAGCCACTTTCGATTATACCAATTTGGCCGCTTTTGAGAGCTCGCCAGCCATGTCCCGATTTATGCTGGGAAATGGCCGGCGATCACTTTCGAAAATGAGCTGGATAGTGTTGAAGAGCTGGTAAGTGAAAATCTGATTGCTTTTTTTTGTGTTTGTTTTTATATAAAACATTCTCCTTGGATAGGAAGAGTTTGTGATATGTGAAAATACATTTTGCTTTAATGAAATTGCAAAACTTTAGAGTCGGTGCTTTTTTGTGTGTTTGTTTTTATATAAAATATTCTCCTTGGATAGGAAGCGTCTGTGATATGTGAAAATACATTTTGCTTTAATGAAATTGCTAAACTTTAGAGTCAGAGACTTATCAATGAGGGATACATACAGTGCTAGTTTTGTGCCGGTACGCGCCGGTACAGCTTACCAGCACCTTTTTCCTGAGGTCCAGCTCACTTGACCGCTCCCTTCTGTTCCTGCTTTCGCGCTCCAAAATCTTTTACCCGAAGTCGCGATTCTCCTCTCTCCGCAGCCCTCCCCTCCATGTCCAGCAATTCTCTCTCCCCTCCACTGCCCTCCCCTCCATGTCTAGCATGTCGCCTCCCTCCCCTCCCCTGCCCTCCCCTCTCCTCTCCAAGTTGCGGGAACCGGAAGTGAAGGCAGCCCAGCAATGCTCACTGAGGCGGGCACACAGGCAGGTTCGTCTCCTCTCGCGTCGCTTCCCTTTCAGTGCGTCCCACCTTCGAAGGCGGGAAGCGCCAAGAGGGAAGTACCTGCCTCAGTGAGCACTGCTGCGCTGCCTTCACTTCCGGTTCACCGCGACTTGGAGAGGAGAAGGGAGGGCAGGGCAGGGGAGGGAGGCGACATGCTGGACATGCAGGGGAGGGGAAAGAGAATTGCTGGACATGGAGGGGAGGGCAGGGGAGAGAGGAGAATCGCTGAACATGGAGGGGAGGGCAGGGGGAGAGGAGACATGCTGGACATGGAGAGGGGAGGGCAGGGGAGAGAGGAGACATGCTGGACATGGATGAGGGGAGGGCAGGGGAGAGAGGCGACATGCTGGACATGGAGGGGGAGGGCAAGGGAGAGAGAATTGCTGGACATGGAGGGGAGAGCAGGGGGCGAGGAGACATGCTGGACATGGAGGGGAGGGGAGAGGAGGGCAGGGAAGAAAGATTTGCTGGACATGGATGAGAGGGGAGGGCAGAGGAGACATACTGGACATGGAGGGGAGGGGAGGTCAGCGAAGAGAGATTCGCTGGACATGAAGGGCAGGGGAGAGAGGAGAATCATTGCACATGGATGGAAGGGGAAGGCAGGGGAGAGAGGTGAATTGCTGGACATGGATGAGAGGGGAGGACAGGGGAGAGAGATTCTCTGGACATGGATGGATGGAGGAGTTGGCGGGGAGAGAGGAGAAATGCTGGTCTTGGATGGAGGAGATGGGAGAGAGAATTATTGCTTTATATGGATACAGGGGAGGGAAGAGAGAGGAGAAATGCTGAACATGGATGGAGGGGATGAGAGAGGAGAAGTGCTAGACATGGATGGAGGTGAGGCAAGAAAAAAGAAGAAAATGCACATGGATGGAGATGAGGGAAAGGGAAGAAAGGAGAAAAACTGCACATGGATGGAGAAAATAGGCAAAAGCTGGATCCATGTTATACCTCCTCCAGTCAGTTCCATGGAGGAGGACACAGCTTTTACTTATGGATGTAGGGCAAGAAATGAAGAAGAAAGGAGGAAAGTAAAGAAATAAATGGAAAGGAAGCCCTGAAAACAGAGTTAAGAGAACAGATAGAGAGCAGCAGAATCAGAGACTCAGACCAATATGGATAGAAAAACAAAGTCACCAGACAACAAAGGTAGAAAAAATCATTTTATTTTCATTTTAGTGTTTGGAATATGTCCAATTTGAGAATTTACATCTGCTGTCTTATTTTGCACTGGGTATACTGGAGCTGTAACAGCTTACAGAAATTATTTTTAATGAAAAATAATCACGTTATTTTTTTCTCCTATACTAGTATAATATTTTCAAGGATGTCTGTTTATATGCGCCATGGCTAGTATAAGGGGTGTGGCTATTGTGGGTGTGGTTATAACATGGGTGGAGCCATATGTGATGACCCCGCCCATAATGAGTACCGGCGCCTTTTTTTCTACAAAAAAAGCACTGCTAAAATGTATCCCATCCGGCCCCATAGCTTTCTCCACCTTCAGATTCTCAAGCTATTTATAAACTCTTTCTTCCTTAAATGGCACAGTATCTACTCCATTTCCAGATGTTCCCTCAGCAGCAGACCATGGTCCTTCTCAGGGTTTTCCTCTGTGAACACCAAAGAGAAGTAACTGTTTAGCACGTTTGCTTTATCTTCATCATTCTCTACATAGCCATTCTCATTATCTTTCAGCTTACAATTCCATTCCTTTCTTTTCTCCTTTCTCCAATATATCTGAAAAAGGTCTTGTCACCTCTCTTTACATCTGTAGCCATTTTTTCTTCCACTTGTGCTTTCAATAGCTGTATTTCCCTCTTCGCTTCTTTGAGTTTAATCCGATAATCTTTTCCATGATCCTCTTGTTGCGTTCTTTTGTATTTTTTGAACAAAGCCTCTTTTGCTCTTATTTTTTCAGCTACTTGTTTGGAGAACTATATAGGCTTCCTGCTTCTCTTGTTTTTGTTTAATTTCCTTGCATAAAGATCAGTTGCCATATTTATAGCAGCCTTTAGCTTTGACCACTGATTTTTCACATCTTCTATGCCTTCCCATGCTAACAGCTCCTTCTTCAGGTATTCCCCCAGTTTACCAAAATCAGCCATCTTGGAGTAACGAGGTCAGGAAGAAAGCCCATATTTGGACGAAGGCACCTCTGCTGATGGGGGCAGCCATCTTGAATCAGCTGCACATACTTGAGCCTAATTCCTCCACTACTTAAAGCCCTGCCTTCAGTCCTTCGTTGCTTCGGCCTCACTTGTTCTGAGGAGTTGCTGTCGGAGTGCTGGGTAGGATCCGTGCAGATCCAGCTTGGTGAAAATCCGGGCTCCTTGGAGGCAATCAAACAGCTCCGGAATGAGAGGAAGTGGGTACTGATTTTTCACCGTGATCTTCTTCAGGCCCCGATAGTCGATGCAGGGGCGAAGTGACCCGTCCTTTTTTGACACGAAGAAGAACCCGGCCCCTGCAGGTGAAATAGAGGCCCGGATAAAGCCCTTGAGGAGATTCTCTCGGATGTATTCCCTCATAACACGGGACTCTTCACGGGACAGGGTGTACAGGCGCCCTCGGGGCGGACCGGTTCTCCGCAGTCCGGATCCTACCCAGCCTTTCGTGGTGGAAGTAGATGCCTCAGCCTTGGGGGTAGGGGTCGTGCTCTCCCAGACATCTGCTGCCGGGAAGAAGCATCCCTGCTTCTTCTTTTCCCGCAAGTTTACCCCCAGCGGAGCGGAACTATACAGTTGGGGATCGGGAGCTTCTGGTGCTTAAGTTAGCGTTTGAGGAACGGCGCTACTTGCTGGAGGGAGCAGGACATCCGGTGACGGTGATCACTGACCATAAGAACTTACTCTACCTCCAAAATGCCACCAGATTGAATCCATGCCAGGCCCGGTGGTCTCTGTTTTTTTCTAGATTTGACTTCCGCCTGATTTTTAGGCCGGGGGAGAAGAACGTCCAGGTGGATGCCCTGTCCCGCAGTTTTGAGGCTCCCAGGGACCAGGAGGAGCCCTATCCCATGCTGAACCCAGCCTGTATTCCCGCTATACCCGGGGCTAGTGCCGCATGCCAGAAGGCAGTACCCGTGAGTCTTCGAAGGAGGGTGCTATGCTGGGGGCACGCTTCTGAATTCGCCGGCCACTTCGGGTTCCGCAAGACTATCCATCTGATCTCCCGAGCGTACTGGTGGCCCCGGATGGCGCAGGATGTGCTGCACTATGTGTCCACCTGTCCTGTGTGCGCCCGAACTAAGAGCTCTCATCAGAAGCAGTGGGGTTTGATGCAGCCCATGCCGGTACCGCAGCAACCCTGGGAGGACCTGTCCATGGATTTCATCACTGATCTGCCGGCCTGCCAGGGTAACACTGTCATTTGGGTGGTGATCGACCGGTTTTCCAAGATGGCCCACTTTGTGCCTATGAAGACCTTACCCACAGCTGCCAGTCTTGCCTCCAGTTTCATCACCCACATCTTCAGGCTCCATGGATTGCCCCAAAGGATCATAAGTGACCGAGGCTCCCAGTTCACCTCTCGTTTTTGGAGAGCATTATGTTCAGCCTTTGGGGTAACCATGCTCTTCTCATCGGCGTACCATCCGCAAACCAATGGGATGGTGGAAAGGGTCAACCAGATGGTGAAGATGTTCCTCCGGGCTTACTCAAACCAGCGCCAGGATGACTGGTCCTCCTTGTTACCCTGGGCTGAGTTTGCCTACAATAACAGTCTACATTCAGCTTCCCGGACTACACCTTTCAGCACCATCTATGGGCGTCATCCACATCTGCCTCCACCCATTTCGCCCATAGAGGTCCCACCTCAGGTACAGCCCACAGTCCGAACTATACAAGAGACATGGAAGAAGGTTCAGGAGCAGCTGCGTCAGGCAGCGGTCAAGGCCAAGGAAACATACGACCGCAGGAGACAAGCTGCTCCCACATTCGAGCCAGGAGAGAAGGTATGGTTCAGTACCCGGTACCTGAGACTGCTGCTACCATCACTCAAGTTTGCTCCCCGCTTCATCGGCCCGTTTACGGTGCGCTCCAGGATTGGAGTGGTGACTTACCGCTTGCAACTACCCGCTCAGCTCAGAGTGCACAATGCGTTCCACGTGTCTCTGCTGAAACCTTTCCGTAGGTCCAAGTGGCATCCGGAGCCCAAGAAGGTGGTTGCGCCAGAGAGTGATCCTGACCCCGAGTACAAAGTAGACCGGATCCTGGACTCGAAGCTGCGTGGTGGGAAGTTGTTCTACCTGCTGTCCTGGAAGCACTTCGGACCAGAAGACAACTCCTGAGAGCCAGCAACCAATGTCCATGCTCCGGACTTGGTCCGTGAGTACCATTCCCTTCACCCTACTCGACCCGGACCGGGGAGAAGAGGGGGCTTTTCGTGGGGGATACTGTTACGTCCCTCACCTGTTCGACGCTCCTCCCGGCTAAGTCATTCCTCAGCTTCGTTCAAGAGGGACAAGGTTCAGTCTTAGGAGGGTCGGTTTCAGTTTCCTAAGTCTGGTAGCCGTCATCCGGGTTGGATCAAGGACAGCAGCCATCTTGGCTAGCTCAGGAGGGGGCAGCCATCTTGGAGTAACGAGGTCAGGAAGGAAGCCCATATTTTGACGAAGGCACCTCTGCTGATGGGGGCAGCCATCTTGAATCAGCTACACATACTTGAGCCTAATTCCTCCACTACTTAAAGCCCTGCCTTCAGTCCTTCGTTGCTTCGGCCTCATTTGTTCTGAGGAGTTGCTGTCGGAGTGCTGTTCACCGACTTTCTTCTGTTCCTGATTTCCTGTGTACCGGACCTTGGCTAGTCTTCTCGGATTACGCTTGTTTGCTGCCTGCCTTGACCCTGGACTGAATTGACTATTCTTTGCCTGTTGGAGTTCTGGTTCTGGACTGTGTCTGTTTCTTGCTATTCTGGTCAGTGGCCGTGCAACCCTGCCAGTTCCAGAAGTCCTGGTGGCTACCTGCAGCTGGGAGCTCAACTCCCGGTGAACGGTGGTCGCTTCCCAGGTGAAGCTAGGGGTTGTCTGGCTGCCTGACCAAGTGCGGTGTCTCTCCATCTCTGCCGTGCTCAGTCGGGGCACAGGGGCTCACTACTACCGGGTCATAACAGTTAATTCCTTTATCCCTTATTTGTACTGTTTGTCTGTCCTGATTAGATTATAAGCTCTTTTGAGCATGGACTGTCTCTTTCACGTTCAAGTGTACAGTGCTGCACATGTCTAATAGCACTATAGAAATGATAAGTAGGAGTAGTAGTAGTAAGTGCCACTGAATATCAGTGCCAGACCCAGTCAGCGTGAAACAGGACTAATTAGCAAGTAAATCAGGAGGCCGAGACGCTGACTTCCAAAGCAAGGCAACTTTTATTAGCTAGCTGTCACAGTACTAAGTTCAGACTCAGGATACTGCGCCCCGAGCGTCACCTGACACTCGTTCTTATACAGATTAGTGGTCATGCGCATAAAACACACCATACATCACACATACACATGCGCAGTACATGCACATGCGCAATACATTAGTAGTTCTGTAGTTCTCACAGAGAAAAGATACGTCAGTGTCATAGCTTTCACAGAAATTGTTACTTTGCAAGAAATGTAACTTATTGCAGTGTTCCAGCACATTCACACAATACAGCCTCTATGCATGGATCACGAGACTGCACTGGCAGAGCCAGCTGCCTTCCTTACAAACCTAAATTGCTGACTACTACAACACGTTATCTAGCTGCTGGTTAACAAATAGATATTACTAGTAAAAGTCCAAACTGCTCAGTTTTAGGTTTTAGTCTAGGCTCATTATATAAAAGCTGAGGTTTTGGTACAAAGCAAAGGTACATGTGTGAATGCAAAGCCCAAATAGAAAATCCTGCTAGTGCAAAAGTCCACAAAAGTTCAAATAGAGTAAACAGCGCAAATCAAGTTTTGCAAGTCCAGTGGCAGTGCAAGTTTTGCCCCCTACAAGCGCAATTTAACTGGGTAGGAGTCCTATTCAGTTAATCACACTGAATAGAAGGATATTCTTTAATTGGCTGTCTTCAACCAGCCAACTGTATTTTGCTGGCTCTCTTTAGTCAGATACAGTATTTAACCAGAGGAATAAACACGTATTTTGCAAGCTCTCCTTAGACAGATACTGTATTTAACCAGAGGAATAAACATAGCCAGCCAACAGTTAAATGGCTGAAGTTAGTTAGATAAAAATAGCTATCTCTTGAAATTAAACTCAGCCAAGACTAAATTGCTATGGTTAGGAGCAGTTTAGTCTTGGAAGGAGTGTAGGGAGAGATAAGAATGGAGAGGTACTGAGGAGCATCTCTCCCAAGTAAATTAGTTTTGAATGAAAGTGATTCACTCTCTGTAGATTCTTCTTCTAAAATCTTGGGTTTTATTCTTGATTCATTATTGACCTTTCAGCCACAGGTGAATAATTTGGTAAAGTAGTGCTTTTTTTTTTTAAGCTGAGACAGTTATATATCTATCACTCTTTTGTCAATCAAGAACAATTTGCCCTATTATTTCAAAATATTTTTCTTTATCACAGCTTGATTACTGTAATTCTCTTTATGGAGGTGTGTCTGAGGGAGTCCTGTAAAAATTATAGATGGTTCAGAATATGGGTGCTTGTCTGATTTTTCATAGAACTAAGTTTGACCATGTTGTTCCTCTTTTTAAGGAGATTCATTGGCTCCCATTGCAGGCAAGGATAAACTTTAAAACGGCCTGTTTTGTCTTTAAGATTTTCTATGGGTTAATTCCAGAGGAGTTTTCTAATTTGGTGCATTTTCCTAAGGGAGTTAAGGCTTATCGACAAATACAAAACTGTATGTGAATCTTACCTTCTTTTAAAGCAATTTGTGCTAAGAAAATTTTAGAAACATCTTTTTCTTATGGAGCTGCATATATTTCAAATACAATGCCTATCTCTATTAAGACTTGTACCTCTTATTCTTTGTTTCAAAAAGTTTTGAAAACATATTTATTTCAGAACTCCTATTGACACTTAATCTAATTTTTTGCTCTAAAATCTTATGCAAGCTACTTCAGGCCCCATATTTAGGATAAAAATGGTATAGAAATGATTAGATTAGACAGTGAACCCTTATTAGAGGGCCGAGTTTAGGCCAGCAACACCAAGTGCCCAATAGCACTCCTAAATCTAGCCAGTAGAATTTCCACTTGCTAGGTTTAGGGACATTTTCAGCTGAAAACCCACCTTAAACCTGATTTGGAAGCCTTGCAGTAAGCCACACATGGCATGTGACATATTGGCATTGTGTTGAATTCATTGCTCCGGAAGAGGAGAGCTAATTTTAAATTTTAAATGGTCACAACAAATCTTATAATAAAACACAGTGCAAACCATATAGCTCCTGGAGAAACTTGGATTCTTTCTTGGGTGCAATACCTTATTGGACAAGCATAAGAATTATATAAAGATGATGGTGTCTCGCTGTGGGGGCGGGTTGCACTTTTTAACATGCTTATTGCGCCGCGATGGCTCTATTTGTTTCAACAACTCCCACTGTTTTTGCGTGTAAAAGAGGAGAGAGCTTTAAAAAGGCTCATACAGAACTTTCTCTGGCAGGGCAAGCGTCCAAGATTGCCTATGGAGGTGATCACCACCCCACGGGAACAGGGGAGAATGGGTCTGTTGAGCTTACGGAATCTTTCAATAGCATGTGAAATGCGTCACATAAATGATTGGTTCCGGGGTACAACAGAATTTTCTAACACAGAGGCAGAGATAGCGGTATTCCCTGAGACTCACTTTAGCTACCTATTGCATACGGGATGCAGCTTACCACCAAGAGCATTCCAAAGACATCCACTCTTGCGCCCGATGAGAGCTACTTGGCGGTGGGTATGTCGGAGATACAAGTTTAGTGCAAAAGTCACGCCACTGCTCCCCATTTGTAATAACCCAGATTTCCCTCCGGGGATAGGGGCTAGTGTTTTTGGTCAATGGAAAGACAAAGGAATTATCTACTTGTCTCATATAGTTACAGAAGAGGGACAGCTTAAAACACTAGATGCGCTAATTGAAGAGTTTGGTATCTCTGGATCACAGTATTTCACCTATGCTCAATTAAAACATTATGTGTCCTCCTTAACATGGACAGATCTCACGGAGGATGTGATCGATGTCCTTACAGAACAGTACTCTTTGGGGGCACAGGTCTCTGTTCCTTTACGATTTCACTTACAGCAATTAAAAGACACAACTAAAGAAATAGATTACATAGGGGTGACTAAAGCGTGGACTGAGGATCTTGGCTGCACAGTTACAACAGATACTGGACAGAGGTTCTTGGGTAGTATCTACAAAATGCATTTTTCGGTCCCTCAGGGTGAACGGTTATACAGATTTTTTATGAGAACCTACATGGCCCCTAAAAGAATGGCCAGAATAACTGAGTCTTGTGATGGGACATGCGCACGATGTGGAAGAGGGTCAGCCACACTTGGGCACATGTTCTGGCTCTGTCCCCTGGTGCAGGCCTTTTGGAGGGCCATCCTTTCCTCATTGCAGTCACAGTGGGAATGCTCTGTAGTGTGTGACCCGCTGATATTATTTTTTAGTTACAAATTTACTGCGACACCACCTAAAGGCTTCAAGAGATATGTGCAGTGGTCAATTTTATTTGGGATTACCACGATTTTGAAATCTTGGCGATCAGATCTCATGCCACCGCTAGCATGCTGGCGTGTGCAGCTGATACATCAAATGCGGCTGGATAGATGCCGTGTGAAATCACTGGGCAGCACAGAAGGAGAGAGGTTCCGCATGGTATGGGAGCCATTGTGGTTAACCATGCCCTCGAGAGCACGAAGCTTTATTTTGAACATTTAAAAAGTTCACAAGTGGGTAGTGGGAAGGTAGGGGGGGTGGGAGTGATCTTTCCAGTTTGGGCAGTTGTTGGGGTGAATTCTTTGCATAACTTATTGCAATATTGCTGTATCTGTGCGAAAGCTTTTGCTTATACTGGTGTCCGTTTTTTGATGCAACTGTTCCAATAAAATGACTTAACATGTTGGAAATGGGGTTGGGGAGAAAATGTGAAACCTTGATGATGATCTAGCTGTATGATTTAAATTCCGATGTATAACCATGGTTAGTTCTTTAATTGTTAGGGGAGACATGTAGCGGTTTGTTTAACTTGTTGATCATCAATAAAAACTATTGAAACATAAAGATGATGGTGTATGAGTCTTCAGTAACCATGCGGTAACTGAACCAAAAAATCCCACAGAATAAATAAAACGCCAAAAGAACAAACAAGGGGACTTCAGTAAGAACAGTACTTCAATTCATGTGACATATGAAAGTTTCATAAGGAGACACTTCTTATATTGCTGTTACATAAATGACTCAACATGGCATCGTTTTGGCACTACGTGCCTGCCTCAGGAATTTTGTAGTTGTTTGCCCACTGATTGAAACCAAACAGCTTCAATAACTGATGTCTGGTGGTCTTTAAAAAGACCGTGCACAAGACGTCTTATTTATTTATTTATTTATTTATTGCATTTCTATCCCACATTTTCCCACCTCTTTGCAGGCTCAATCTGGCTTACAATACTACTACTACTACTTACTACTACTTAACATTTCTAGAGTGCTACTAGGGTTACGCAGTGCTGTACAGTTTAACAAAGAGAGACAGTCCCTGCTCAAAGAGCTTACAATCTAATAGAACATCATGAATGGTGGAAATACATAAGAAAATAGACATGTAGTATTACAGAAGGATCTTGGGTAACATGATAATAATAAGACATCATCATAGTAGTGTAACAAGCAGATGTTATAAGACAATTCTGGATATATGTGGAGGAGTTCACATTTGCTGATCTTTGTGGTATACCTTGTTAAAGAGATGGGTTTTCAGTAGTTTGCGGAAGTTAGTTAGTTCATAGATCATTTTTAAGTTGCGCAGTAGCGCGTTCCAGAATTGTGTGCTTAGGTATGAAAAGGTCGACGCATGCGTTAATTTGTATTTTAGACCTTTGCAGTTGGGGAAGTGAAGATTCAGGAATGTGCGGGATGATTTTTTAGCATTCCTGGGTGGTAAGTCTATTACGTCTGACATATAGGCCGGAGCATCTCCATGAATGATTTTGTGAACTAGGGTGCGTATTTTGAATATGATGCGTTCTTTAAGTGGGAGCCAGTGTAGCTTTTCTCGTAGGGGTTTAGCCCTTTCATATTTTGTTTTACCGAATATGAGTCTAGCTGCAGTGTTCTGGGCTGTCTGAAATTTCTTAATTATTTGCTCTTTGCAGTCAGCGTAGAGTGCATTGCAGTAGTCTAGGTGACTGAGTACCATTGATTGTACCAGGTTGCGGAAGACGGTCCTTGGGAAGAAAGGTCTTACTCTTTTTAGTTTCCACATTGAGTGGAACATCTTCTTGGTTGTGTTTTTCGCATGGCTCTCAAGTGTTAGGTGTCGATCAATGGTAACTCCAAGAATTTTTAGGGTGTCTGAAATTGGAAGATTCAATTTTGGTGTGTTAATGGTGGTGAATTTGTTCGTGTTATGTTGAGAGGTGAGTATTAGGCATTGGGTTTTTTCTGCATTGAGTTTCAGCTGAAATGCATCCGCCCATGAATGCATGATATGTAGACTTTGGTTGATGTCATTGGAAATTTTCGTTAGATCTTGTTTAAATGGGATGTAGATCGTTACGTCGTCTGCGTATATATATGGGTTGGGGTTTTGATTTGATAGTAGTTTGGCTAAAGGTATCATCATTAAGTTGAATAGAGTCAGTGAGAGGGGAGATCCCTGTGGAACTTCGCATTCAGGTATCCATGTGGCTGATGTAGTCGAATTAGATGTCACTTGGTATGATCGGAAGAACCCCTTGAACCAATTGAGAATGTTGCCTTCAATTCCGAAGTGCTCGAGGATGTGTAGTAGTATTCCATGATCAACCATGTCGAAGGCGCTAGACATATCAAATTGTAGAAGTAGTATGTTCTTACCAGTTGCAATCGTTTGTTTAAATTTATTCATGAGAGTAACTAGTACTGTTTCAGTACTGTGGTTAGACCGAAATCCTGACTGGGAGTCGTGTAGTATTGAGAATTTGTTTAAATAGTTTGTGAGTTATTTGGTCACCAATCCTTCCGTTAGTTTGGTTATTTAGGGAATGGATGCTACTGGCCTGTAGTTGGTTAGTTTGCTAGCGCTTGTCTTTGCATCTTTGGGTATTGGAGTGAGTAGAATGTTTTCTTTCTCCTTCGGGAAAAGTCCATTTTGTAACATACGGTTCAAGTGATTCATTAGATCTGTCATAAATTGTTGAGGGGCAGATGCCATGAGGTTGTTAGGGCATATGTCTAATTTGCAATGAGATTTGGCAAATCTTTTGAGCGTTTGGGAGATGATATCAGCAGATAATGTCTGCTGGGTATACACCAGGGTCTGGATCTAGACAGTCAAGGAGTTCAATGTAGTCGAAGGTGCTGGCAGGTATTTTAAGTCGCAATTGTACGATTTTCTCTTTGAAGTATATCACGAGGTTATCTGCTCCTGGTGTATCTATGTTGTCGGTTGTGACTGGTGTAATATCTATTAGTTTATTCACGAGTTGCAAAAGTTTATGTATGTCCTTGTATTTTGGTCCAATTTCAGTTTTGTAATATAATCTTTTAGTTTGTCTTATGGTATATTTGTATTTTCTTTGAAGCTGTTTCCATGCGTTAAGTGTGGGTTCGTCTTTCTTTTTGTTCCACGCACGTTGTAACCTTCTAACTTGTGTTTTGAGTTTTTTCAGTTCTTCATTGAACCATGGTATTGAGTTCTTTCTGTGTGAGGTTCTGGTATGAATTGGGGCAATATTGTCTAATGTTGATCTGCATCTTTCGTCCCATTCTAGGAGGAATTGGTTTGTATCTGCCTTTATTGTCCATCCGCTGTGATAGATCTGTTGCCAGAATATTACCGGGTCTATTTTTCTTCTCGTGGTGTAGGTTTTTCATTCTTGTTTGTTAGGTGAATCTTTCGTTCGCCATTGGAGGAAGATGTATGCTTTATAGTGGTCTGATCATGGTGCGGCTTTTCATTTTGTATCTATTAATATAAGGTTTGAATCGGGATCGAATTTGTATGTGATAATGCCTATTGTGTGTCTTTTAGTGTGAGTTGGTTGCGTGTTTGGTCCGTGAAGATCCCACAATTGTAGGAACTCTTTGCATTCTTGGGTGCTTGTTGAGGTAAGATCTTCAAGGTGCAGGTTGATATCTCCTATTATGATAAGATTTGAGGTGGAGACACAAGTGTTTGAGATAAAGTCCATAAAGTGTGTTTGGGAGTCTTGCCAATTGCCTGGAGGTCTGTAGAGTAGGACTGCGTTAAGGTGTTCCTGGAGATTTGGGTAGCTGATTCTTACCGAGGCGATTTCAAGTTGTGGCAGAATGGATTCGGCTGTGGCTGTGATGGTGAATTCGGATTTGTATATTATGCCTATTCCTCCACCTCTTTTTCCGTTTCTTGTCCAGTGGGTAATTCATGTGACATATGAAAGTTTCATAAGGAGACACTTCTTATATTGCTGTTACATAAATGACTCAACATGGCATCGTTTTGGCACTACGTGCCTGCCTCAGGAATTTTGTAGTTGTTTGCCCACTGATTGAAACCAAACAGCTTCAATAACTGATGTCTGGTGGTCTTTAAAAAGACCGTGCACAAGATATCAGTGCACAAAAGCAAAAAATTCCACGAAAAGCCACAATAAAGATTACACGGTGACAGACCGTCCTCTATGCAATGTTTGGACTATAGAGGACAGTCCATCATCATACTTTTTAAAAACTACCAGACATCAGTTATTGAAGCTGTTTAGTTTCAATCAGTGGGCAAACAACTACAAGACTCCTGAGGCAGGCAAGCAGTGCCAAAACAAGGTGCCATGTTATTTATGTAACTGCAATATAAGAAGTGTCTCCTTATGAAACTTTCATATATCACATGTCGAGCCTTCTTTAGTTTCCCACTCTTTTGGTGTTGTGTATCAGTCTTCAGTACCATCTTCTTCAGATGGCGTTGCACGGTCTGAAAAGCTGATTGGTAACAATGTTAGAAAGTTCACAACTTGATCTAATGGAGGGCATCACAGCCTCCAAAGAATACAATGCATCCTGCCTACTTCACAACTGAGATATGACCCTACTGGAATCAAAAATATGTGAAGGGCAGTTCATTAATAGGAGCCTATTCTATAAAGGAATGTAGGTGTCTTATTTCCTTTATAGAATACTAACTTATCTGTGATGTAAGTGTTAGCGCAGGCGTGCATAAATGACAGTTTTCTAGAACTTGCTCATATAAGCGTGAGCCCCATCCATGTTCACCCATGTGTACAACCACCTTGCACATATGCACTGTAAAACTTACACAGCTTTTCACAGAGTAGCACTTAGGTGAACTTTTGACAGTTATGGCATATGTACACACACACACACATGTAAATGCCAATATTGTAAACATTTACATACATAAATATTAGTGCCTATATTATAGAATTGCCCCCTTAATGACTCTTTTCCATTCCTTTTTCCAGATTGGAGAAACCACTGTGTCACCAGACTGCAGCCAAAGATACACCTGTTCTGCTAATGGTCTTATGAGTGAGCTGGTGATCTGTGAAGCCAGCGAGGTTTGCAGTTTGAAAGAAGGAGTGCGTGGCTGCTTCAAGAAGAATGGGCAATGTACCCTAACCATGGGAGCTCAGTTCACCTCTTTTGATGGCCTCTCTGGGCAAGTGGCATCCAATGGACCCTATGAAGTGACCTCTCTCTGTGATATGAAATCAGCCTCCTGGTTTCGGGCCCTTGTTGACATCAAGAGCTGTGGTGATAGTCAGTCTGTTGCAGCCAAGGCTTATGTCTTCTTCCAGAATATTTTCATTGCAGTTTCTAAGAACACAGATACTTGGGTAAGACAATGGTTTAGATAGTTTGTAGGTGCTTACAACCTACTTATAGGTCAGTGGTTATGGGTGAATAAGAAAGGTGACCAGAGACAGAGTAGGGTCTGTGGTGACTCAAGGGATTATGAGACAGGCTGGGTGGGCCTAGAGGTCTTATCCGATGATAATCACATGATAATATGCAGATAGACATAAAACATTTTCTGAAGCAGTGATGTCAGGAAGAGAAGTGGATGTTTCTGTTCTAGAACTATAAACTAGCCTTTCAGTTGTACAGCATAGGTTGTGTAAGCGCTGTAATGGTAAAAGCAAAAATCTGACAAATGTAATAAATGCCCTGCTCACCATCTATCAAAGAACAACAATATAAAGCAAATCAGTTTGAACATAAGTCTCAGTTACATTAACATTAAGAAATGGCTCTGGATCAACTTGGACATCCCATTCACTACCAGTATTATATCATATCCTTTCATTTAACATCAGCTGAAACATAGAAAACAGAGAAAAAATTGAGGCAGATAAAGACCATCCAGCTTATTTTCGAAAGAGATCACTGGCCATCTTCTGACACAAATCGGGAGATGGCCGGCGATGTCCTGAACCCGGCCAAATCGGTATAATCGAAAGCCGATTTTGGCCAGCGCCAACTGCTTTCCGTCGCAGAGACGGCCAAACTTCAAGGTGGCATGTCGGTAGGGTAGCGAAGGCAGGACAGGGAGGGATGGTGGCATGGTCAGGAGATGGCCGGCTTTGCCTGATAATGGAAAAAAGAAAGCTGGCCCTGACGAGCATTTCGCCAACTTCACTTGGTCCCTTTTTTTTTCAGGACCAAGCTTCAAAAAGGTGCCCCAACTGACCAAATGACCACCGGAGGGAATCGGAGATTACCTCCCCCAGTGGTCACCAACCCCCTCCCACCCCCCCAAAAAAACCTCTTTTGCCAGCCTCTATGCCAGACTGAAATGTCATACCCAGCTCCCTGACAGCAGTATGCAGATCCCTGGAGCAGTTTTTTGTGGGTGCAGTGCACTTCCGGCAGGTGGACCCAGGCCCATCCCTCCCCACCTGTTACACATGTGGTGGTAAATGGGAGCCCTCCAACCCCCCCCCCCAAACCCACTGTACCCACATGTAGCTGCCCCCCTTCACCCATAAGGGCTATTGTAATGGTGTACAGTTGTGGGGAGTGGGTTTTGGGGGGCTCAGCACCCAAGGTAAGGGAGGTATGCACCTGGGAGCAATTTTTGAAGTCCAATGCAGTGCCCCCTAGGGTGACCAGTTGATGTCCTGGCATGTCAGGGGGACCAGTGCACTACAAATGCTGGCCCCTCCCATGACCAAATGCCTTGGATTTGGCCAGGTTTGAGATGGCCGGCATCGGTTTCCATTATCGGCGAAAACCGATGCCGGCTATCTCAAACCCAGCCATCTCTGACATTTGGCTGGCCCCAACCGTATTATCAAAACGAAAGATGGCCAGCCATCTTTTTCGATAATACGGGACTGCTGTTTGCGGTGCCGGCCATATAGATGGTGATTAATAATTAGGTCTGCCACCTCTGTTGCGCAGCGGAAGCCATGGGCTTTCTACTATCCTGTAAAGGATTGCATGTTCCCTCCAGATACTTAATTACCCCAACCGTGTATCTGCTCATGACAGTTTTAAACAGTCTAGGTAGTAGCAAACACTCCAATTAGAAAGGAACCCAGTATTCAGTAGATATAGTAAGATAGTTTATTAGGATCAGCTTCTCACCCAAAGGCAGTACAGGCAATCAGGTATTGGTATGGTAGAACAGCACTTCACGACACATCTGTCTCCAGTCTTCTGAGGTCTTCTGAAGCCTTCTGAACTAATACCCTTCTTATACCCTTTTTATACCATTTTGACCCTATTCATTCCAATGGACCCTAGCTTTCTCACCAGAGCTTCTTTGCCCTTATCAGTTGATAAGAATGACTTCACATGTTCCTAAATTCTAAGTATAAACAAATTATGTTTAGGACAACATCTGCGAAGAAATAACGTCACAGGTCATTTTGTCCTCCTCAGCTCCCCCTCCCTCTACTTGCACCTGACCCATTACTAACTCTTGCATTAACCAAAACATCTTCACTCATGAATTCTTGCAGGTGCCAGTCCTGCTTATTTGTTTATAGATTCCCCCACCCTTGTCAGCTCTCAGTTACCTCATTTCAGCACGTGCCACAGTGAAATGTAATTTGTGTCAGAAGTGATCTTTGATTTTTACAGGCCTAGCTCTTAGCCTGAGCCATTGGCCTGTATTTCACCGAGAGCAAGTGACAGTATATTTCTACAATGGCCGCCCATATAGATGGCTGGCGCCGTTCAATTATGCCCCTCCATATGGCCTATCCAGTCTGCCCATCCCTTCCTCTTCTTTACAGATCCAATATATTTGTCCCATAGTTTCTTGAATACAGATAGTCTTCATAATCCTGGTCCCCCAATCAGCATATCATGTCATATGAGGCATTCTGAGAGTCTTAAGTTTCCAAGTTTATTTCAGTCTTGCTATCCCACAAATCAAGTAATATATCTATATGGCTTACAATTCTAAAAAAAAATCAAGGACAGGAAAAGCAAAAGAGGAGAAAGACAAATGGGCTCAGCAGAGGATTTCTGAGCTGCTTTGGTTTGTTGGCAGAAACTGCAAGTGATCTAAAATCTTTTCTAATCTACATTTTCACCTAAACTTACACAAAAAAAGAAAAGAAAAAAGAAACGCTGTGGTTTTACTAGGGTGTGTCCTCTTTAAACCTTTCTGAGTTTGTGCTGTATTTTTTGCTGGGTTCTTTTTCTTTTTCTCTGAAACTGCAATTCCTGTGTTTGGGGGGCTGGGCTGCCTGGAGGGAGTTATCTGTGGCTGGGTTTAGTTCCTGTGACCAGTGTACTGAGTAACATACCTTAACAGATAGGATTCCAACAGAGATTTGGTTTGCTCTGCCCACCCGCCCTCCCCTAGGGAAGCTCTTCATTTATAATCAGGGTTCTAATAAGCAAGTGCTGCTCCCACTAACTCTCAATACATTCAGTATATCCAAACAGTAACCACAAAACAACAAAATAAATCATATTAAAATCCTAAAGACACTTTGACTATCCAACATCCTTCATTTTTGTAGCTTGCTTTAATATATTGAAATACTCATATATTAATGAGATGGAGTCGGTAGTCCAGCAGCAAGAGGGGTGCTACCCAGTCTTTTGCACTGAGTGTCACATGTATGATTATCTCCCAGTTGGAGTGAAGTCATATGTGTGTGCCCGGTGCAAAGAACTCCTGGCTCTCAGAGAGAAGGTCCATTCTCTGGAGGCTAGAGTACAAGACTTGGTAGAGATGAGGGAGATAGAACAATACATAGATGAGACCTACAGGGATGTTGTAGAGAGGTCCCACCTCCAGCCAGGTAGCCCCTGTGCTACTTCGGAGGTGAGAGGTCCCCTAGAAGGAGAGTGTTGCCATGGTGAAGTAGGAAGTACTCCTGTACCCAGGAACTGCCCACCAGAGGATGTATTATCCTCTCGCACCGAGGATATGTCTCTGATTAGAGCCCATAGGGAAAAAGATAGAACCGCTGTTGAAGTTGGAGACTCTATCATTAGGCATGTAGATAGCTGGGTGGCTGGTGGACGTGAGGATCGCATGGTGACTTGCCTGCCTGGTGCGAAAGTGGCGGACCTCATGCGGCACATAGACAAGATTCTAGATAGTGTTGGGGAGGAGCCGGACGTCTTGGTACACGTGGGTACCAACAACGTAGGAAAATGTGGGAGAGAGGTTCTGGAAGCCAAATTTAGGCTTTTAGGAAGGAAGCTCAAATCCAGATCCTCTAGGGTAGTATTTTCTGAAATACTACCTGTTCCACGCGCAGGGCCCAAGCGACAGGCAGAGATCCGGAGTCTCAATGCATGGATGAGATGATGGTGTGGAGATGAGGGGTTTGGATTTGTCAGGAACTGGGCAGCATTCTGGGGAAGGGAGAGCCTATTCCGATCTGATGGGCTTTACCTTAACCAGGGTAGGACCAGGCTGCTGGCGTCAACATTTAAAAACTAGAACAGCTTTTAAACTAGAAACGGGGGGGAAGGCTGACAGTCACTCAAAAGCGCATGGTTCAGGATAAGGTATCTTTTGAGGATATCACCCAAACAGTGAAGAAAAAGTTCCTTATAGGTAAGGATGTCAAAGAGACCGTAGTGGATCAGATGGCCTTAAAGTAAAAATAATAAGTACATAAGTAATGCCATACTGGGAAAAGACCAAGGGTTCATCGAGCCCAGCATCCTGTCCACGATGGCGGCCAATCCAGCCCAAGGGCACCTGGCAAGCTTCCCAAACATACAAACATTCTATACATGTTATTCCTGGAATTGTGGATTTTTCCCAAGTCCATTTAGTAGTGGTTTATGGACTTGTCCTTTGGGAAACCATCTAACCCCTTTTAAAACTCTGTCAAGCTAACCGCCTGCATCACGTTCTCTGGCAACGAATTCCAGAGTTTAATTATGCGTTGGGTGAAGAAAAATTTCTCCAATTTGTTTTAAATTTACTACACTGTAGTTTCATCGCATGCCCCCTAGTCCTAGTATTTTTGGAAAGCGTGAACAGATGCTTCACATCCATCTGTTCCACTCCACTCTTTATTTTATATACCTCTATCATGTCTCCCCTCAGCCGTCTCTTCTCCAAGCTTAAAAAACCCTAGCCTCCTTAGTCTTTCTTCATAGGGAAGTCGTCCCATCCCCGCTATCATTTTAGTCGCCCTTCGCTGCACCTTTTCCAATTCTGCTATATCTTTCTTGAGATGCAGCGACCAGAATTGAACACAATACTCAAGGTGTGGTCGCACCATGGAGCGATATAACGGCATTATGACATCCTCACACCTGTTTTCCATACCTTTCCTAATAATACCCAACATTCTATTCGCTTTCCTAGCCACAGCAGCACACTGAGCAGAAGATTTCAGTGTATTATCGACGATGACATCTAGGCAGAAGATAACATATTAATAATGCCATGTATTAAACGTGATATAAAACTGAGCATTGAAATGGCTATACACAAATGCAATGAGCCTGAGACATAAAATGGGAGAGCTGGAATACATTGCACACAATGAAAAATTGGATATTATGGGCATCTCTGAGACCTGGTGAAAGGAAGATAACCAGTGGGACACAGTGATATTGGGCTACAAATTATATCGTAGTGATAGGGTAGATAGGATTGGAGGAGGGGTAGCACTGCATATTAATGAGAACCTTGACTCTTATAGGCTGCAAATATTGCAGGATATAAAACCACTATTCGAATCTTTGTGGATCGAAATACCACGTGAAAAGGGGAAAAGGTGATAGGCATGTACTACCGTCCGCCTGGCCAGGACGAGCAGACGGACGCAGCATTGTCAAAGGAAATTAGGGAAGCAAATAAAATGGGCAATGTAATAATAATGAATGATTTCAATTATCCGGATATATACTGGGTTAATGTAACATTGGTATACGCCAGGGAGATCAAATTTCTTAATGAAATCAAGGACAGCTTCATGGAACAGCTGGTTCAGGAGCCAACAAGAGAAAGAAAAATACTAGACTTAGTCCTTAGTGGAGCTCATGATCTAGTGCGGGGGGTAACGGTGCGAGGGCCACTTGGCATTGAAGCAAGTGAACTTAGGAAATCAAATACACTAGCGTTTAACTTTAGAAAAGGTGATCACGATAAAATGAGAAAAAAAGGTGAAAAAAGACAGAAAGGAGCAGCTCACAGGGAAAAAAACATGCATCAGGCGTGGTTGGTGTTCAAAAACACCATCCTGGAGATACAGGAGAAATATATTCCGCGTATTAGAAAAAGAGGAAAAAAGACCAAACGTCAGCTGGTGTGGCTAAACAGTAAGGTAAAGGAAGCCATTAGAGCCAAAAAACAATCCTTCAGAAAGTGGGGAAGAGAACTAACTGAAAATAACAAGATAAAACATAAGGATTGCCAAGCCAAATGCAAAGCAGAGATAAGGAGGGCAAAAAAGGACTTTGAAAAAAAGTTAGCGTTAGAAGCGAAAATGCATAGTAAAAATTTTTTTAGATACATTAAAAGCAGGAAGCCGGCTAAAGAATCAGTTCGGCCGTTGGACGAAAATAGTGTTAAAGGGGCGATCAGGGAAGACAAAACCGTAGCGGAGAAATTAAATGAATTATTTGCTTCGGTCTTCACAGAGGAGGATTTGGGTGGGACACCGGTGCCGGAAAGGGTATTTGAAGCGGGCGAGTCAGAGAAACTAAATGAATTCTCTGTAAACTTGGAGGATGTAATGGCTCAGTTCTGCAAACTGAAGAATAGTAAATCACCTGGACCAGATGGTATTCATCCCAGAGTATTAATAGAACTGAAAAATGAACTTGTAGAGCCAGTGGCGTACCAAGGGGGGGCGGTGGGGGCGGTCTGCCCCGGGTGCACGCCGCTGGGGGGTGCCGCGGTGCGCGCCTGCTGCGAGAGTTCGCTAACTTCTCTCGTTCGCTGCAGCTCCCTCTGCCCCGGAACAGGTTACTTCTTGTTCCGGGGCAGAGGGAGCTGCAGCGAATGAGCAAAGTTAGTAAACTCGCAGCAGGCGCGTGCTGCGGCACCCCCCCCCCCAGCGGCATGCACCTGGGGGGCTCTTTCGCGGGGGGTTGTCTTTCGTCGGGGGGTCCGCGCTGCATTGGGGGGGGCGCTGCACCCGGGGGGCGGGGAGCCGCCCCGGGTGTCCGCCCCCCTAGGAACGCCACTGTGTAGAGCTACTATTAGTAATATGCAATCTATCCCTAAAATCAGGTGTGGTACCGGAAGACTGGATGATAGCCAATGTTACACCGATTTTTAAAAAAGGTTCCAGAGGAGATTCGGGAAATTATAGACCGGTGAGTCTGATGTCGGTACCGGACAACATGGTAGAGGCTATTATTAAGAATAAAATTACAGAGCACATACAAAAACATGGGCTGATGAGACCAAGTCAACACGGATTTAGTGAAGGGAAGTCTTGCCTCACCAATCTACTGCATTTTTTTGAGGGGGTGAACAAACATGTGGACAATGGGGAGCCGGTGGATATTGTGTATCTGGATTTTCAAAAGGCGTTTGACAAAGTGCCTCATGAAAGACTCTAGAGGAAACTGGAGAGTCATGGGATCGGAGGTAGGGTATTACTATGGATTAAGAACTGGTTGAAAGATAGGAAGCAGAGAGTAGGATTCAATGATCAGTATTCTCAATAGAGAAGGGTAGTTAGTGGGGTCCCACAGGGGTCTGTGCTGAGTCCGCTGCTTTTTAACATATTTATAAATGACCTAGAGATGGGAGTAATAGTGAGGTAATTAAATTCGCAGATGACACAAAATTATTCAGGGTCGTCAAGTCGCAGGAGGAGTGTGAAAGATTACAGGAGGACCTCGCGAGACTGGGGTATTGGGCGTCCAAGTGGCAGATGAAGTTCAATGTTGACAAGTGCAAAGTGATGCATGTGGGTAAGAGGAACCCGAATTATAGCTATGTCATGCAAGGTTCCGCGTTAGGAGCCACAGACCTAGAAAGGGATCTGGGAGTCATCATGGATAAGACGTTAAAAACGTCTGCTCAGTGTGCTACAGCGGCTAAGAAAGCGCACAGAATGTTGGGTATTATTAGGAAAGGGATGGAAAACAAACCCGAGGATGTTATAATGCCATTGTATCGCTCCATGGTGCAACTTCACCTTGAATATTGTGTCCAATTCTGGTCGCCGCATCTCAAAAAAGATATAAAGGAATTGGAGAAGGTGCAGAGAAGGGCGACGAAAATGATAAAAGGGATGGAACGATTTCCCTATGAGGAAAAGCTGAGAAGGTTAGGGCTCTTCAGCTTGGAGAAAAGGCGGCTGAGGGATGATATGATAGAAGTCTATAAGATAATGAGC
Organism: Microcaecilia unicolor; assembly: GCF_901765095.1. Classification (NCBI taxonomy): domain Eukaryota; kingdom Metazoa; phylum Chordata; class Amphibia; order Gymnophiona; family Siphonopidae; genus Microcaecilia; species Microcaecilia unicolor. The sequence continues at coordinate 100,232,427 of NC_044038.1, forward strand.
GGAGTAGAGCGGACAGATGTGAAGCATTTGTTTACACTTTCAAACAACAATAGAACCAGGGGACACAAGATGAAGCTAGAATATTGTAGATTTAAAACAAACAGGAACTCGTTGCCGGAGAATGTAGTGACAGTAGCTGGCCTTACGGAGTTTAAAGGGGGTTTGGACAGATTACTGAGGGGAAAGTCCGTTGAACATTATTACATTTATTTATTTTTATTTATTTTTGGGGGGGGGGTGCTGGGTTCTTGAAGCCTGGATTGGCCGCTGTCGGAGACAGGATGATGGGCTTGATGGACCACTGGTCTTTTCCCAGTATGGCAGTGCTTATGTTCTTAAGTGGAGGAAGAAACTGAACTACAATAAATGACAGGAAAGATGGGGTAGCAGTAGAGATAGAGGGAGGGATGGTAAGTCTAGTCTGGCTGGCAAGCTCATCCCACTGACAGTCTTAAGAAAGTGTAAAAACATCCCCAAAAAGGAATGTTATGAGATCCATTTTAAATTTTGTTAGAGAAGTTTGTGATCTAATGTAGAGGGGTTTAGCATTCCATAAAGTGGAACCTGCTACTGAAAAAAATAGACTCACGTGTAATATCGTATCTGATATGATAGAAGGTGTCTCATCATGAAGGTTAAAAGTAGTCAACAGAGCAGACCAAAAGTCCAGAACAGTTTGTTATTCAAATGAACCAGACAAGGCCACATTTTGCCGTATTCATTGCATCAGGGGTTAATAGAACACTAATAAATAAACACACACAATTAGAATCAATGACATACACAAAATATCTTTAAAATATACACAAAGACATTTTTTAAAAAGAGAAAATATAATAATATTGAACCAAAAATAGTCGCATACATACAAGCATGCAATACGTTAGTGATATATATTTAAACTCACAAGCATAAAAATTGTAGGTTCCCACTAACTTTAAAAACATTGTAAAACAACATCAAAGCATAAAATCAACTCAATAATGCAAATAATTGTGACCATTTTATGTGTTCAAATAGTTTCAGTATGAAACTAGGTGATGGTGAGGGGCATAATCGAAAGGGACGCCCAAGTTTTGCTGAGGATATCCTCGCAAAACGTCCCGATGGAGGGGCGGGGAAACCCGTATTATCGAAACAAGATAGACGTCCATCTTTCATTTCGATAATACAGTCTGGGACATCCAAATCGCGAAATTTAGGTCGTCTTTAGAGATGGTCGCCCCTAGACTTGGTCGTTTCTGATTTTCGGCGATAATGGAAACCAAGGACGCCCATCTCAGAAATGACCAAATGCAAGCCCTTTGATAATTGGGAGGAACCAGTTTAGTTAGTTAGTTAGTTAGTTAGTTAGTTAATTGGGATTTATTAACTGCCTTTATGAAGAGATTTACCCAGTTGTAGAATTGCCCCATTTAGCTTTTGAAAGCCAGAACCAGGTGTGTAGCCAGACCTCGAATTTCAGGGGTGCCAGAGCATTTAAGGCGGGGGGGGGGGGGGGGGGCGGTGCTGTGGCAGTGGTAGTCACAAGTGGAGGAGCACTTCCACTGGCGAGGCATTTAGGACCCCTGCCAGCACTGTTCTCTCTAAGCTGAGTGTGAATCCTCCACCTATAGTTCTGCTATTTTACTATTACATTTTCAATAGTGAGGGACTTGCAAGATCTACAGGACTGCAGAGAACATTGAAAACACAATATTGAAACACCAACCCCTACTGCAGTTGAATAGGGTTACCATATGTCCAGATTTACCTTTGAGGACATGTCCGGAAAACTGGGTGGGTTTTGCCAATCTGCCCGTTTGTCCAGATTTCTGGACAAACGGGCAGGCTGGTGGGTGGCCAAATGGGCAGATTGCTAGCCTCCCTCCCCTTACTTACTACTGCCCTGGTGGTCTAGTGACCTCTTCCGCCTTCGGGGCAGGAAAGAGCCCCCTCTTTCCTGCCCGGAGCGCTGCCCTGCATGCATCCTTCCTGTTGCTGATCTCAGCGCCGATTCAAAATGGCCGCAGAGAGTTGAATTGACCTCGCGAGACTTCAACTGTTGGCGGCCATTTTGAATCGGCGCCGAGATCAGCAACAGGAAGGATGCATGCAGGGCAGCGCTCTGGGCAGGAAAGAGGGGGATCTTTCCTGCCCCCAAGAGGTCACTAGACCACCAGGGCAATAGTAAGGTACAGGGAGGGGGTGATGGGGAGGGGGGGTGATGGGGTGTGTGACGGGGGGAGGGGAAAATGTGACAGGGGGCGGATCGAGGGTGTGGGGTGTGAAAGGGGGTCGGGCGGGTGTGAAATGGGCGGGGTGGGGTGTGTGGTGGGGCGGGGCAAAATATGGTAACCCTACAGTTGGAGGACTCATGGTCAACATAGAGGCAACACAAATTGGGGGGGGAGGAGTCTCCCAAGACTGCCCCCCTCCCCATGGTGATGCCCCTGGCCAGAACCTTCTTTTTCAAGTCAGGATAGTTCTGACCTCAGGAAGAAGATTCTGGCTTTTGAAGCTAGTCAATAAATATATTTAGTCCAATAAAAAAGGTATCATCTTCTTTTTCCTTCTTTGTTTTAGTTTATTTCTATTTATTAACCTTTAAAGTGGACTTACTTGGCAAACACACTACTTTAACTTAATCTGGTCACTGCACTAGTTAAATATTGACCACTCTGTTTCTCCTTTAACCTCTCCCCCCAGCAGTCAGCAGATAGGAGGTTTACAAAAAAGTTTCTTTTAAGGCTATTCTCCAATATATTCCTTTGGCAACAGGAAGAACCACAGTAAAGACAGCTGGGGGTAACATCTCAGAGAATCCCAACAGGAGACCATCTTGACTTTCTATAGCCTGAGCCACAGTAGAAGCTTTTGACACTGTCTTATTTCTAGTTTTGTGTTCTACATATTATCCTTGATTACGTCATAGAATTTCAGACACCCATTGTTTCAGACACCCATTGTTGATAATCCTTTAATGTTTCAAATAATGTTTCAAATAATTACTCTTCCTGCTTCCCTGTATCCATTAATGTTATTATCAGTGAGGATAATTGTGCCATAGATAACTCCACTAGTGGACTGGATTTTAAAGCAGATTAAAGATTGGATTAAAACTGATCATTCCAGTCTAATATGCTAACTACCTTGTTTCAGGTGAATGGTCAAAAGGTGCAGCTTCCAGTCACAGTATCAGATTCTGTGTCTGTGATAGCTGTGGAGAAGGGAGTGATGATTAAACAATCTGACAACATGCAGATACTCTTCAACACAAATGGGGAGGTGACAGTAAATGTGAGTGAGACCCTGGCTGGTGTCTTATGTGGAGCCTGTGGAAACTTCAATGACAACAGCTCTGATGATCTGACACTCAGCAATGGAAAATCTGGACAGAACATTTTGCAAGTTGTCAACTCCTGGAATGCTTTAGATCTAACTAGCTGGTAAGAATATGTCTCAAGCTCTCATTTTCAATTTCTATACATTCAAATATTAAGAGCCTTATCACTGTTCCCATACACAGTACAGGAGCAGTTCTATAACCTAGTTGCTAACATGTACACATGCTGTGCATAAATGTTTAGAATGCTAGCATTTATGCACATAAATACCCAATTAAATTACAGAATGTGTATTTCCCGCTTAAACTACAGAGTGTGTATTTGCAAAGGGGAGTGTATAGGGGCGAAGCATGAGTGAGATATAGGTGATGCTCCCACTTACATGTATAACTTACAGAATATTGTAAGTTACACACAGCCAGAAGGATGCTCAGGTGCATAAGGAGAGGGATGACTAGCAGGAAAAAGAGGCGATAGTGCCCTTGTTTAAGTCTCTGGTGAAGCCTCATTTAGAGTACTGTGTGCAATTCTGGAGACCGCAGTTACAGAAAGATATAAACAGGATGGAGTTGGTCCAGAGGGCGGCTACAAAACTGGTAAGCGGTCTCGATCATAAAACATATAGGGACAGGCTTATGAACCTTAACATGTATACACTGGAAGAGAGACGAGAAAGAGGGGACATGATGCAGATGTTTAAATACTTCAGTGGCATTAATGTACAGGAAGTGAGCCTTTTTCAAATGAAGGAAAGCTCTGGAATGAGGGGGCATACGATGAAATTAAGAGGAAATTGGCTTAGGAGGAATGTAAGAAAATACTCTTTCACAGAATGGATGGTGGATGCGTGGAATGGCCTCCTGGTGGAGGCCGTGGAGACAAGGACTGTGTCAGAATTTAAGAAAGTATGGGAGAGGCACGTGGAATCCCTTAGGAAAAGGAATAGTTAGTGGTTGCTGAGTATGAGCAGACTTACCTGCTGTCATGTTTCTATGTTTCTCTCTTTCTATGTTTTTGTGGCATCTAGGCACACAGAGTAACATTACTGCTACTACTACTTATCATTTCTATAGCGCTACAAGGCATATGCAGCGCTGTACACCATACACAAAAAAGACAGTCCCTGCTCAAAGAGCTTACAATCTAGATAAGACAGGTAGACAAACAGAACAATTAAGGGTAAGGGAATAAAGAGGTGAGGATAAAAAGGACAGGGCAAGTGAGCAGTGGTTAGGAGTCAAAAGCAGTGGTAAAGAGGTGGGCTTTAAGTTTGGACTTGAAAACAGCCAAAGAAGGGGCTAGACGTACAAGCTCTGGAAGTTTATTCCAGGCGTGAGGTGCAGCAAGATAAAAGGAACGGAGTCTGGAATTAGCAGTAGAGGGGAAGGGGACAGATAAGAGAGATTTATCAACAGAACGGAGTACCCGAGGGGGGCGTAGGGAGAGACAAGAGTGGAGAGGTACTGGGGAGCGGCAGAGTGAATGCACTTATAGGTCAATAAGAGAAGTTTGAATTGAATGCGGAAACGGATAGGGAGCCAGTGAAGTGACTTGATGAGAGGGCTAATGTGAGCATAGCGACTTTGGTGGAAAACGAGTCATTCAGCAGAGTTTTGGACTGATTGAAGAGGAGAGAGATGGCTAAGAGGGAGGTCAGTGAGAAGCAGGTTACAATGATCAAGATGGGAGGTGATAAGAGTGTGGATAAGGGTTCTGGTAGAGTGCTCAGAGATGAAGGGACGGATTTTGCTGATGTTATAGAGAAAGAAACGACAGGTTTTGGCAATCTGCTGAATGTGAGCAGAGAAGGAGAGAGAGGAGTCAAAGATGACCCCAAGGTTACGAGCAGATGAGACAGGGAGAATGAGAGTGCCATCCACAGAAATAGAGAAAGGGGGGAGAGGAGAGGTAGGCTTAGGGAGAAAGATGAGAAGCTCGGTTTTGGCCATGTTAAGTTTCAGATGAGGTTGAGACTTCCAGGCAGCGATATCAGACAGGCAGGCTGAAACTTTGGTCTGGATGCTGTTTGAGAGTTCGGGGGGGGTGGAGAGGTAGATTTGGGAGTCATCAGCATAGAGATGGTATTGAAAGCCATGGGATGATATCAGAGAGCTAAGGAAAGAAGTGTAGATGGAGAACAGGAGAGAACCGAGAACAGAACCCTGAGGTACACCGATTGGTAGAGGGATAGAAGTGGAAGAGGATCCACCAGAGTGTACACTAAAGGTGCGAAGCAAGAGGTAGGAGGAGAACCAGGAAAGAACAGAGCCCTGGAATCCAAATGAAGACAGCGTATCAAGGAGTAGGCTGTGATCAACAGTGTCAAAAGCGGCAGATAGATCGAGAAGGATGAGGATAGAATAGAGACCTTTGGATTTGGCCAGGAACAGGTCGTTGGAAACTTTTGTAAGTGCAGTTTCAGTTGAATGAAGACGGCGAAAGCCAGATTGGAGTGGGTCAAGAACAGCTTGAGATGAGAGAAAGTCAAGAAAGCAGCGGTGAACGGCGCGTTCAAGTAACTTGGAAAGGAAGGGGAGGAGGGAGATGGGTCGATAGTTTGAAGGACAGGTAGGGTCAAGTGAAGGCTTCTTCAGGAGCAGTGTGACCACAGCATGTTTGAAGGCATCAGGAATGGTCACAGTGGAAAGAGAGAGAGTGAGGATATGATAGATAAAAGGGGTGAGAGTAGGAGAGATGGTGTTAAGAAGGTGGATAGGAATGGGATCAGAGGAATAGGTAGTTCATTTTGAGGAGGCGAGAAGATGTGAAGTTTCTTCATCAGTGACTTCAGGAAAGGAGGAAAAGAACGGAGGGGTTAAGGAAATAGAGGAACGGACAAGGGGAGGGACAAGGGGAGGGAGAGATGGAGGTGGTTTGATAGAGAATTTGAGGTTATCTTCTGAACCTTGTCGTGGAAAAACTCAGCTAGGGTCTGGGGAGATAGTGAGGGGGGAGTTGGGGGTGGAGGCACCTTGAGGAGAGAGTTTAGTATGGTGAAGAGAAGTCAAGGGTTTGAGCTGAGAGAATTAGTCAGCTGGATGTAGTAGTCCTGTTTGGCAAGCAAGAGAGCAGATTGGAAGGAGGTCAACATGAACTTAAAGTGTGTGAAGTCAGAAAGGGCACGAGAGTTCAGTCAGAGGCGTTCGGCGGAACGGGTACAGGAATGTAGGTAGCGGATTTTAGGGGTCAGCCAGGGCTTGGGTTTGGTACGTCTTATAGGACAGGGCATGAGAGGTGCAAGAGTGTCTAAGGCAGAGGATAGAATAGTATTGTAGGAAGAGACAGCATCATTGATAGATTTGAATGGTGCGGTGGTAGAGAAGAGGTTCGATACATTGGAGGATAGGGTAGTAGGGTCAATGCCCTGGAGATTCCTAGATAAATTGGTTAAGATTGGGCGGGAGGAAGTTTAAGTGTGAAGGTTATTAGATGATGGTCAGAGAGGGGAAGATCTGAGGTAAAGGAATTGGAGGGAGAACAGTTTTAGGAGAAGATAAGATCAAGACAGTGACCATTTTGGTGGGTAGGGGAAGTGGAGCAAAGTTGAAGATTGAAGGAAGATATTAAGGTGAGGAACTGGGAGACGTAAGAGTTGGAGGGATCATTAGCATGAATGTTAAAGTCACCAAGGATGAGGGAGGGGGAGGAAGGATCATGAAAGAAGGAAAGCCAAGTGTCAAAGTCGCTGAGAAAGGATGAAAGAGATTTATCAGGGGGGCGATAAATAACTGCTATTCGAAGAGGCAAAGGAGTGAATAGACGGACAGAGTGGACTTCAAAGGAAGAAAAACAGAGAGACTGAGGTGGCAGAAGAGATTGAAATTTGTAAGAGGGTGAGAGTAATAGACCAACACCACCACCGCGGCCAATAGGGCGAGGAGTATGGGAGAAGAGATAACCACCATGGCAGAGGGCTGCGACTGAAGCAGAGTAATCAGGGCAGAGCCAAGTTTCAGTTATCGCGAGCAGATGGAGGCTACGAGTGATAAAAAAGTCATGGATGTAGGAAAGTTTGTTGCAGATGGAGCGTACATTCCATAGAGCGCAAGAGAAGGGCAGAGAAGAGGGGGGAAGGAGAGGAATAGAGATGAGGTTGGAGAGGTCAAGATGCGACCTGCACAACTACTACTACTACTACTACTTAACATTTATAGAGCGCTACTAGGGTTACGCAGCGCTGTACAATTTAACAAAGAGAGACAGTCCCTGCTCAAAGAGCTTACAATCTAATAGACAAGTGAACGGTCGGTCCGATAGGGGCAGTCAAATTGGGGCAGTCTGGATTCATTGAACGGTAGGATGAGGGTTGGTGGGGGGGACCAGGATTGGGATTGATGTCTCCAGCAGAGAGAAGAAGAAGGAGTAAGAGAGTACGGAGGAGAGTAGGAGAAGAGTGGCGATGAAGGCGAGATGAGTTCAGATAGAATGGGGAAGGTAAGATGGAAGGAATGAAGTGTTGAAGGCAGAAAGCAAGGAGGGAGGAAGAGGACAAGAGAGATGGTGAGGTAATATAATGAACGACAGGGCAATGTACAACTGTAGTGTATATTGGTTTCGGGAGGAGGAGTAGATTGGAAAGGGACAGTACTATGACTGGCGTAAGTGCAAGCACCTAAGCGTGGGGGGGGGGGGGGTGTTAAAGTGCTAGACTCGTAGATAACCAGTTATGCTGTCAGTTTATAAAGGAACAGAGGTGCCTGATTTCCTTTATAGAATATGCTCCTAGTGAATGCCCTCTGGGCATCTAAGTCTAGGCCTCTGTTATAGAACTGATCCCCAAAAGGTGAGAAAAACATTTAAAAGACAATTCTTTAAGGCACACCTAAGCTTAAGTGTAGGGGTGGTCCAAGGCAAGATGCCACCTGAGGCAGGGCTGAAATGCTGCTGCCACACCTCTCCCGGGCGGAGATGTCCCTGCCCCACCTCAGGCCGAGATGCCACTGTCCCCCATTTCCCCCTCCTCGGTGGGCCAAGATTACCTTCTTTCGTCATGTTTCTAAAAGCCGGCGGCGGCAGTAATTCCAATATGTTGCGCTGCCGCTGGCACCGTCCTCTTCTGTACTGCGGCCACATGCATTACAAAGAGAAGAGGCAGGTGCCAGAGGCAGGACAGTGTATCAGAATCGCTGCTGTTGCCGGCTTTTGGAACATGAAGAAAGAAGGTAAATCTCAAGGAGGAAGGAAGGGGGAGATGACACTCCCCAAAAAGTGCCACCTGAGGTCCCCGTCTCAGGTGGCCTAATGGTCGGGCTACCCCTGGTTAGGTGCCAATTGTGCACCACAGTGTATAGAATAGTGGCACTTATGTGCAGGATTGGCACCATTTACTGAGTCATACACACATAACTGCTGGTACTTTTCTATAAGACTGATGTGTAACTGAAAGTGGACTGTACCTATGGGCAGAGCATGGACATGTCATCAAGCGATGTCTGCAATCTATAGAATACTGTTAGTTGCATGCACTTCATGGCATACTTATGTGGGATAACTTATGAGAACCATTGGCTTGCCATAAGTGGCTGCACCTAAATTTGCATGGGCCAAAGCTGCTTTTGCGCTTGTATTCTGTAATGGGTTAGGAACGCCTCAATGCTGTTACAGAATTGGTGCTAAGTGCGCCGCATTATAGCACCTTAATTTAGGCACCACTTTATTCAATTTATTTATTTATTTGCTACATTTGTATCCCACATTTTCCCACCTTTTTGCAGGCTCAATATGGCTTACATTGTGCCGTAATGACAATCACCATTTCTGGCATGAGAAATACAAAACAGTATAACATTAAAGATCATAAATGTTGAAGTAGATTGTAAAGAATGTTAGATAAACAAATCAATTCAGGCATGAGAGGTAGGGGGGGGGGGGTTGATATGAAAAAGTTCATTGGTAAGAGTTGATTGAAGCAGTCAAGTGTGTAGAAATCGATTTTATCTGGTTGTGGTAGAGTTTTGATGTTAGGTCAGTTATGATGGCTCGTTATGGTATATCTTTTTAAACACGTAAGTCTTTAGTAATTTCCGGAGGGCTGTTAGGTCGTGCATAGTTTTTAAGGCCTTTGGCAGTGCATTCCACAGTTGCGTGCTAATGTAGGAAAAGCTAGATGCACATATTGATTTATATTTAAGTCCTTTGCAACTGGGGTAGTGGAGGTTCAAGAATGTGCATGCTGATCTATTTGTGTTCCTGGTTGGTAAATCTATGAGGTCTGACATATATATCGGGGCCTCACCATGAATGATTTTATGAACCAGGGTGCATATTTTAAATGCAGTTCGTTCTTTCATTGGGAGCCAGTGTAATCTTTCTCTTAGGGTTTGGCACTTTCGTATTTCGCTTTTCCAAATATGAGTCTGGCTGCGGTGTTCTGGGCAGTTTGGAGTTTCTTAATGATTTGTTCTTTGCAGCCGACCTAAATGGCATTACAATAATCCAAATGGCTTAACACCATTGATTGTACCAGTCTACTGAATATGTCTCCTTAGGTCTCTAAATATTAAGAGGCTGATATTTAAAAGAAAAAAACAAAGCTAAGCTGAGTCATATATTTAAGAACCTATTTTTGCCAAACTTAGGGGCCTAAGTTTTCACAATACATGTGCCTAAGTACCTAAAGCTGAAGCAACCAAATTTAGGCCTGCTATTCTTGACTGGTATTCAAAAGATCTAAGCTCATAGCACAATGATCCCCCAACCCTCACTCTTGCTAGGAACCTGGGGCAGCATGCATTACAAACTAAGCCAATAATATAGAGCCCTGCTATACCCTGACAGCTGGTAACTTCCATTACACATAATCAGAGTTCCCGCCAAGCAGCTTTGAGCAGTGGGGAGTCCCCCACTATCACTCATCCAGGTTGGGGAGAAGCAGTGAAATCACTCTTTAAATTGCAAGGGATCTGCCTGTCGCTCATGACTGAAAGCAGAATACTACCTCACCTTCCCCCACCAGCAGGAACACTGGCAGAGGACTTCCATGCACCTTCACGCCTGATACCATATTATAGGTCCACCCTCTCCTCTCAGTAGCAGTTAGAGGCTGTCATTGTGAATGTATCACATTTCAACCAAAGTTTCATTATATACAACAGTGGCATAAATTCAAATTAAGGGTTCCCAAATTAGAATTTATAGTTTCTGTTCATTCAAACACTAAAGTCCCTATGTACTAATCAGTCTTTCTATAGACACAGATAGGAAGACAGACTTTAGTACATAGGACTCTAAACACCATCCCCCAGATTCTATATATAGGCGCCAATAATTGTACACTGATCCAAGATGTGTGCCCAACTAAGTTGGCTAACGAGCCAATTAGTGCCAATAATTGGGTGTTAATTGGTACTAAATTGTCACTAATTTGAATTTGTGCAAACATCTTGCTACTTGGTATTCTATAACAATGTGCACCAAAATTCCATAGCACATAACCCAAAAGGGGGCATGGCCATGGGAAGTGCATGGGTGGGTCAGGGGCCTTCCTAAAATTTCCACGCAGTGTTATAGAATACTGGGAATATGTGCCCAAATTGGGCACCAGGAATTACATCTGGTTTTAGTAGGTGTAAATCCTGGTGCCCAAATTTGGATGTCAAAATTGTCATTCAATGTTGTTGTTCTATAATGGGTGCTCATCTTTGAGTGCCCATTCTAGAAAAGGATTGAGCACCGATTTTTGAGCAGCATTTACTGAATCTAGCCCTGTGGGGGTAATTCTATAACAGTGGTCCTATATTTAGGTGCTTGGAGGGTGCCTATGTGACACCCCAGACCATACCCTCCCTATCTCAGATAGCCTGAAAATTCTCGGCATTACAGTTGACCGTAACCTCACACTAGAGACCCAAGTGAAATCTACAACAAAGAAAATGTTCCACTCAATGTGGAAACTCAAACGCGTTACACCATTCTTCCCAAGGGAAACATTTCGCAATTTGATACAATCAATGGTACAAAGCCATGTAGACTACTGCAATGGAATTTATGCAGGATGCAAAGAACAAATTATAAAGAAACTTCAGACTGCTCAAAACACGGCAGCCAGGCTTATATTTGGAAAAACGCAATTCAAAAGCGCAAAACCCCTCCACAAAAAACTACACTGGCTTCCAATCAAAGAACGTATTGCTTTCAAAATCTGCACCCTGGTTCATAAAATCATCTACGGCGAAGCCCCGGGATATTTGACAGACCTCATAGATCTACCAACCAGAAACACAACAGGATCAACATGAACTTACCTAAATCTCCACTACCCAAGCTGTAAAGGACTCAAATACAAATCAACTTACGCATCCAGATTTTCCTACATAAGCATACAACTATGGAATGCATTACCAAAAGCTGTGAAAACAACATATGATCACCTAAACTTCCGGAAATCATTAAAAACCAACCTGTTCAAAAAGGCATACCCCACCGACCCAACTTAAATGCCTGTACCTTGCAACACAACGAAACCAAAGCTCGTAATGGACATATAAGAACTTTTCCCCTCTACGATTCTATTCCTCTCTACGATTCCCTAATGTGTCTGTTACACATGAACATTATTCTACCACAACATTACTGTATTTGTTCATACCGGAATTGGTGAACGCCTTTACGGTACTATGTAAGCCACATTGAGCCTGCAAATAGGTGGGAAAATGTGGGATATAAATTTAACAAAAATAAAGAAAGAAAGAAAGATAGAAAGAAAGAAAGAAAAGTAGGTGCTTACTTTCCTTTATAGAAAAAGTTAGTCCAATAAAAATGTATCATCTTATTTTGTATTGTGTTGTTTTATTTCATTTATTACCTCAGAAATACTAGCCTAACCTCAAAAATATAAGCCCATAAGTTAGGTACAAACACTTAATGCCAGTCATAGAGCTGGTATAAGTGCTCGCGCCTAAATACCATGATATGCATGTAACTTACATCATTCTATAAGTTGCACCCATAAGTGTGAGTCTTGCCTATGCTCTCCTACACTCTGCCAATTTGTATGCATACATATAAAATACATGCTATAAAGCATATGTGCATTTTTACAGAATAGCACTTTGGCAATGTTTTGGCACTTACACACATATCTGCACAAGCAATCATTTATGCAGGTAATTGTTTTGTAAATCTTAGTGCCCACTTTATAGAATTACCCCCACCGAGAGCCAGTATTAAAATAAAATAAAAATAGGTTGCCTGTGGTTAGTCACCTAAATTAGATTATAAGCTAGAAATAAGGAGGGTAACTCAATAAAGGGGCTATTTGGAATCTATTCTTTAAAGAATAGTAGGCATCTACTTTCCTTAATAGAATAATAGTGTAACAGGTCAAATAGGTACCATTTTTTTAACCTTTTTTAGGTATGACCACTCCTACCAGCTATTTTACTGCTACTTTACTTGTGCCTAGATTGTAAAAGAATTCACATGAATCACAGAATTCTAGGGGCCAACATTCAGAATGCGGTTGGCAGTGAACCTGGAATTCAATGCCAGGCTGTATCCAGTGATCTGCACTGAATTTCTGGAGGTTGTTTTGGTCGCTATGAACATAGCTGGTTAAGCCGATATTCATTGGCATAGATAAGACATAGATAGGCCTACTATTCACGTGGCAAGATTTGGTCATCAAACTTAGCCAGCCAGCCAACTAGCTGATAAATGCTAATATTCAGCCAAGATAGCCAGATATCTCGCGCTGAATATTAGCACTTAGCCGGCTTACAGCTATTTAGCTAGCTTAAGGCTATTTAACGGTCAGGAGACATCCCTGGCAGGTTAAATAGCACTGAATATTGGTGGGGGGGGGGCTATAATTTAAGCATGCAATTGTGTCTCCCACCCATGCTCCACCCAAACTCCTCCCATGTGAATGCCCACCTGCAATGCACATTCCATTGAAGAATAGCGCAAACTTACAGAATAGCGCTTAGCCAGAAGCTGCTTATTTATGCAAGTAAGTGGCTAGAATATTGAAGATGGCGGCTGACTAAAGGGTCACAGAGCTACTGCTGCTCCAGGGACCCTGCCGGCAATCGGCCGGAACGGGACCACTTGACCGTTGGACCCGAACACGAAGACCGCCGCTGGGATCGGGGCATCCCCAAAGTACCAGCGGGTTCCTCGGCGCGAACTGGCACCAGAGGCCATCCGAGGTTCCCTCCTGCCTCGTAGCCGCAACGCTGCCTGACCGAACCGGACTTCCACCGCGCCCAGATGATGCCCGACCGGACCTGACTCCCATCGTAATCAGATGGACGATCTCACCTGGAAATGGGAGTGGGAGCGGCTCGAGCCCGGGAGCAACCCGCGCTCCCGACTGTACCGACGGAGGGCTGCCCAGTGAGCAGCTGTTGATGGCGGCCTGATGCCAGCAAATGCCTCCCGGTATTATGTAAGCCACATTGAGCCTACAAATATGTGGGAAAATGTGGGATACAAATGTAACAAATCCTATATATAATAAAAAGCACCTCCAACATTCTGAAGCTGACTCTGTGGCAGTGTAGGGTTCATAAGTCTGTAGTTCAGCGTTTCATTGGCTCTCACTGTCCCTGCCCTCACGTCGAGCAAACAAACGCGACATCACAGGAACGATGAACCAATCAGACAGAACGGAACTTGGAGGAGGGACGTGGAGTGGATTGAATCTCTAACAAACAATTCTCCAAAGACAAGCAGGCCAATATTCTCACAATTGGGTGACGTCACGTCGGCCCGGAAGACTTTCTAGCAAAGTCCACATCAAAATGAAAAAAATGTCCCTCGTCGCGCGGGCGGATGCAGTGCGCATGCGCGCGTCCGTTTTCCCACCCGCCGCGAGGACACATTCCTCAGTTTTTTTCTTCTCCGCGTCTGAGGTGACACGGAGATTGATTTCCGTCTTCGTGTTGCTGTGCCCGGAGGTGAAGATCTTCGAAAAAGTATCCTTCTTAGTGTTTATTAGTATTGTTTTTTCGTTTATTAAGTTTCCTTTCTTTTAGCCTGCGATTTTATTTAAATCGCTCGTTCAGGACTTTTTTTCCCTTTTTTTCTTGTGTCCTTTTCTTTTAACGACACAATCGCGTCTTTTGATTTGGCAGGGACAGTTTTTCCCGATATGTCATCGAAGACGCCCAGCGGCTTCAAGCCTTGTGCCCGCTGTCATCGGGCCATCTCCGGCACTGACCCACACTCGTGGTGTTTACAGTGCCTTGGACCGGACCACTGCTCGGAGGGCTGCAAACTGTGTCTCGCTATGAAAAAGCGGACACTGCTCTCCCGAGATGCCCAAAGGGAGAAGATTTTTGGGCCCGGTACTTCGGCGTTGGCGCCGTCGGCGTCGTCTAAGTCGGCGCCGTCCAAATCGGCGCCACTGAAGTCGGTGCCGGTCAAGTCGGTGCCGTCGAGGACGATGCCTTCGAAGCCGGCGTCGTTGAGGTCGACGTCGAAGGAAGCGTTGGCACCGGGAGACCGGGCACAGGCTGCCATTCGACCGATGCACGCTGGGAGCAGCGATGCATCGAGTGGGTCAACGCCCACCTCGGCGCCTCCTGCTTTGCAGACCCCCCGGGACCGTCCTGCATCGGACCTGGCCCAGAAGAGACGTGTGGATTCCACGTCCTCTTCTCCGGTGCCGAGGAGTCTCGACGACGGGCGTCGGGCGAAGGCCAAGAGGCACCGTTGTCGTTCTCCTTCGCGTCACGGCACCGGGAGCTCCGGGTCATCGATACATTCAATACCCGAGAAGCGTCGGTGCCGAGAGTATCGCTCCCCCTCTATTACTGAGGTACCGACGCGTGGGGTCACTGGCAGTCGAGTCCCCACTCCCCAACCTCAGCAGACTTTGCCTCCAATGCCTCAACCGACCCCTCAGCATCTTCCGGCAGCAGCTCTTGATGAGCGTATGCAGGCCCTATTTCCATTCTTTATGGAAATGATGCAGCAGTGGCAGTCGGCACCAAGGTTGTCGGTGCCGACGGCGCCGGCGGTGCCGGTGTCGATGGTTTCAGAGGCACTGGTGCCGACGGCGTCGGAGGTATCGACACTGCCGGTGCCGGATGTTTCTGCATCAGGCCTACAGTCTGGGGTGAGGTCTGTCTCACCGGTGCCACCTCCAGCGCCGGTGTCCTTGACTTCCCGGGTTGACTCTCCCGAGACATCGGGGCAGGAAGCTTCTCCGGAGTCTCAGGGACCGTCAACTTCTCGACATCATCATAGAGGCCGTCAAGCCTCTTCGTCGAGACGGGCTCAGATCCGGGCGTCTCTGTCTGAGCTTTTAGCCCCATCTGACAATACCTCATCAGAGGATGATGATGGGATGCATGGGGAGTTCTCTGGTGAGGACTCTCAAGGCATCCCATCTGATTCTACTCCCTCGCCACAAAGACAGCTGTCTCCTCCTGAGAGCTTGTCTTTCTCATCTTTTGTTCGGGAGATGTCTGAGGCCATCCCCTTCCCTGTGGAAATTCTGGATGAGCCCAGAGCTAAAATGCTTGAGGTTCTGGACTATCCATTTCCACCTACATCTTCTGCCACAGTTCCTTTCCATGAGACTCTCAAGGAACTTATGTTGAGGAACTGGGAGAAGCCTTTTTCTTGCCCAACCGTCCCTAAAAAAGTTGACTCCCAATACCGGATCCACGGGGAACCCAGTCTCATGCGGGCTCAATTGTCTCATGATTCAGCGGTGGTGGATTCCACTCTCAGAAGAGCCAAGAGTTCTAGGAACTTCTCCTCGGCGCCCCCGGGGCAGGAGTACAGAACTTTGGACTCTTTTGGGAGGAAGGCATATCAGGCTGGTCTGCTTGCCGCCAAAATTCAGTCGTACCAACTCTACATGAGTATTCATTTGCGGAACTCTGTGAAGCAACTTGAGAGTTTGGTAGACACACTCCCAGAGGAGAAAGCCGAGCCCTTTCGCCAAGTGATCAGGCAGCAGAAGGCGTGTCGCAAGTTCCTGTCCAGGGGCGTTTTTGACACTTGCGATGTGATATCTCGCTTCTCTGCTCAAGGTATAGCGATGTGCAGGCTCTCATGGCTGCGTGCCTCTAACCTGGAGGAACGAACTCAGCAGAAGATAGCAGATATCCCATGCCGGGGGGATCACCTTTTCGGAGAGAAGGTAGAAGAGATGATTGATCATCTCTACCAGCGTGACAACGCTATGGATTCTCTCTCCCGCCGGGCGCCTTCTGCATCCACTTCCACTCCTAGGAAGTTTTTTAAGGGAAAAAGAAGTGCTCCTTATGTTTCTAGAAACTGCAAGTACACTTCTTATTCCCGTCAGCCGGTTCAGGCTCGACCCCAGCCCGCTCGCTCTTGTCAGCAGCAGGCACCGAAGCAGGCCCCTACAGCTCCCCAGCAAAAACCAGGGACGGGTTTTTGACTGGCTCCAGCAGAGCATGGCCAGAATCAAAGTACTTGTACCAAACAATCTGCCGGTCGGGGGGAGGTTAAAATTTTTTCACCAAAGGTGGCCTCTCTTAACCTCCGATCGGTGGGTTCTCCAAATAGTCCGGTCCGGGTACACTCTCAATCTGATTTCCGAACCTCCAAATTGCCCACCAGGAGCTCAGTCTTTCAGCTCCTATCACAAGCAGGTACTTGCAGAGGAACTCTCCGCCCTTCTCAGCGCCAATGTGGTCGAGCCCGTCCCACCAGGGCAAGAAGGGCTGGGATTCTATTCCAGGTACTTCCTTGTGGAAAAGAAAACAGGGGGGATGCGTCCCATCCTAGACCTAAGGGCCCTGAACAAATACCTGGTCCGAGAAAAGTTCAGGATGCTTTCCTTGGGCACCCTTCTTCCCATGATTCAAGAAAACGATTGGCTATGCTCTCTGGACTTGAAGGACGCTTACACTCACATATCGATACTTCCAGCTCACAGGAAGTATCTTCGATTTCGGCTGGGATCACAGCACTTTCAGTACTGTGTTTTGCCTTTTGGCTTGGCGTCTGCACCCAGGGTATTTACAAAGTGCCTGGCAGTTGTGGCAGCGTCGCTACGCAGACTGGGAGTGCATGTGTTCCCTTATCTGGACGATTGGCTGGTGAAGAACACCTCTCCGCAAGAAACTTTGCAGTCCATGCGGATGACTATTCAGGTGCTAGAGATGCTGGGGTTTGTCATCAATTATCCCAAGTCCCATCTCGTCCCAGCTCAGAAATTGGAATTCATAGGAGCTCTGTTGTGCACAAAGACAGCTTGTGCTTATCTTCCAGGACCCAGAGCGGACAGACTTCTGTCTCTGGTTTCCAAAGTGCAAGCGTCTCAGCAGATCACAGCTCGGCAGATGTTGAGATTGCTTGGCCACATGGCCTCCACAGTTCATGTGACACCCATGGCACGTTTACACATGAGATCTGCTCAATGGACCCTAGCTTCTCAGTGGTTTCAAGCCACAGGGAATCTAGAGGATGTTATCCGGCTGTCCATCAATTTTCGCAACTCCCTCAATTGGTGGACCATTCGATCCAATCTGGTCTTGGGACGCCCATTCCAAATTCCTCAGCCTCAAAAAGTGCTGACGACGGATGCATCCCTCCTCGGGTGGGGAGCGCATGTAGATGGGCTTCACACTCAAGGAGCTTGGTCTCTTCAGGAGAGGCATCTCCAGATCAATCTCCTGGAATTGCGAGCAATCTGGAACGCCCTGAAGGCCTTCAGAGATCGGCTATCCAACAAAATTGTTCTCATTCAGACAATCAGGTGGCAATGTATTACACCAACAAGCAAGGGGGTACCGGATCTCGCCCTCTGTGTCAGGAGGCCGTGCAGATGTGGCTATGGGCCTATCAAAACGGAATGTTTCTCCAAGCCACTTATCTAGCCGGTGTAAACAACAGTCTGGCCGACAGGCTGAGCAGAGTTATGCAGCCTCACGAGTGGTCCTTGAACATGACTATTGCCAAAAAGATCTTTCGAGTTTGGGGCACTCCATCGATAGATCTTTTTGCTTCCCAGGACACTCACAAGGTTCCTCAATTCTGTTCCAGACTTCAGGCCCACGGCAGACTAGCATCGGATGCCTTCCTCCTTTTTTGGGGGACAGGACTCCTATATGCGTATCCTCCCATCCCTTTAGTGGGGAAGACTCTCCTGAAACTCAAGCAAGACCAGGGAACCATGATTCTGATAGCGCCCTTTTGGCCCCGTCAGATTTGGTTTCCCCTTCTTCTGGAACTTTCTTCAGAAGAGCCATGGAGATTGGACTGTTTTCCGACCCTCATTACTCAGAACGAGGGGGCGCTTCTGCATCCCAACCTCCGGTCTCTAGCTCTCACGGCCTGGATGTTGCGAGCGTAGAGGTTGCCTCTTTTGGTCTCTCTGAGGGTGTCTCCAGAGTCTTGTTTGCTTCCAGAAAAGATTCCACACATAAGTGTTATTCTTTTAAATGGAAGAGGTTTGCCATCTGGTGTGATAGCAAGGGTCTAGATCCTTTCTCTTGTCCTGCACGGACCTTGCTTGAGTACCTTTTGCATTTATCTGAGTCTGGTCTTAATATTTTTTATTTATGCGTCCTGTCTACCATCTGTAGCCCTGCCCTTATCCTTCCTCGAGTTTCAGTATCTGCCCTCAACGTGTTCCAACCCAGCCCTTAAACTCAGCAGTTTTCCCTCCATCCATATCCAGCATTTCTCCTCACTCCCCTCCATCCATGTGCATCTACTTCCACTGTCTTCCCTTCCCTCCATCCATGTCCAGCATTTCTCCTCTCTCCCTTCCCCTCCATCCATGTGCATCTCCTTCCTTTGTCTTTCCTTACCTCCATCCTTGTCCAACATTTCTCCTCTCTTCCCTGCCCTCCACTCCATCCATGTCCAGCATTTCTCCTCTCTTCCATCCCCTCTATCCATGTGCACCTCTCCTTCCTGACTTCTCTCCCCTCCCTCCATCCATTCGTCCAGCAACTCTCCATTCTCCCCTGCCCTCTCCTCCAGCCATCCATCTCCAGCAAATTTCCTCTCTCCCCTTTCCGCTCCATCCATTCATGTCCAGCAATTTTCTTCTTTCCCCTGCCCTCCGCTCCATGTCCAGCAACTCTCCATTCTCCCCTGCCCTCTCCTCCAGCCATCCAGCTCCAGCAAATTTCCACTCTCCCCTTTCCGCTCCATCCATTCATGTCCAGCAATTTTCTTCTTTCCCCTGCCCTCCGCTCCATGTCCAGCAACTCTCCATTCTCCCCTGCCCTCTCCTCCAGCCATCCAGCTCCAGCAAATTTCCTCTCCCCTTTCCCCTCCTTCCATCCCTGTTGTCCAGCAATTCACCTCTCTCCCCTGCCCATCCTGTTTCTGTCCATCCCCTTCCCCTTTCTATTCAGCGTGTCCCCCCTCCCCCTTCACAGCATCTCCAAGCCAACTTCCAGTCTACTCCCGAAGTTGCAGCGACGAACGGGCATGCAGCGCTGCGGTAGTAAAAGCAACAAGGAGACTGGTTTGACTCTCCGTCCTTCACTTCCCTCCCTCTGCGTCCCGCCTTCCTCTGACGTCATTTCCTTTCGGGCGGGACGCAGAGGGAGGGAAGTGAAGGACGGAGAGTCGAACCAGTCTACTTGTTGCTTTTACTACCGCAGCGCTGCCTGCCCGTTCGTTGTTGCGACTTCGGGTAAAAGTCGCCGTTCCAGTCGTCGTCGCTTGGGCGGGCCTGAGCCAAGATTGAGTGGGCCTGGGCCCACCCAGGCTCACCCGTAGCTACGCCCCTGACACACACACACACACACACTCAATCACTCTGTGTATCTCTCTCTTACACTGTCTGTAAAACACATTGTCACTCTCAGTCTCTCACATGGGCAACTGTATATTGCATTCTCAGGAGTAAGGAGCTCTTCTGATGTGATTGTTAAAATGATTGAAGGGCCTGAACAAGGAAAACTTTTACCACATTGTAACACAGTTTACACAAAAAATATTGTATATAAAGAAATCTTACACATGTAAACAACAATCAAACATATAAATGGCGAGTGACCGTACTCACCCGCAAATGCGCAGTAGAGACTTCCCTCTCTGTCCCGCCCCCGCGTCAATACGTGATGACATGGGCAGGACAGAGAGGGAAACTGCGCGAAGGGGAGGGAGGGAACCGCCGACGTCGCTACCGCTCCCCCCCCCAGAGTCGCCGCCGCCCCTCCACCCGGCCCAAGCACTCTCTTCTTTGGTATTGAACTTACATCGCCGACACGCAGCAGGCAGATCAGCTGAGCTCCCGTCGGCATTCCTTCCCTGCCTGTGTCCTGCCCTCGTCGACGTTACGTCACACGAGGGCGGGACACAGGCAGAGAAGGAAGGCCGAAGGCAGCTCAGCTGATCTGCCCTGCTGCATTTTCGGCGATGTACATTCAATAGCGAAGAGAGGGCCCGGGCCAGGAGGAGGGGTGGCGGTGGCGACGCTGGGGACGGACAGACCGGTAGCAGTGACCTCGGGGGGGGGGGGCTTGGAAAAACCCCATACTAGCCCGTTTTAACGGGCTCAACGGCTAGTTATATTCAGAATACAACCGTGGAAACATTAATGGCAGGAACTCATTACATTGCGTTAAGAAACAGGCCTTTTTTACTAGTAAATAAATAAATACTGGTATTTACAGCCATTTTTGCCATCCAAATCTAGGTGGCTCCTTATAGAATTATTCCTCTACTGTATTTTTCCAAATTTAAGGGCTCTAGTTCACTGAAAATAGTTGCCTAATTTACTTTGCTTCTCCTCTTTTGAAACTCCTTCCACAGACTGCATTCCTAAGCAGACTAGAAGGCTACAAGAAAGTATCTTTAAGATTATACCCCAGCATGTTCCTTTGCCAACAGGCCATGTCATACTATAGACAATTGCCTTCCGTTCCAGGCAAAGGTGCCGACTCCATGGGTGCTGTGGATGCTCGAGCATCCCCAATACTTTACGCACCAGAAGTTCCCTTCCAGCCCAGCATTTTAAAAGTCCCTCCCTCCGAGTTCCAGGACCGTCCGTCCGTCCAACCTTCCCTCCCTCCGAGTTCCAGGGCCCGCCCTCTGTCCGTCCATCCATCCGAATTTTAAAAGCCCTCTTCTTACCTCATCAGTGAAAAGCGTGCACTGCAGGCTCGTCGGCGCTTCAGCCTTCCCTTCTGTCTCTCGGCTCTGGTCCCGCCCTTGTGGAAACAGGAAATGAGGGCGGGACCAGAGCCGAGAGACAGAAGGGAAGGCTGAAGCGCCGACGAGCCTGCAGTGCATGCTTTTCACTGACGAGGTAAGAAGAGGGCTTTTAAAATTCAGACGGACAGACTGAGGGGGGCCTTGGAACTCGAAGGGGAGGGGCCTTGGAACTCGGACAGAGGGGGCCGGCCTTGGAACTCGGAGGGAGGGGGCCCTGCCTTGGAACTCTAAGGGAGGGAGGGAAAGGAGAGAGAGGGAGGGAGACCTTGGAAGTCGAAGGGAGGGAGGCCTTGGAACTGGGAGGGAGGGAGGGAGGGGCCTTGGAACTCGAGCAGAGGGAGGGAGGAAGGGGAGGGAGGCCGGGGGGCCTGGAACTCGAAGGGAGGGAGGGAAAGGAGAGAGGGGAGGGAGGGAGGGCCCCTGGAACTGGGAGGGAGGGCAGGGGGCGGGCACTGGAACTGGGAGGGGGGGGCGGCCAGGCGGGACTGGAACTCTGAGGGAGGGAGGGAGAGGGGGGGCTGGAACATGGAGGGATGGAGGGGGGGCCTGGAATGCGGAGGGAGGGGGACGGGAGAGGGGAGGGCGGAAGGGAGGGGGAGAGGGGCGGAGGGGAGAGTGGGGGATGGAGAGGGGGCGGGGTGGGGAATGCACCACCTGTAAAAAAAAATTTCAGCACCCCCAATCATTTTGAAAAGTTGGCTCCTATGGTTCCAGGTGTTAACACACTCAAGATCAGCCATCTACAGTGAACCATCCCAGTGTTGGCCTGCTATTCACAAGGCTGGCTCTGCTGCCAGGGAAAACTGGAATTCAACAGTATATTCATTCTGGCCTCAGTGCAGTGGAAAATCTAATGTAGCATTCTGTATTCTAATGCTATGCACTGTCTGGAAGCATTTCAACTTCCCAGGATGTGTTGACTCAGGGCTAGATTTACTAAAGTGCACTACACATTAGCACATATGATTAGTAAGTAGGTCCCATTGCATAAAGGGACAATTCTATAACTGACCACATTCATTTAGGTGCCCTGAGGCATGCGGTGGGAGCCCATTCTATAACAGAACCCGGATGCCCAGGTTACTTTATAAGTTATTAACATAACTCGGGATCAACATACCTAACATTTAGGTCCCTACAGTTAACCATAGAACTGGCATAAATTTCAGGCAATATCACAAAAAATGGGGGAAAAATAGATAAGCCAGAGTCAAATATTTACTCTTCCACTAACACAAGACTCCAACATATTTCTATATATCAAAATGTTTTTATTGCATCGTCTGTGCCTTTAAACAGCACTCGACATCATTAAACTAATCAACCAATCACACTTCAACATTCATTCACCAATCACCCTCTGTACCTTATAATTGAAATACAACGTAAATCATATAATACAGCAAAAAACACACTTGGCAATATCATTTACATACAGAAAAAATCCGTGTGAATTATATGTGTCCAGCAATGCTGGACCGCATTTCGTCTTCCTTCTTCAGGAGGAACCACCCGTTAGTTTTAATTCTTATACTCGGCTGCCTGCCCGAAGGGTACTCATACAGGCGTGAGTACGGGACCGCTCCACTGACGAAATGCAGCCCAGCATTACTGGACACATATAATTCACAAGGATTTTTTCTGTTTGTAAATGATATTGCCAAGTGTGTTTTTTGCTGTGTTATATGATTTACATTGTATTTCAATTATAAGGTACAGAGGGTGATTGGTGAAGTGTGATTGGTTGATTAGTTTAATGATGTCAAGTGCTGTTTAAAGGCACAGACGATGCAATAAAAACATTTTGATATATAGAAATATGTTGGAGTCTTGTGTTAGTGGAAGAATAAATTTCAGGCACTATGGATTTACAAAACTTACTGTATTCTGTAAGTTACTGCATTAGTGGGAGTTCTGCCCATGTTTCACCTATGCTCTGCATTTCAGTGTCCCAGAATGTGTTGATACAGAGCTACGTTTACTAAAGTGTGCTTCCACATTAGCACATATGATAATTAAGTAGGTCCCATTGCATAAAGGAGCTATTCTATAACTGGGCACCTTGATTTAGACTTACTGAGCCTATACGTCTAGCCCCGTCTGTAGCCGTTTTCAAGTCCAAACTCAAAACCCACCTCTTCACCACTGCTTTTGACTCCTAACTCACTTGCCCTGTCCTTTATCATCACCTCTTTATTCCCTTACCCTTAATTGTTCTGTCTGTTTATCTGTCTTATCTAGATTGTAAGCTCTTTGAGCAGGGACTGTCTTTTGTGTATGGTGTACAGCGCTGCGTATGCCTTGTAGTGCTATAGAAATGATAAGTAGTAGTAGTGGTAGTAATCTGAGGCATGCAATAGGAGCCTAGGCATCTAGGTTCAGTTATAGAATATTACTGGAACTCTGTATCGACGCATCTAACATCTAGTGTGTTAGTGTCCAAGCACAGCAGGGGCATGTGTGCCTTAAAGTATTCTGTAAATTACGTGCACACATGGGAGCCCTGCCTGTGTCCCACCTGCGTTCCATCTGTGTTCCGCCTCCAAATTCACCCCCATTGCAAATACGTGTTATATAAGGTAAGTCTTTGTAATGCCTTTCATAATGTAAGTAGTTATGATCATCACAATTTATAATACTGTTCCTACATTTCCTTGTTTTTACTGTATTCTTTACCATGTAAGATGCTTTCTTTTACTATGTAAGCCGCACTGGACCTGCTGTATGTGGGAAAGAGCAGGGTACAAATGTAATAAATAATAATAATAATAAGCAGGAATTTACAGAATAGTGTTTAGGCAGAAGTTTGGCATTTACATGTGTATGTGCACACATGCACACATTTAACCTATTCTAAACATTTCACATGTGCACAGGTGGGTGCTTTTATTATAGAATTGTTCTTAAAATGTGTCCTATGCCATATAGGGCTAGATTAAACAAAAGGCATACATTAGGCGCCGTTATGTTCTGTGTTAAGATAATATTCTGTAAAGGGTGCTCTACACAGAACGCCCTTTACAGAATAGTAGCTTGGCATGCTACCAATGCCTGATTTTGGGCACAAGCACTTATGCCTGCCAAAAGCTGGTATAAAAGCTTGCACCCGACTGATGGAAATTGGGCATGTACATCAAAGTATTATATAACGTCATGTCTAATTTCTGGGGAATGACCCTGACCTTCCCATGCCACTCTCATGTCCATGTTGCCTTTTGGAATTTAGGTGTACATGTTATAGAATAGGGTGTAGGGCAGATGCACGTGTAACTCTAATTAGTGCCAATTAACTCCAATAATTGATTGTTAGTGCCTAATTGACTAATTAGTTTACATGTGCATCTGCTATCTGCACCTGGGCGATAATGTGCATGGATGCTTGTTAGTGCACAGTAACATGGTGGCACTCTTAGTACATCTAGTAAATTAATTGTTAATTAATTCCAACTCTAGTGATCTAGATATAGTGTAGGAAGCACCAGTCCTCAAGTGTCACAAATTGATCTAGTCTTCAGAATGTCCACAATGATGGATAGATTCTATATATGGCACCTAAAAAGTCAGTACTGAAAAAAGCGCTATTCTATAAGTCACGTTTAAAGTTAGGCACAGTTTATACAATAGCATTTACATGCAGGAGTCGCATGTAAATTTAGGTGCTGCCATTTGCAGCAAGGAAATGTGGTGCAAATGCCCACGCCTAAATTTACACGTGAAGAGCCAATTACGTTTGTAACAGAAAACCATGCTCCCAATCCACCCGAAATGCCCATGACCTTCCCATTTCTGTGCCCCCTTTTTTTAGGCTACTCGTAAAATTTAGGCGTTGATTCTACGCCTAAATTTATGCACATAGATGCTAATTAAATCTAATTGGTGCCAATAATTGCTTGTTAAACAGCCAATTATTGTCACCAATTGGCATATTATTCAATTAAATTGGATACTCACCCAAATCTGCATGCACAATTTTGGGCAACTTTTAAAGAATTAGGGGGTGAATGTACCTGAGATAAATGTCTATACATTGATGGTAGCAAATGCAAATGCATCTCCTGCATATTCATTGTGTATATTCTGAAAATCCTACTGGTTTGCAGGATTTGAGAATCAGAGATCTGTATCCTGACCTATATGTTGCAGAAGTGGGCCATACAGGGTTCTAAACTGTAAGGAAACTAACATTTTCTTTCTTTCTTTCTTTCATTTCTTTCAGTGGTATTTAAAAAGTTCCCTTCCAAAACCCTTCCTTCTGAATTTTCTGGACTTTCTCCATTCATCTGCTCCTACAAGTAGTGAAATCCATTAAAATTATGGGTGTTAAATATTTCCAAGCTTGGTTTATATTTTGGACTTCCCTATATCCTATATATCCATCAGATATCAAGAACAAGATTCCCAGGATCTACACATGCAGCTTTGTACAAATGAAATAAGCACTGTAAAATATTTGAATTGAGGAAAGAGAAGTGTGTGCATATATTTGTATAAATCTGTAACACAATAAACTATTCGATGGCAAAGGTGCTTCAAAGGCTCTTTGGATTCATTATAGCTGAAATTCCAGCAGCAGACAAACTGCATCTTAAAATATCTGCATGCACAGGTCAAACCAAAAGCCACACTCTGGAAAAACACACTTTGAACTTTGGATTCCATTTCCTATCTGCAGTAGCTAAGTGCATTGTGGGTATGTAGTGTGTGGCCTGCTCATACATTTCTGTACAGATTTATCCTCTTAGTGATTCTGATCTTAACATCCTTTCAACCTACTCAGATTTTTTCTGTGAGAATTCATACTTGCTCCAATGCCTTTAGAGAACTGTACATTCCAGCAGTGACTGCCTGATTGCCAACAAAGCAGATTAAAAGAGTGTTGCTGGATGACTTTTGTTTTTTTCTTGGCTGTGTGTATGGACTTGTAGCTCTGCCTTTCATGAATTCTTTGTAGGTTGTAGCTTTTGTTTGACCAACATAAAAATTTTCCATACATAACACTCTACCTCAGATTTTGAGACCACATATAACCCATCTTAAGATCTTATCTGAATCCTCCTTTCCAGACCCTCTCATCAATAGAAGAGCTCACCCAGCATCTTCTTTTTTTTTTTTTTGTTTCATATTTTTATTAAGGTTTCTCAAACATGACACAAAACAAAAAGGGGGGGGGGGGGAACCAAAAGCAACAATAATCCATGGCAATAGAGAAACAAAAATGAAAAGACAGAACAACATCAGCATTTCATGACAATACCCGTATCAAATCAGCAATTATATAGTAATCAGTTAGTGCTATTAGGAGTCTGACAAAATGAATCTAAATGAGCCCAAGTCTTCAAGACAGATCGAACACACTGGTGTTTATGGGCTAGAATAGTTTCATATTTTCTAATCACACACACATAACTCCACCATTCATTATAATTTAGATTTACATTATTTTTCCAGTTTGAAACAATTAAGTGTAAAGCAACAGCCAACAATATATTAAACAATTTCTTATCGGATTCTAAGATAGAGAGGTTAGGAGAAGAGGCCCTTAAGAGCACAATATTGTAAGAGAGCACTGTTGATGCAGGCAAATGAAAAATAAGGCACAACTTAGCCCAAATGAGTCGCCAGTATGCTCTTACGTTCTTACAGTAAAAAATCATATGGGCAAGAGATCCATCTGATTCTTGACAGGACCAGCACTTGTAGTCAAGACTCTTGGTAATCCTGGCTACTCTAGCAGGTGTCCAATAGGCTCTATGGAAAAGAAAATAAGAGGATTGGGATATCGCTGCTGATTTAGTAGGGCGCATCAAATGGACCCAAAAAGTGTACCAGTCAAAATCAGACGCATCAAGACTTAGATCCCTTTCCCAAGACAGCCGTAATGAAGCAACAGCGTCAACACACGAATCCTGAAGTTTTTTTTATAAAGGACAGATGCGTTCTTCTTACCAGTTACAATTTTGAGACAAAGGGCAACAAAATCTGAAGGAGTAGTGAGAAGGGAATTAGAGACATGAAAGGTCGAGATAAAAGTAGAGATATCCTTCCACACAGGAGAGGCCAGTAAAGAAACATCATATAGTGCAGCTAAAGCATCCGGTGACAGCAATGTACCTGCAATATAAAGGTGAGATAACAGCCATATACCTTTACGTGACCATTCAGCTTTTTGGGACTGCAGGAGATCAGAACGCAAGCCAGAGTTATACCAGAAGGAGACATCTTCCAGGGAGGTAGCGCTAACCCCAAGACCAGCCCTAAACATACGGATAGTAGAGGCAGATGCCTTCAACATCCGCAAGTGTTTGGTATATGGATACAAATCTGCAGAGGGCAAAAGATATAAAGGGCAAGGGTGCACCAAGGCGGCCTCAAAAATCAGCCACCTAGGTGTCAGATGGGAGAACACCCTGTGGAACCACATTAAAGACTGTGAGAGACGAAAGGCCATGTGATAATTTTTAAAATCCGGACATTAAGACCTCCCAAATGAGTCGGCAACTTGAGTTTCTTGAGTGCAATGTGAGGAAGTTTTTGTCTCCAAAGAAACTTAAGTAATAAGGAGTCTATCTTGGCATAGAATGAATTTGGAAAGGAGAAGGGAGTCATACTAAAAATATAATTCAACTTCAGAGCCAGAACCAGAACCCCACCACGTCA
Organism: Microcaecilia unicolor; assembly: GCF_901765095.1. Lineage (NCBI taxonomy): Eukaryota > Metazoa > Chordata > Amphibia > Gymnophiona > Siphonopidae > Microcaecilia > Microcaecilia unicolor. Next base: position 100,260,515 of record NC_044038.1, read on the forward strand.
AATAAAGCGGAGACCATAAACCCAGGAGTAAAGTGGTTAAATTCAAAATTTGATCCTTAATAAAAGGCATGGTCTGATCCACCGACCTGGAATACCAAACTCCCAAATATTTAAGTTTAGAAGGTTCCCAGGTAAATGGATATTGAGATACCTGAGATCTATACACCAGAGAATTTAACGGCATGATGGCTGATTTAGACCAGTTTATTTTATAGCCAGACAGAGAGGAGAAGGAATTGATTACATCCAAAATAACTGGCAGAGAATTTGGGGTGGTATAGAGTAAAATATCATCAGCATAAATAGAAAGCTTGAATACCTCTCCTCCCACAGACACCCCAGAGATATTTGAATTAGCCCAGATAGCCAGAGCCAACGGATCTAAGGCAATATTAAAAAGGAGAGGAGACAATGGACAGCCTTGTTTAGTACCCCGCCGAAGAGGAAAAAGTTGAGAATTAGTACCATTCACTGAGATCGAAGCCATCGGATCAGTATATAAAACTCTGACCATTTTAATAAAAGATGGACCAAAATTAAACCAGGCCAAAGTGTGAAACAAGTAATCCCATTCAATTCTGTCAAAGGCTTTCTCAGCGTCAAGCGATACTGCTATAAACGGATCACGAGAGCCCTCAACATGTGCAAGGATATTCCAAAAGAGTCTAGAGTTATCGCTAGCCAACCTGCCTATCGTAAACCCATTTTGATCTCTATGGATTATATCTGGCACAATATGTTGAAGACGCAGGGCCAAGATTTTGGCATAGATTTTGTTATGAATGTTAATCAAAGAAATAGGTCTACAATTCTCAACTTTAGACGGGTCCCTGTCTGGCTTGGGTATAACAATGATCTTAGATTGATAGAAACAGCCAGTTTGACCTTCATAATGTAAGAGCGAATTATAGATAATATGTAACTTGGGCACTAGAAGATCTGCAAACATCTGGTAAAATTCCACAGGGAGACCATCATTACACGGCGATTTACCTTTAGAGAGGGAATGAATAGCCTCCAATATTTCCTGAGGGGAGAAGGGTTGTTCCAAAGCGTGATTTTGAGACCCGTCAAGTAGAGGCCTACCAAGATGGTTCCCAAAGTCCCCAAAGGATCCAGCATCTTCTTTATGTATTGTTTATTAAAGCACTTATATTTCACTTAACAAAAGTCCAAAGTGGATCACAAAAGAAGCATAAACATAGTGAACACTGTACAAGACAGAAAACCTTGAATTAAACAGACAAAATGCACATATTAAAAATGTATTTGTAGCATCTTGTACTCCCTTCCTCATCCTCCAACCAATGAAACAGTTCTGCCAGGGCTGGACTGCTGGCTCAGGTGGTAAATGCCATCTGCTGCAAATGTGGAAGGCCTCCAGTTTGCTCCCTGAGTTGGGTTTTAAACGGGTAGAGACAATGTTCACAACACCCTGTGGGGAGGGGAAGGGACAGAAAGGAAGTTATGTCATCACTCAATGGCAGTGGTGTGCTGGCTCTCTCCCCAGTCCACCTCTGCACCCCCCACAACCACCTCTGCACTCCCCATCCACCTCTGCACCCCCCATCCACCTCTGCGCCCCCCCCCCCCCAAATTGCAGAGCTGGCTATAGCCGAGGAGAGATCCTGGGGGGGGGGGGGGGGGCAATGCATTACTCCAGGAAAAAAAAATTAAATGATCCCAGGTTCCAATGTAATTCATGTTTAATGTGGGATAAAATGCCATAAATAAGTAAATAAATATAAACTTTTAATGTTGAGCACCTAATTCTCAAAATGGACATATTCTAAACACTATAATGAAAATAAAATAATTTTTTCTACCTTTCTTGTCTGGTGACTTTGTTTTTCTGATCATGCTGGCCCAGTATCCGATTCTGCTGCTATCTGTCCTCTTAACTCCGTTTCCAGGGCTTCCTTTCCATTTATTTCTTTACTTTCCGCCTTTCTTCTTCATTTCTTGCCCTACATCCGTAAGTAAAAGCTGGGTCTTGACTGTCCAGTGGATCCAGCTTCTGCCTATTTTCTTCATCCATGTGCAGTTTTTCTCCTCTTTTCTTTTTCCCTCATCTCATCTCCTTCCTCACTCTTCCCCCCCTCCATCCATGTCCAGCATTTCTTCTCTCTCCCTTCCCTCTCCTCTATCCATGTCCAGCAACCCTCCTCTCCCCTGCCCTCCCCTCCCCTCCATCCACCCATGTCCAGCAACCCTCCTCTCCCCTGCCCTCCCCTCCATCCACCCATGTCCAGCAACCCTCCACTCCCCCTGCCCTCCCCTCCATCCACACATGCCCAGCAACCCTCCTCTCCCCCTGCCCTCCCCTCCATCCACCCACGTCCAGCAACTCTCCTCTCCCCTTTCCTCCCCTCCATCCACCCATGTCCAGCAACTCTCCTCTCCCCTGTCCCCCTCCATCCATATCCAGCAACTCTCCTCTCCCCTGCCCCCCTCCATCCATCCATACCCAGTGATTCTCTTCTCTCTCCAGCCCCCTCTATCCATCCATACCCAGCGATTCTCTTCTCCCCTGCCCCCTCCAGTCATCCATACCCAGCAATTCTCTTCTCTCCCCTACCCCCCCTCCAGCCACACATACCCAGCGAGTCTCTTTTCTCCCCTTCCTCCCCTCCAGCCACCTATATCCAGCGATTCTCTTCTCTCCCCTTCCCCCCCTCCAGCCACCCACACCTAGCAATTCTCTTCTCTCCCCTGCCCCCCTCCAGCCACCCATATCCAGCGATTCTCTTCTCTCCCCTGCCCCCCTCTAGCCATCCATACGCAGTGATTCTTCTTTCTCCCCTGATTACCTCCGTCGAAGTGGCCGCGTTATTGAAAGCCCTGGCCATCTCTAGCCTTCCCTTCGAGTTCGTTCCCTCAGAGTCCCACCCTCACGGAAAGAGGAAATGACATCAGAAGGCAGGACTCTGAGGGAACGAACTCACGAAGAAAAGGCTAGAGACGGGCAGGGCTTTCAATGATGTGGCCACTTCGAAGGAGGTAATCAGGGAAGAGAGGAGAATTGCTGGGTGGCGCAGGCAAACGAGGGTGGCACAGGCAAACGAGGGCAGTGGTGGGAGGTGAGGTAAATGGGGTAAGCATGGCTTCTGGTGCCCTCCTGCCATGCTTACCTCATTTACTGGACCTGGCTTGCCGTGCTGAACAACCGGCTCGCAAGATCTTTAAAAAATTATCAACCGGCTCTTGCGAGCCGGCTCCAGCACACCACTGCTCAAGGGTGACAACTGCCATGACTGCAGGGATCTTGAAGGAGTTCTGGTGCATGGCCCCAGTTTAGGACTGTAACCACAATGACTACGAAAACTTAAGTTGGGAGGGGAAACTCCCCAAGTGCATGTACATGAGATTAATGGTGCCAGATCCCAGCCCTGAAACACAAAAAAAATATGTGATCCATATCATAGCTATTAACCACTAACCTTACAGGTGCTCACTATCCCACCAAACACAAAGACTGAAATGTAGTATCTGGATCCTCTAGGGTGGCATTTTCTGAAATACTACCCGTTCCACGCGCAGGCCCCAAGAGGTAGGCAGAGCTCTGGAGTCTCAATGCGTGGATGAGACGATGGTGCAGGGAGGAGGGTTTTAGATTTGTTAGGAATTGGGCAACATTCTGGGGAAGAGGGAGCCTATTCCGAAACGATGGGCTCCATCTTAACCAGGGTGGGATCAGGCTGCTGGCATCGGCATTCAAAAACAAGATAGAGCACCTTTTAAACTAGATATGGGAGAAAGGCCGACAGTCGCACAACAGCGCATGGTTCGGGATAAGGTATCTTGCAAGGATACCTCACAAACAGGGAAGATAGGGTTTCTGGATAGTGAAGTTACACAAGAGACCATGGTAGGCCAGGTGCCCTTAAATACAACTAAAGATCAGACAAAAGATGGCAAATCAATAGTGTCAAGCACTAAGCATCATGCAAATAGGAACAACAAACATACTCTGAAATGTCTATATGCAAATGCTAGGAGTCTAAGAAATAAGATGAGAGAGTTGGAATATATTGCACTAAATGAAAAATTGGACATAATAGGCATTACTGAGACCTGGTGGAAGGAGGATAACCAGTGGGACACTGTCATACTGGGGTACAAAGTATATCGTAATGATAGGCTGGACCAGACTGGTGGAGGGGTAGCATTGTATATTAACGAGAGCCTTGACTCAGATAGATTACAAATTCAGCAGGACACAAATCACACCTTTGAATCATTGTGGGTTGAAATTCCAAGTATAAAAGGGAAAAGGACGGTGATAGGAGTGTACTACTGTCCGCCTCGCCAGGATGAGCAGGTAGACGCAGAAATGATAAAAGAAATCAGAGACGCAAACAAAATGGGCCATGTGATAATAATGGGTGACTTCAATTACCCAGATATAGACTGGGTAAATGTAACATTGGGACACGCTAGAGAGGTACAATTCCTTGTTGAAATCAAGGACAGCTTTATGGAGCAGCTGGTGCAGGAGCCAACGAGAGAAGGAAAAATTCTAGACTTCGTCCTTAGTGGAGCGCATGATCTAGTGAGGGACTTTATGGTACTGGGGCCGCTTGATAACAGTGATCATAATATGATCAGTTTTGATATCAACCTTGAAGTAACTATACATAGGAAGTCAAATACGTTAGCGTTTAACTTTAAAAAAGGAGACTATGATAGAATGAGAAGAACGGTAAAAAAAAACTTAGAGGGGCAACTGAGAGTGTATAAACTGTACAACAGGCGTGGATGTTGTTCAAAAGTACCATCCTAGAGGCCCAGGCCAAACATATTCCGTGAATTACAAAAGAAAAACAGAAGTCCAAAAGACAGCTGGCGTGGTTGAAAAGTGAGGTGAAGGAAGCTATTAGGGCTAAAAGAAACGCCTTCAGAAAATGACAGAAGGAAACCGTCTGAAAATAACAAGAAGCAACTAAGGAGGCTCTGTTGCATGCAGCTGTACGGGGCTAGATACCAAGCTTGATGCTGATCCTTTTTAAAATATATTTAGATGCTATTCTGCATTGTATTTATTTATTCAAACCTCTTTTCTTCCAATTTCCTGTTCAAGGCATGTGTCAATTATATTTTATCATTTTCATAGTGCTACTTGGGAGCCTGCAAAGGCCTCTCCGGTACTATGTAAGCAACATTGAGCCTACAAATAGGTGGGAAAATGTGGGATACAAATGTAACAAATAAATAAATAAAATAAGGAGTGTCAAAGCAAATGCAAGGTGCAGATAAAGAAGGCCAAGAGGGATTACGAAGAAAAGATAGCATTAGAGGCAAAAAAACATAGTAAAAAATGTTTTCGGTATATTAAAAGCAGGAAGCCGGCAAGAGAATCGGTTGGGCTGCTGGACAGCCAAGAGGTAAAAGGGGCGATCAAGGATGACAAAGACGTAGCGGAGAGATTGAATGAATTCTTTGCTTCAGTCTTCACCGAGGAAGATTTGGGTGGGATACTGGTGTCGGAAATGGTATTTCAAGTGGACGAGTCAGAGAAACTTACTGAATTCACAGTAAACCTGGAGGACGTAATGGGGCAAACTGAAGAGTAGCAAATCTCCTGGACCGGATGGTATACATCCTATAGTACTGATAGAACTGAAAAATGAGCTTGCGGAGCTTCTGTTAGTGATATGCAATTTATCCTTAAAATCGGGCGTGGTACCGGAAGATTGGAGGGTGACCATTGTAACACTGATTTTTTTAAAAAGGTTCCAGGGAAGATCCAGGAAATTATAGACCGGTGAGTCTGACGTCGGTGCCGGGGAAAATGGTAGAGGCTATTATTAAAAACAAAATTACAGAGCACATCCAAGGACATGAATTACTGAGACCAAGTCAGCATGGCTTTAGTGTGGGGAAATCTTGCTTGACCAATTTACTTCAATTCTTTGAAGGAGTAAACAAACATGTGGACAAAGGGGAGCCGGTTGATATTGTGTATCTGGATTTTCAAAAGGCGTTTGATAAGGTACCTCATGAAAGGCTACAGAGGAAATTGGAGGGTCATGGGATAGGAGGAAATGTCCTATTGTGGATTAAAAACTGGTTGAAGGATAGGAAACAGAGAGTGGTGTTAAATGGGCAGTATTCACAATGGAGAAGGGTAGTTAGTGGGGTTCCTCAGGGGTCAGTGCTAGGCCCGCTGCTTTTTAATATATTTATAAATGATTTAGAGATGGGAGTAACCAGCGAGGTAATTCAATTTGCTGATGACACAAAGTTATTCAAAGTCGTTAACTCGCGAAAGGATTGTGAAAAATTACAGAAGGACCTTACGAGACTGGGAGACTGGGCAGCTAAATGGCAGATGAAGTTTAATGTGAACAAGTGCAAGGTGATGCATGTGGGAAAAAAGAACCCGAATTATAGCTATGTCATGCAAGGTTCCACGCAGTGCCGTAGCGAGGGCTAATGGCACTTGGGGCGGGTCGCCGCTGTGCACCCCCCCGGGTGCAGCATGGCACGACCCCTCCCCCCCTCTGCAGCGCACCCCCCCCCCTCCGGAGCGAACCACCACCGGACCGCATTCTTACCTGTGGGAGGGCCAATCCGCCCCGAGTGCACGTCGGCCCCGCTGGTTCCCTGCTCTCTCTGCCCCGGAACAGGAAGTAACCTGTTCTGGGGCAGAGGGAGCAGGGAACCAGTGGGGTCGGCACCCCCCCCCCCGAGCGCGTGCACCCAGGGCGGACCGCCCCTCCCTCCCCCCCTTGCTACGCCAGTGGTTCCACGTTAGGAGTTACGAACCAAGAAAGGGATCTGGGTGTCATCGTTGATAATATACTGAAACCTTTTGCTCAGTGTGCTGCTGCGGCTAGGAAGGCGATTAGAATGTTGGGTATTATTAGGAAAGGTATGGAGAACAGGTGTGAGGATGTTATAATGCCATTGTATCGTTCCATGGTGCGACCGCACCTTGAGTATTGTATTCAATTCTGGTCGCCGCATCTCAAGAAAGATATAGTAGAACTGGAAAAGGTGCAGCGAAGGGCATTACTCCAGGAAAAAAAAATTAAATGATTCCAGGTTCCAATCTAATTCATGTTGAATGTGGGATAAAATGCCATAAATAAGTAAATAAATATAAACTTTTAATGTTGATCACCTGATTCTCAAAGTGGACATATTCTAAACACTATAATGAAAATAAAATGATTTTTTTTTCTACCTTTGTTGTCTGGTGACTTTGTTTTTCTGATCATGCTGGCCCAGTATCCAATTCTGCTGCTATCTGTCCTCTTAACTCCGTTTCCAGGGCTTCCTTTCCATTTATTTCTTTACTTTCCACCTTTCTTCTTCATTTCTTGCCCTACATCCGTAAGTAAAAGACGGGTCCTCCGCAGACTTGACTGACCAGTGGATCCAGCTATTTTCTTCATCCATCTGCAGTTTTTCTCCTCTCTTCGTTTTCCCTCATCTCATCTCCTTTCTCACTCTTCCCTCCCCTCCATCCATGTCCAGCATTTCTTCTCTCTCCCTTCCCTCTCCTCTATCCATGTCCAGCAACCCTCCTCTCCCCTGCCCTCCCCTCCATTCACCCATGTCCAGCAACCCTCCTCTCCCCTGCCCTCCCCTCCATCCACACATGTCCAGCAACCCTCCACTCCCCCTGCCCTCCCCTCCATCCACCCATGTCAAGCAACTCTCCTCTCCTCTGTCCCCCTCCATCCATATCCAGCAACTCTCCTCTCCCCTGCCGCCCTCCATCCATCCATACCTAGTGATTCTCTTCTCTCCCCTGCCCCCTCTATCCATCCATACCCAGTGATTCTCTTCTCTCCCCTGCCCCCCTCCAGCCATAAATACCCAGTGATTCTCTTCTCTCCCCTGCCCCCCTTCAGCCATCCATACCCAGTGATTCTCTTCTCTCCCCTACCCCCCTCCAACCACCCACACCCAGCGATTGTCTTCTGTCCCCTGCCCCCCTCCAGCCACCCATACCCAGTGACTGTCCTCTCTCCCCTGCCCCCCTCCAGCCACCCATGCCCAGCAACTCCCTTCTCTCCCCTGCCCCCTCCTCCAGCCACCCATGCCCAGCGACTCCCTTCTCTCCCCTGCCCCCCCTCCAGCCTCCCATGTCCAGCAACTCCCATCTCTCCCCTGCCACCCCCTCCAGCCACCAAGGTTGTTCAGCGAATTCTTTGGGGCAGGCAGTCTCGCCTGCCCGCTGCTGGCGCTGACTCTCCCCCACTGCTGGATCGCTCTTCAAAATGGCCACCGAGACTTACTGGCGGCCTCCAAGACTTCAGCAGAAGTCTCGCGAGGCCGCAGCTGGAAGTCTCGGTGGCCATTTTTAAAGAGCGATCCGGCAGCGGGCAGGCAAGACTGCCTGCCCCGAAGAATTCGCTGGGCAAGGGAGGTGAGGGACCGGACCCTATAGGAGGGAGGGAGGAAGGAAGTAAGGAGAGCCGGCTCGCCCTCAGGAACAACCAGCTTGCAAGTCAGTAAAAAAATTAACAACCGGCTCTTGCAAGCCGGTGCGAGCCGGCTCCAGCACACCACTGCCCTTAGACTCTCTCTACCACTGTTTCATCTCTCTTCTCATCCACTATGTTATCCAAATCTGTCAATGAAGCTGTCTCTTCCTATAGTACTATTCTCAACTCTGCTCTGGGCACTCTAACTCCTCCTATCCAACATTCTGTAAGGCGTACCAAACCTCAGCTTTGGCTGACCTCCAGAATCCGGTACCTATGTTCATGTGCTTGCTATGCTGACAGCCTTTTGCTAAAATCCTATGCCCACGCTGCCTCTATACATTCAAATTCTTTGCTGAATTCCATCCAGTCTGCTCATTCACTTGCTAAACAAGACTGCTACTGTATATTCATTTGACAAACTCTCTTGGCTCCAACCCTCACTTCTCTTTGCCTTACTGAGGGGTCCTTTTACTAAGGTGTGCTGAAAAATGACCTTCGGTAGTGTAGACACGTGTTTTGGGCGTGCGCGGAATTATTTTTTAGTGCACCTTTTAAAATTTTTGCCGAAAATGGACGTGCGTCAAAATGAAATTTCTGCGCATCCATTTTGGGTCTGAGACCTTACTGCAAGCCATTGACCTAGCAGTAAGATCTCTTGCAGTAACTGGGCGGTAATGGTCTACGCACATCAAATTCCACTTGACGCGTGTAGCTGCTGCACGTCAGAAAATAAAAAATATTTTTCAGATGCATGTAGCGGATGCACGCCAAAATTGAAATTACCGCAAGGGCCATGTGGTAACGGGCAGTAACTCCAATTTGGTAAGTATTGGTCGCACATAGGAACTATGTGGCTTAGTTAAAGGGCCCCTGAACTCTCTCCTCAAAATGCCTCCACCTCCAATTCTTCTCCCCCCCCCCCCCCCCCCCCTTCAATTTCTCCCCAGACTAAGGCTGGTTACTTCTATGAATTGGTTCATAAGATTAACCTTGAGTTCTCCACCAAGTCACCTCCATCTCTCCTTCCTCCATTTCATTCTTTCAACCTTCCTTCAACTTTGCTATCTTTTCTTCCTTTTCTAAAATCACTGAAGAGGAAATTGCACATTTTTTTCGGACTCCAAACTCACTACTTGTTCCTCTGATTCCATTTCTACCCATCTACTCAGCTCTATCTATTGTGAGCCCTACAGGGACAGGGTAATACCTAGTGTACCTGAATGTAATACACTTTGATCTACTACTGAAAAAGGTATGAGCAAAATGTAAGTAAATAAGAAGTTGAATTGGAAGAGTGGCCTAAGAACTTGGGTGTCAGCATTACCTTATGCTGTTCAAGGCCCTGAGGCTTCAGGGCCAGAATGTCAGCTAAAGACCTCTGGGAGAGCAGCTCTGACATCCCCCTCCAGTCTGATCCCTGCAGGGTTTACAGAGTGAGATTTTCATTGTCAAAAGGCTCTGTAATAATCCTTGACCTTGTACATATGGTTTACAGACAGGGTGAGATTATATAATCGAAAGTCTCTGTGCAGTTTTGTAGTTGTGGATTACAGACATGATGAGACAGAAAAATCAGAAGACTTTGTGAACCTTTTATAGACTGGATGACAAGTAACCTGGTGAAAAGGCACTGAAGCCAGGCAGAGTGACATTAGCTAGTGAAAAGTTCCAGTGAGGGTTTAGACAAGGTGAGATTTTAAAAGATTTTAAGCTCTGATTGGCTGCACTAGTAAGAAAAGGAACCTTGACAGAGTTGCGGGAGAGCAATGGACACCACTTAAGAGATCAGAGATGCTGCCTAGAGTGTGCAAGCAATATTTAGGCCCTGTAAGTAAATGTTTGATAAAAAATAAATTCTGTAGTAATTGATGAGTGAATGTGAGGTTTAACAAGAGAATTTCCAAACTTTTTAGCTGAGGAATATAATTTTTTGTGAAACGTATCTAGCATTTGGCATAACTTCATTATTTATTGAAATGGAGTTTTAAAAATAGAGAAAAGAGATATTTTCTGAGAAATGTGAATTGTTTTGTTCTGTCAGCATAAAAAGAGAAGAGTAATTTCCTGTCAGAAAACCTCTTGAGAGATTCTCAACTGTGGAGTAAGTTTTAAGTTTTATTAAAGAAATCCTTTATTCAGAGTGGAAAATTTGACAGTATAGAAAAAATTAATTCTGTAAAAGAGGAGAACAGAGAAACCTCCTTAACTTCTGAAATTAACATTTTTTTAAAAAAGTACTTGTTTCTGAATATCACTGGGAATTATTTTTCCCCCATTTTCTCAAATTTATTGAAGTTTCTTCAGATTTAGAAGAGTGAGTGGTAGTGAGAATTGAATTGAGTGTATGCAGCTGCACAAATCCAGAATCCAGAAGACCACAGTTGGCTCTCCTATTAGCTAGGCTAGGGAAAGTAAATATTTAGAGTAGTAAAGAAACATGTCAGAGTTTTTCTGAAAATAATTCTTTATTTTATTAGTTAGAAAATTACAGTACAAGTATCCTGTGAAAGGCAGGCACATAATTTTGAAGCCCTTTTACAAAGCTGTGGTAGGGTTACCACAGCAATGGTGTGCGGCGATCGCCACCAGGCTCCAAGGGAAGCCTGGCAATACTTCTGGCCCCCACCGCACACCATTTTCTGCCTGCACAGATTTTATTTTTTAATGTGAGCAGCGAGGCACACCTAGCATTAATTGGGAAACACCATGCACTGCCCAGTTACCAATGGGCTACTACAGGAGCCCTTAGGAAGCAGTAAGGACTCCACCAGGAAATAGCTGCGTGGCAAGTGTTTCACTTACTGCATGTATTACTTATATTGTGAGCTACAGAGGATACTCCTAAATCATCCAATTGTATAATCACCTTCAAAAAATCACGACTCTCTTTAAGCTTTTACAGTCTAGCTGCCTCGATCATACTCCTATCCATCATAGGTAATTAAATATATGTAAAAAACAAAAACGGAAAAATATGGAGGAAAAAGCCTCAAAATGGCAGCTCCTATATAATGTGACAAAAAGCCTTCCGTATCAAGGAGCTTGCATCCTCATCATAGGCAAAAAACCTCCATCTGCCAATAGCTGTCCGTTATCACTCAATTTTAATTCGTATATATTTCTTAATAGCAAGACTTATCTGTACACGTTGCTTAGTGTTCTCAATCCGCCACGGCCAACTATGGCCAGAGTTTCGAACCTTCCGCAGGGTCCGTGGCGGATCGTTTTCACTGTTCTGGCATCCGGTACTGCCAATGCCAGAACAGTGAAAACGATCCGCCACGGACCCTATCTCTGGAAAGATTCTGAGAAAAAATAAGAAATAAAGTTTAAACAGTGAAGCCAATTATTGTCAAGATTTAAATAGCAAAAGTTATACTTAATTCATACAGAATGTCACTGGAACCCTGTAGAAAGGGACAAATGATCTTAAGTAATAAGTTTTTAACACTAGCTTGAAGTTAATTATACAACCTAACACCCCTGTTTACTAAGTCACGCTAGCGACTGCCATGCACAGCTCATTCACTTTGTATGGGCTGTGTCGGCATTGCCGTTTGGCAGCCACCAGCACTGCTTAGTAAACATGGGGGGGGGGGAGGAGAGGGGAGGGGGGTAAGTAAACTGAAAAATATTTACCTGAGTAGATAGTTTTACTTAAAGGTAACCTGGTATTTTATCATTTCACTGTTTTAAAAGATTTAGAATTGTATTGAACTGGTAGGCAGTTTTAATATTGTTTATTTAACATGTATTCTAAAATTTAATTTTTTAATCTAGTTAAGCTTTTTAAAATTACATTTGTGCAATAAATTCTATTTGCACTTTAATACAATGTGATGAACATCTTTGCACTGAGTGAGAAATCAAACTTTTGTGGCACCTATCGATTCTCTTTATCAAAAATAACCCACACACTTATCCTATTTTAGTCTAGTTTTCATCTGTTCTTGGTTTAGCCTAATTTATTTATTTATTTTATTGCATTTGTATCCCACATTTTCCCACCTATTTGCAGGCTCAATGTGGCTTACATTATGCCGTAATGGCGATCGCCATTTCCGGAATAAGAAATACAAAGTGGTATTGCATTAAAGTTCATAAGTGACAGAGTAAGTTAAGCAGTCAAGTACAGAGAGTTCATTTCCGGAATGAGAAATAAAGTGATATTGCGTTAAAAGTTCATTAGTATCAAAGTAAATGAAGCGATCAAGTATAGAAAGTTCGGTTTTGTCCAGTTCTGGTATAAGTTTCGTTGTCTGGTATTTAGGATGGATCATTGTGGTATGCCTTTTTGAACAGGTTGATTTGCCCAGATGATCAAAAGCCCTTCACTGTTCCAGACAGCGCTCTAAAAATAGTGCTGGAACAGTGCCCCTATGATCAGAGATAATAGCATGCAAATTTATGTGCTATATTTTCTCTGATCATAGGGTAAAAGTGTGGGAGGATTGTGCCTGAGCATACATTTGCATGCCATAGAGCCATTTGAGCCAGGTCTCACATCAGTAACGCTCAAGCTCTTGACATCCTGAAGAACTGGAGAATTTTCAGGACAGGATGATCTCACAATTACATATAAAAGAAGTGAAGTACAGAGGATGACAGCTATAGAGGAAGGTGCAGCTGTCTACTATCCCCACATTCCATATCAGTTTCCTGAAGCTAAGGACAAAAATGCTGAAAGTGGCATCAGGTACTGTGACAGAGCCTTCCTGCCCCCATTCTCTAATTGGCAGGAAACTGTTAGCTTGTTAGACAAATAAGTGAAACATCAAACAATTAAATACCTATATAGCTTGATTCCAGGCCCACAAATGTCTCAGTCACCTGCTGAGGACATGACATCAACTTGTTCCTCTACATGGTGTTCCTGTGAATGTTGGAAAGTAAGGATTTGAAAAATGCAGCTCACCGGGTGTATGTGTGTGTGTGGGCAGGGGGTGGAGCATACCTTATAGCCATTTAGGCCTTGGGATCATTTGCCAAGAGGGAGTCACAGGCACCGAGCAAGGGAGTAAAGAGCATTAAGGTGATATAACTTCCAGACTAATTCCTAAGACAACTGCACATACATAACTGGAAGGTACAGTTCACAAGTTCATACATACCATTTTTTTTGTTACATTTGTACCCCGCACTTTCCCACTCATGGCAGGCTCAATGCAGCTTACATGGGGCAATGGAGGGTAAAGTGACTTGCCCAGAGTCACAAGGAGCTGCCTGTGCCTGAAGTGGGAATTGAACTCAGTTCCTCAGCACCAAAGTCCACCACCCTAAGCACTAGTCCACTCCTCCACTCCATTTGTCCTTGTTCTGCTTTAGGTTCTTTCGAGTTTATCTCTGTCAGACATATACTATAGAGGCGGCCAAAATCACGTATCACCGCTTGAGTTGCAGACAACATCTCCATCAGCGGCTGGGAGGCTTGGGGTGCAGCCAGGCAGAGTCTCAGCGGGCACAAGGGGTCTGGGTAGCACGTCTGCTCCCGTTCTGAATTTTAACCTCCATTTTTCCACCCTTAGTTCCCAGCTTTTATACTGACCAATAAACATGATCTCATTTAATTAAATAAGGCTGACGTGTAGTTAAGGATGTGACAGTTTCTTAATGCATCCCCAAGAACTGGACAGGTTTCCAGAGATTCATGTAGAAACATCATCCTTAGCCCTAAGCATGTTGTCATTCTATTTAGTACAAATTACTTCATCATTTAATATAATAATGCAATCAATTCCCGTCCTGAGATTCCATTATGTACTTTCAAGAGAGCATTAAATATCCATATGGGAGTCCATTATGTACTTTCAAGAAACATTAAATATGATAACAACACTTAGGCAGAACTCATTGAGGGGCATAATCGAACGAAAATGTCTATCTCCATGGGCGTTTATCTCCGAGAACGGGTCCGTGAAGGGGCGGACTGAACCATATTTTCAAAAAAAATAGACGTCCATGTTTTATTCGACAATTTGTGAGCTGGGCATTTTTGTTTTTCAGTGATAATGGAAAATGAAAGCGCCCAGCTCAAAAACGAATAATTCCAAGGCATTTGTTCGTGGGAGGGGCCAGGAGTCGTAGTGCACTGGTCCCCCTCACATGCCAAGACACCAACCGGGCACCCTAGGGGGCACTTTTACAAAAACAAAAAAAAAGGTAAAAGAGCTCCCAGGTGCATAACACCCTTCCCTTGTGTGTTGAGCCCCCCAAATCCCCCTCAAAACCCACTGCCCACAAGTCTACACTATTACTATAGCCCTAAGGGGTGAAGGGGGGCACCTACATGTGGGTACAGTGGGTTTGGGGGGGTTGGACGACTAAGCATTAAGCAGCACAATTGTAACAGGTAGGGGGGGGATGGGCCTGGGTCCACCTGCCTGAAGTCCACTGCACCCCCTAACAACTGCTCCAGGGACCTGCATACTGCTGCCAGGGAGGTGGGTATGACATTTGAGGGTGAAAATAAAAAGTTGTGAAACATCATTTTTTGTGGTGGGAGGGGGTTAGTGACCACTGGGGGAGTCAGGGGAGGTCATCCCCGATTCCCTACGATGGTCATCTGGTCATTTAGAGCACTTTTTTGGGACCTGTTCGTGTGAAAAAAGGGTCCAACAAAAGTGTCCTAAATGTTCGCTAAAAACGCCTTTATTTTTTCGATTATCGCCCTAACGCGTACATCTCTCCTCGGCCGATAACCACGCCCCAGTTCCACCTTCGCCACACCTCTGACACGCCCCCATCAACTTTGTCCGCATCTGCGACAGAGAGCAGTTGAAAACGTCCAAAATCGGCTTTCGATTATACCGATTTATTCGTTTTTGTGAGATAAACGTCTATCTCCCGATTTGGGTCGAAATCTAGGCGTTTTTCTCTTTCAATTATAAGGTGGATTATGTACTTTCAAGGAAACATTAAATATGATACCAATACTTAGGCAGAACTCAATGTCAAGCACAAACTTTTCCATTACAGTCCTTCACAAGTTAACCATAAAACATTGTCTTCTAAATGATCCATACATGAGAGAAACCATTCACATGTACTGAGTGTAAT